>NW_021620757.1:1115005-1141332 GCF_004785775.1 Grammomys surdaster
CATACATGCCACCACCTTCAACACACACATACACACACACACACACACATTCTTAGGCTGCTGTCCTCTTAGCTGTCCTCACATGTGTGAGGCACATGCCCTTTAGACCTTCACAGGGTGATTCCTTTGTCTGGAATGTTTTGCTCAGAAAACCTCCTGACTCATGTCCTCTCCATTGCCAAATCTTTGCCCAAAGGTCATCTTCCGGCGGAGGCCTCCTCTGACTGCCTGACTAGGAGGCGCTCCTTGTCTTTACAGAGCATTTCAGTCTATCTATCTATCTATGTATCTATCTATGTACCGCCTATCTATGTATGTATCTACGTATGTATCTATCTCCTACCTATCTATCTATCTATCTACCTACCTACCTATGTATGTATGTATCTATCTATACATCTACCTATGTATGTATATATGTATGTATGTATCTATGTATCTATGTATATATCTATATCTATGGATCTATATACCTATGTATGTATTATTTATATATCTATGTATGTAACTATATATGTATGTATGTATCTATCTGTCTATTGTGTGTGTGTGCATGTGTGCACATGCACTCGACATATGGAGGTTAATTCCTATTGTCAGACTCTCAGCAAGCCCCTTTACATGACGAGCAATCCTGTAGGCCCCTCATAACACATTTATTAGATTTGTATTAACTTTGTGGGTTTGTATGTTTTGCCCAAGAACTGTAAATTGGCCTTGGGAATTACTGCTAGTTTTGGGGACTTTGGAGAGCCCAACCTCCTGGGGAGCATGCATCCTGTCATTCCCAGTATCTCCCATCCTTTGGGAGGGGGGAAGAGCAACTGTTATACCTGCTCCTTCCCATTGCACTACACCTACCTAAAGACTAGCCCACTCTTGTCTACTTCATAGAAGAAAAGACAAAAAAGATAAAAGAAAAGGAATAGAAGTCTCTGGGTAATCCTTAAATCAGTATTACTGGACCTTGTTAATCCCTCTGGGTAAGAATAAGACCACTACCACAATTTTGAGCCAAATTTGAAGCAAACTTTAGTAGAATACTGCCCAGGAGCGTGGACTCTAGCCAGGTCTTTTCCAGGGATTACCAGAAAATGGCCACAAGCTACATTGGCCAGATTCTTATAAAAACAAAGCCGTACTTCCAGCCTTCATCCAATCAGTGTCAAGCATGTATCCTGATGTATTTCCTGCCTGCATATGTCCCACCTACCTGTGATCAAGCACATCAGGTGCAGTTGGATCCACCAAACTTGTTTAGGGAAGTGAAGACATGTGGCTTCTTATCTTATACGAGCAACAGAATCTCAGGAAGTATCTGTCCTTAGGCAAGGGGCTCACAAATTAGAGGCATTTCTGTTGTATGGATCTCTTACGCACATTAATTAAAATTAAAAATGTAACTTTGGTTCTCACAGACTTTATGGTGAAATGTTATATTATTACCTAAAAAGTATAACAAGAAAGAGACATAGTGTTCAGTAACAGGCACTAAAATATACGGAAAAGATAAAATGTCTCAACCTTACACCTAATTCTAGCAATTAAAATAGAAAACCCAAAATTTGTCTGCTGTAGTAGCATATGCCAGCAATACCAATACTTGGGAAGCTTAGACAGGCAGATCTCTGTGGGATTAAGGCTAGCCAGGAATACACAGTGAGATTCTGTTTCTAACAAAATGAACAAACCAACCAACCAACCAAACCCCAAAATGTTTACAATAAGATACAAATATTGACCTATATTAAAAGGAAGTAGCTCTTCATTGTGTAACAAAAAGGCAGAAAGGAATATATTTCATAGACTTATTCCACCCAATATTTAAATTTTTATACTAAAAGGACAAAGTTTAATAATATATGGCAAATTAGTAATAAATAGCTAAAGATCTGTATTCTTTCACGTATAAAGACCCTTTATAAATCAAGGAACACAAATAGTTAGTAGAAAAAATATAAATGTGGGCTTTATCACCCATGCCCCAATTTCTGAATAACTACTTGGAGAATTATTTATTTGTGAATAAATGTTTAGGCCATAAGCTTTGGCTCTTTCCCTGGCTAGTTTTTAACTTTTATAACCAGTTTAAACTATTCTGTCTACCACAAGGCTAGCTCCCTCTCCTCAGTTTCGAGTGTCCGCCTTCCTCAGTGTCGGGGCAAATCTCCCACTCTATCTCCCAGAGCGTCTGCCTTCTTCGGTGTCCGGGGCAAATCTCCCACTCTGTCTCCCAGAGCGTCTGCCTTCTTCGGTGTCCGGGGCAAATCTCCCACTCTGTCTCCCAGAGCTCCCACTCTGTCTCCCAGAACTCCAATCTCTCTCACATGACTCCCATCTTCTCCTTCCTGCCTCTGCTACTAGGCCATCAGCTCTGTATTGAAAGGTGATACTTCCACACAGTGCGGAAAAGATTCTCTCTACAAAAATAAGAACAGTCTGAGGAAACAAATAAGCAATCCACACAAAGAAAGAAGTCCTGCCTGGTGTGGCAGCACAGACTTTTTGTTAGTATTCTGTTTAAACTCCACCCCCACAGTTATCTGGCAACAGCCAGATACGCTCCTCCCCACAATTACTTGGCAACAGCCAGGTAGGCCTGCCCACTATAAAAGGGACTGCTTGCCCCCTCCTCTCTCTCTTACTCCCTTACCCTCTTGCTCTCTTGATCCCTTGCCTGTAGGTTCTCCCTCCCCCCTCCCTTCCTTTCCCCCCCTCGCCACGAGGTCATGGCTGGCCTCTACTCCTCTGCGCTCCCTCTCCCTCTCCTCCCTCTCCCTCTCCCTCCTCTCCCTCTCCCCCTCCCCCTCCCTCTCTCCTTCTCCCTCTCCCCCTCTCCCTCTCCTACCCTCCTGGCTCCCCTCCCCATGCCCTGAATAAACGTATGCTATACCATCGTGTGGCTGGTCCCTCAGGGGAAAGAGATGCCTCGGCATGGGCCTGCTGAGACATCCCTTCCCCCATTATCCATCATTGGTTTCCTTCCATTGTTTCACTTTTAATTCTAGCACTGAGGAGGCAGAGACAAAGGGGTGTTAGAAGTCTGAGGTCTTCACAGCAGATCCTGCCTCATACAAAACAACTCCTGGAGAAACAAGAGTGTCTCTAGCTTAATAAATGCCCAGGTTGACGGAAATTGGTGGGCACAGCTATCTCTACAAACTTCTGGCCAAGGTATAAATTGATATGTGTTCTGATCTGGTGACCAGAAGAAACAAAATATAAAACAGGTGCGTTCGGTGACACAGCAGGGCTGCTTTAAGCAGAGTATACTGTCAACAATCTGCTGGATAAGAAGACACATCTCTTGGAGGATGTTCCCTGTAGGTGCTTGTCTCAAAAGCAGAAAGCCGACACTGCCTGAAAGCCCATTACAGTAGATGAGCAGCAGCTTCATTTGGAGATTTGAGCATTTATGCAACTGTGGACTGGTAAGAAGAGACAGATGTACCAATTCTGAAAGACAACCATGTTGTTCTTTGAGCAGTAGAAACAGAGGATTATAGTTGGGAGAAAAGAAAGAGGAAGGAGACTGGAAAGATGGTTCAGCTGTTAAGACCATTGGATGCTCTTCCACATGGCAGCTCACAACCATTGGTAACTACGATTGCAGGGGATCCAGTGACTTCTTCTAACTTCAGAAGGTCCTAGGGACACACATGGTATAGGTATATACACTATCAGGTAAGCGAAACACTTATACATATAAAATAAATTTTTAAAAATTAAAAAGAGAGAAATAATGGGTCCATCAATGTAGAGACATAAGGCCCCCAAAAGCGGTACTCTTGTTTTGTTTTTTCTGTGACAAAATCTCTAGTGCAGATTGACTTTGAACCCACTATGTAGTTGAGGGTGAACTCAAACTCCTGATCTACCTGCATCCACTGTCTGAATGCAGGGACTACAAGCAGGTGCCTGCCACTCAGTTAAATGTGGTGTTTCATGAATACTAAGCAAGCATCGTGTCACTTAGCTGTATTTCTAGCTGCCTCTTTAATTTTTAAGCTGCTCTGTTACACTGGGGAAGTTCTTTGGAGTTTTTCCCAAGTGGTCACCTCCCCTCTACCAGCTGTCCTGCTAGGAATGGTCCTCTTTCTTTTAACAATCCTTCCACCATGGGTGGCCCTAACCAGGGCATCCCAGGCCTCAGAGGAGGGAGTCACAATGGAACAGAACACAAAGGAAAACATTCACAACCTTTTCGTTTCAAAACAGACTTCTGAAGCTTCAGGCAGAGACAATACCTTAAACAATAGCTTTAAAAGGAATGGCTATTGACCTGGGAGCCTGCTTTCCTATGTGGGGCAAGAGAAAAGTTTTCTGATGAACAAAAAAGAGCAGAGAAAGGGGAACTGTTGGGAGTGACATGGTCTCTGCTTTAGCCTAAGCCTCAGTTCCCTATGTAAGGGTCTCCACAAAGCTCCATTTGCTTTCACACACAGTGGTATAGAGGAGGGACAAGAAACCTGGACCAGAGCCTGGAGGTGGTGGCTCTGCCTTTAATCCCAGCACTCAAGAAGCAGAGCAGGTGGGTGTCTGAGTTCCAGGCTAGCCTGGTTTACCTTGTGAGTTCCAGGCCAGCCAGGGCTACACAAAAAGAAACCCTGTCTCAAAGAACAAACAAACAAACAAACACCCAACAACAATAAAAAAAAGTTGACAAGGTGAATATGGCTGTTTTTGTTTTGTTTTTCTCTGTTGACAATACTGAGGATGGAAAGAAAGAGAAGAATGAGGAGGGAAAGGAGGAGGAAGAGGAGGAAGACAGAGAAGAGGAGGAGGAGGAAGAGGAGGAGGAGGAGGAAGAGGAGGAAGACAGAGAAGAGGAGAAGGAGGAAGAGGAGAAGGAGGAGGAAGAAGAGGAGGAGGAGGAGGAGGAGGAGGAGGAGGAAGAGGAGGAAGAGGAGGAAGACAGAGAAGAGGAGGAGGAGGAAGAGGAGGAAGACAGAGAAGAGGAGGAGGAGGAAGAGGAGGAAGACAGAGAAGAGGAGGAGGAGGAAGACAGAGAAGAGGAGGAGGAGGAGGAAGAGGAGGAAGACAGAGAAGAGGAGGAGGAAGAGGAGGAGGAGGAGGAGGAGGAGGAGGAGGAGGAGGAGGAGGAGGAGGAGGGGAAAGGAGAAGAAAACTGGACTGGGCAGATGGGCTTCACTGGCTGGAGCCTGGGACACAACCTTTAGTTTAAAGCTGCTGGTTCAAGTCTCTGGGCCAGGGTTAAGCAATACCTCTATCAACAGTTACAGTGTAAGCCAGGTGGTCTATATTAATTATGTTTCTCATTGCTAGGACAAAAATATCTGACAAAATCAATTTATGGAAGGAAGGGTTCATTTCTGCTCAGGGTTTGAGGACACAGTCTATCACCATGGAGACATAAGGAGAGGGGGCCATAGAGGCAGCTGGACCCATTATGCAATTGGGGAGCAGAGAGAGATAAAAGCTGGTGTTTGGCTCACTGTCTTCTGGTCCAGTCTTGGACCCAAGCTCATGGAAGGATGCCACCCACATCCAAGATAGGTCATCCCACCTCAGCTAACTCAAACTGTAACCAACCTCGCAGACATGACAAGTTTTGCCTCCTGGGTAATTCTAGATCCTGTCAGGTTGATTTTCAAGAGCAGCCATCACCAGGTCTGTGATTGATGCCAATGTAGAAGTCAGTGAGACACAGCAGTTGCTCAGGGTTAGATGTGGCAGTGGCACCGTGGTTGGTGCCAATGTGTGCAGATCTCTGCCATGCATCAGAGCCAGCCTCCCTGAGTCTATGACAACTGCAACAGCAGCAACCATCCAAGGCAGAATAGAGGACAGGGAGCTCCCAGCTAACTGAGAACTCTGAAATGCCTCCTTTGCTTCGGCAAATGCTACATTTCTGCTGCTTGCAAGACTAATCCCCATAATAGAGATTAAGACTAAGGTTATATTTGAAACTAGAAAGGTAGCTCTGACCTCCACTCGCAGGTACATACCCACACACAGACACATACTTAAAAATAAAACAAATCCTTAACATGCTACATTTTTGCAGTTCTGAGTACCTGTCTTAAAAATCATCATGCCTAATGGATAGAACTTGAAAAAAAGAAATATTCTCAGTGAGGTAGCCCAGACCCAGAAGGATAACTATGGTATGTACTTACTTGTAAGTGGAGATTTGCCATTAGATAAATGATAACCAAGCTACAATCCATAGACTCAGAGAGTTTATAAAGAGGAGGGGTTTAGGGCAGATGCAGGGATGTCCCTTGGAGGTGAAAATAGAACAGATTTTACTGACCGGCTGGGGTTGGATGGGGACAGAAGCCAGGGTATGTTGCAATGAGACTGGGGAGGAGGAGAAATGTCTGGAATTGGGGAAGCATTTGTGGACTGATGTGGAGCCCTAGTACAGTGGAAACTTCCTGGAGTCTATGAAGGTGGTCCTCATGAGAACTCCTGATGATGGGGGATCCAGAATCTCAACTATCTCTTGTAGTCAGGAGAGGCTTCCAGTAGTATGACTCGGTTGCATCCAATCTAGTGGTTGGCCAAGGGGTCTCATGGAAAACCCCAAACAATCTAGGCTGTTGCTAAGACAAAAGGTTGCTTTCTGCAAACGACAGCGGGACTTCATTGCTGAGGACAACATCCATACAACTAGTTGACCATGGAGAAGTAAAGCTGGTGCATGCATGGAGACTTCACTCCTACCTTCTAGTGTCTTTGGTGCTCAAAAGAACTCTGCAAGCTACAGAAAGAGAAATATGGACAACAAGCCAGCCACAAGACCTTTGTCCTACAGTCTGTCCTGCCTGTATAATATGCTAAGGCAATGGTGGCTCAGAACTTGTGGGAATAGCCAACCAAGGTCTGATTTGACCAAAAGCCCACCCCATGAGCTGGAACCCATTCCTGACACTGCTTGGGTAACCAAGAATCAGAGACTCAATAGCCCAGAGACCTAGAGTAAAAGCAAACACTACTGATAAAAAAAAATCAATGAATGATCCCTAATGACAGTCTACTATATTCATAGATTGGAACCTTTTCCAGTCATCATCAGAGAGGCTTCCTCCGGCACCACATGGGAACACGTGCAGATACCCACAGCCGGAGAGACAGTTTAAATTGGAGGTCTCCATCAAATCCCTCCCCTAAGAGCTCAGGGAATCCCACGGAAGAGGAGACAGAAAGATTATAAGAGCCAGAGAAGATAGAGGTCACCAGGAGAACAAGGCCCTCTGAATCAACTAAACAGTGAGCTCTCAGAGCCTGGGGCAGCAGCACAGGGCCGACACCAGGTCCTCTGCATATACATTATAACTATTGGCTTAGTGTTTTTGTAGGACTCCTGCCTGTGAGAACAAGTGAGTCCCTGACTCTATTCCTCCTGTTGGGTTTCCACATCCAATTTCAATATGATAGCTTTGTTCCACTTTATTGTACTTTCTTTTGTCATGTTTGGTTGTTATCTCTCAGAAGCCTGTTTTTTTTTGTTACTGAGAGACAGAGAGGTAGTGGTCCAGGATGGGAGGGGAGATGGGGAGATACTGAGAGGGGTAGAGGGAGGAGAAACTATAATCAGGATATAATGTATGAGAAAAAATGCATTTTCAATAAAAAGAAATATGTAAAAAAAAAAGCATCATGGCTTTGATATAAAGACGTGTATTTATTGATAAGTAATAGGGAAACACAGAAATCTGGCTGGAGACATCCCTGGGAGTAGGGCCTTTCACTTCAGCAGTTTGTCCTTTCCAGCATGATTAAGTTTATAATAATCATGAATGACCTTGTCTTTGGAAAGCTCAGGGGACATGACGTGAGACCCATGTGACTTGCAATACAAACCTGAGATAGCCCCATCAGGACAGCACAAGCCTCACAAGTGTGAGGTCTCAGAGTTGATACCCAGAACACATGAATAATTGCCATCATGGTGGTTGGTACTTGCTTGTAATTCCAGCACTGGGGAAGCAGAGACAAGTGGCTTTTTTGACTTGATAGCCAACTAAGCTATCCTAACTGATGAGTTACAGACCGATGAGAGATTGTCTCCAAGAATGTGGGTGATGTTACTGAGGATGACACCAGGGGGTGTCTTCTGACCTTCAAAGGCATGTTCACACACACATACCCACATGTATGCACACTTGAACACACACACACACACACACACACACACACACACACACGCATGCAGACACACACACATTCCTCCACTGAAGCAGAACATACGTCCTTTAGAGGTAAGCACAGGAGGGTGTAGGCCAGCCTTTGTAGCCCGGAGACAGTCTGTAGTACATTGTCCCTGAGAGAACCTCCCCCACCAACTCCCTTACCACTCTTAGGACTGTAGCCGATATCTGAGGACGCTGGATGTGAGGCAAGGATGACTCTGGAATAGAAATGGCCGTTTTCCAGGATGAAACCAGAAAACTGAGAATTCCGTTTTTAATTTAAATCAGGAAAAGAAATAGTCATGTCCCATTCATCTGTCTCAATCCCTTCCTCTTTTGTCCTAAACCATGCAAAAACCTTCCAGCAAAACTTTCCCCAAAAACCTGGATGGAACTAGCTTTAAAAAGGAGCGACCGAAAGAGATTATTCTTTAAATGTTTTTCAGCATTTCAGGTCTGCATGGCAGAACATGGAGGGGGTGTGTCCTCAGGTCTGCCTGGCAGAACATGGAGGGAGTGTGTCCTCAGCCGCTGCTCCTACAGGGTTTCTCTTTCCAGTGGTGAACACAGACAACCCAGTTAAAATGATGACCAGAAGGACAGTGTTTTCATCCCCGTTCCTGTTGTTAGTATTATTGTTTTTCTTATTATTGGCAAGCCTTAAAAAGGGTTGTGATGGCTGGCGGTGGTGGTAGTCAACTTGACTACGTCTGGAATTAACTAAAACCCAAGCGACTGGGCACACCTGTGAGGGAGTTTTCTTTTCTTGTTTTTGTTTTGTTCAAGATTTCATTAAACGTCTTTACAAGATAACATCCAGCCTCCAGATGCACCTGCCAAGACCCTGTTGTGCTGCAGGCACTGGTTGGGGCATGGCAAGTGGCTCTGGTTTCTCATCCTTCTGTTCTGAGATGGGGGTCGTGGGCAAGATTTCATCTTTAGGTTTCACAATCCTCACATGATCAGGCAGAGGGTTCTTGGGACCAATCTGACCACTTGGGTCCCAGGGCGGCATGGTCTTCACTTTGATGCCCTGCACACCCTGTCTGAGGAGCACATGGCGCACAGCAGTGTCTACATAGTAATTAACAGGGTCTCCACTGTGAATCATCAGACCATCAACAAACTTCAAGGACTTAGCCCTCTGCCCTCGGAGCTCCTCAGACACCGCAACCTCACAGCCCTTGGCCCTTCCCTTCATAATGAACAGAAGCACACCATAGCAGGCTGTCGGGAAAATTTAAAAAGGCTGCCACAGCGGCGCAAGCCCGCCACCGTGGTGGGTCCCACATCAGGGAGGAAAATCTTATGGTTCCAGCGGCCTGAGGGCCTTGGCAGCGGCAGGCCCCAGTAACACGAGGAAGTCCTTGGTTCCAAAAAGATTTATTGTCATGATGGATAATAGATGGATCTAGGCGTACCCCCCCAAAACTCAGGGCAGTCCCGAGTTATATAGGGAGGGAGAAAGGGGGAGGATTGGGGGAGGATCTGGGGGAGGAATGTTTAATTTGCTCTGCCCTCTGACCTTCATTAGTATGTAAATCTTAGGGCCTGAGGCCTATAGCCTGGCCTATGTGACTCTATGGAAATGTGACTGTTTTCAGGATCCTAGATGATGGGAGGGACTGAACTCCTGCCGGTTCTCACGCAGAATTCCACGGAGAATCTCGGGGTTCTAAGTACCTGCTCAACCATGACCCAGGATACCCTTATGCAGTCCCACAGCAGGCCCTTCGAACCGCAAGCCCTCCCAGGAGTTTTGTAGCGTAGAGACTCCGCCTGGGCAATGTCACACAGTCCTCTTGTGCCCACTTTTTCTGCATAAAGCTCTACGCTGCCTTCAGGGAAGCCAAAATGCTTCTGGACAACTACAATTAACTCTCTGATCCAATGACCCTTCTCCCCAAGAACATTCTGTGTTCTGGTGGCTAAAATAATGATTTCTGTTCTGTCGGTGTAACTCGGACTTCAACTCCAGAGTAGCCATCTTCAGCCAGCTACCGAGTGAGAAACTCTTTCAGTTCAGCTTTGAAGATGACATCAGCTACAAACTTCCTTTTCTTGGAAATCTGTACCACCATCTTGCTCGAGGGAGTTTTCTCGAATTAAATTCCTTGAAGCAAGAAAATTTACCTTTAGTCCAGATCGTTCAAGGTGGGAAGACTCACCTTTGACCTGGGCCACACCTTCCACTGGCAGCCTGCATAGGGACATGGAAAAAGGAAACTTTTGCTCTTTGCCTGTTTTCTCTACCAAGTTCTTTCCTTCTCTGGCATTCGAGCTCACTTTTTTGGAGAGGAGGTATTCTGGCATATACTGAAGACCAGCAGAGACATCCAAGCCTTGTGGACTGAACAACTACTGTATTCTTGGACTTTCCATTGATAGACAGCCACTGAATATGTATATTTGTTCTATCAGTTTTGTTCCTTTAGAGAATCCTGACGAACACAAGGGTGGATGGAGAAAAAAAAATCTTTATTTGAGCAAGGTTCAGATACCTAACTGGGGGAAATGAATTCTAAGATGACGGACTAAGAGGAGCACAAGGCACAGGGTGAGTTGGGCGACTGGAGGACTGCAGGGTGTTGCTGAGGGTGGAGCTCCAAGAGTTTTCAGGTGCCCAGGTTACTTACAATCCAGACTGAAAGCTGGGGAGGGGGAGGAGCTATGCAAATATTTAATTTAAATCATCACTATGCTGCTGGGGCTGAGTGTGGAACCTTGCTAGGAAGCAGAACACAAAGGATTGTGCTCTCTATGTGGGGCTTGTAAATTTCCCTGGGTGTCCTGTTCCCTCTTTTAAAAGGCAGGCTTATTGTTAAGCATAATTTAGTCTCGCCAAATAAAAATGTCAGGTTGGTGGCAGGTAGGTGATTAGCCCCTAGTTTATTTTACCCCTCCAGTGTTCATGAAATGACTGCTTTCTGCTGGTAATTACAGAAAGCACAGAGAGGAAGCAGGCAAGGTGGCAGGTAAGGCTATGTGGATTTGAAGGACGAAGAGAACCATTGAGGGATGGGCCGGCTATAGGGAAGTCTGGGCTTAGCAATGAAGCAGGTGTGGGTGGTGAACCAAAGCAGAGTTGCTGTCTGGACACTTGCTTAAGTCCGAAGTTAGCTCCCTGTAACTTTACTTGCCAAGCAGTGGCCTTCTGCACACCGCCATGCTCTTTCAGGAAGCAGGATGGACTCCAAGCACACCACAAACACTTGAGGTTTGCAAAAGCTTAGGAAACTGGAGTGAGAGGATCCCTCATAAGGAATGCAAGGCTGAACCAACCCTCAGAAGGGATGGACCAGAAAGAGATCTTTTCCTTCTTCCTTTCAGAACGCCACAGACATAACCAACTTCAATCTCCTCAAATGCTTGAAAATATAAAAAGATTCGGTTTTTCTCCAGGTCTGTGATTTGCAGATGTTAACTTTCTCCTGGTTCCACATGGCCTTTCTTCTCTGAGTGTGCTTCTTTGTATGTCTAAATCACCTGTTCGTGTTGGGACAGCCAACATACTGAATTAGGTCCCAGCATTTACACCCCATTCTGACATTCTCTCCTCTGTAAAGGACCCCTGTCTCCAAACCCAGTCACATTCTGAAATATTTAGAGGTTGGTTCTTCGACATACAAATTTTGGGGTATATAACCCTACTTATAGCACAACGAATACACATGTTTTTAATATACACAAATGTACACAACAGGAAATAAATTGGTATTTCAGGGGACAAGAATAGAGAAGGCGATAGAAATGAAATTTCAGTGAACAAAATACATTGTAAAGGAGGGGAAATGCTTAACTAGTAAGCTGAAGAAAGGCATTTCCCAAAAGAGTTAAACGATTGTCAAATCATTTCAAGCCAATGGTAAGCTGGATTAATTGTCAAATACTTCAGCAAGAGTAGTGGGGGAGTTAACTGCAGTTATTATCTTAAAAAGAACACATTTCTTTGAAATGCCATTATGCTTCAGAAGTGCAGAAAAGGTTTCCTAGGAGAGACCCTTTTGTGTGGCAATGCAAATCGAGCAGAGAGTGCTATTCGTCATTTCTGGGTGACATCTGCGGGTGAAGTCAGAAAAAGCCAGCGGCTACCTGCAGTGGAGGCAAGTGTTCTTCAACCGGAGGAATTGAGGCAGCTTCTAAAGATGGAACACACGCAGTTCAGTAAAACAGAGGTAATAAGAGAGTCGCAGGGTTTAGAGTCTTGTGGGCTCCCTGCTGTTCACAGCTCACAGATCCAAATATAGCTGGCTCTTAAGTTTTTAAAACATTCAATGTGTGTGAAAATCCTTCTCTGGAGATAGCCGGGAGCCTCAGTGAAATTGACTGGGAACAGTACATCAGCCACTACCCAGAACTCCTTCAAAGGGAGCCATTTGCAACTAGGATCCTGGGCTAGCCGGATTTCCTGAATGTAAACAAAAGACCTCCTGAGGGAAGAATAGTCGTAATGAAAATAACAAAACTAAAGCGGCAGAGAAAAGGAGGGAAAAGGAAATGCAAGAGTCTGCTCTAATTCTTACTTCTCCTAAATTGCCGTTTGTTTCCCAGCACTAATTCCCTTTGGAGACCGAGCTTCCACCCACTTCACGCTCCGTTAAAGCAGTTCCTCCAGAGAACGGCATCTGAGACTATGGAACATGTGCAAATGCCTGTGCAGTGCGTGGCGTTTTGTTTTTCATCTCTGCGAATCCATTAAACATCTGTCTGGGTGGCATTTATGAATGCACCCTGGGTTTCATAAAGCCCTGGGTGCATCTAGGCCAGGCAGCAGCTAACTCTGCTTTGGTATCACCGAGACAGAACTTCATAATAATTGGGCAACAGGACGGCACATTATTCACCAGGGAAGCATGCACGTGTTGGATGTTGCTCTTGAAGGGGTTGCTCAGGACCTTCTAGTAGAAGATTCAAAAGTTCTTTCAGCACCCATTCTACCTCAGACTACACGGACACCCATCTCAGATCTTCCATCTTGCTTACAATCTTCTGGAGGGAGCTGAGTCTTCAAGGACAGTAACTCTGCTAATGCTGTCCACCTCGGGGTTTTGTTTTAAGGGTGTTCTCTGAAGGACCACTGCTCTGTTGGCCTGTTTGTTCAGTCAGAGCCTGAGACAGTGCACCACAATGTTTGCCAACCAAATGGCATCCAGAAACACCCAGGAGATGAGCATGAGGGCGTGCCTGTGGAGATGACCTTAATTATATTATGGACTCTGGGGAGACCTACCTTAACTGTGAGGAAGGCCATTCCCTGGCTGGGATCAGGACTGAGTAGATCCATGGTTCTCAATCTCCCAGTTGAGGGTCTTTCTTCCTAGAAGACTCTAGAGCAGTGGTTCTCAACCTCCCTAACGCTGCGACCCTTTCATACAGTTCCTCATGTTGTGGTGACCCTCAACCATCAAATTATTTTCATTGTTACTTCATGGCTGTAATTTTGCCAGTGTTATGAATTGGAATGCAAATAAGTGTGTTTTCTGATGGCCTTAGGTGACCCCAGTGAAAGGGTCCTTCCATCCCTAAAGGGGTCTTGACCCACAGGTTGAGAACTGCTAGTATAGTTGGAGGAAGGGAAATGTGTTATGATATGTATTTGTCTCTCTTTATTTCCTGATTGTGGCTGCAGTGTGACCAACTTGGCTGCAGAGCTTCAAGTTCCTGCTGCCTTGACTTCCCTGCTATGATGTACTTACTGTACCTTGAACTGTGGCAAAAATAGACTCTTTCTTCCTTAAGTTGCTTTGGATAGAATATTTTATCACACTAGCAAGAAGAAAATTTAACACAATTCACATGGTGATGTTGTTAGTAATCTGTTAAACTCCACCTCCACAGTCACCTGGCAACAGCCAGGTACGCTCCTCCCCACAGTTACCTGGCAACAGGCAGGTAACCCTGCCCACTATAAAAGGGGCTGCTTGGCCCCTCCTCTCTCCCTTGCCTCCTCGACCCCCGCACCTGCAGGTTGTTGTCTCCCCTCCCCCCCTTCCCTTCCCCCTCTCTCCACGTGGTCATGGCCGGCCTGCACCTCTCTGCTCTCTCTCTCCTCCCGCTCTCCCACTCTCTTAATAAACCTCCCCTCGTGGAACCATCTAGTCTGCTGTGATCTGTCCAAGCTGCGTGTGACCTTTTAGATGTAATTTACAAAATAATGTAACGGAGGCTGGAGAGTTGGCTCAGAGGTTAAGAGTACTGTCTCCTCTTCCAGAGAACCAGGATTCCGGTCTCAGCACCCATATGGCGGCTCACGGCCATCTATGACTCTAATACTAACAGATCTGACACCCTCTTCTAGTCTCTGAGGGTAACAGACATGTACGTTGTACACAGATAACACAGGCAGACAAAACACCCATGCACATGAAATAAAACAAACAGAAATGTAACACGATGCAGCTAAGCCTCATGTCTTACAACCACTTTAAAATGAATCCACAAGCTAAAGTTCACTCTATATCTTACGTTGTGTTTCATTTTCCAGTCACACTGCGAATTTGTATAAGATTTTGCCAATGCCGTACAGCAGTAAGAACTGAGAGCACTTAGCAACGTCATGTCGGCTTCTCCTCTCCCTTCTGTCCGTATGATCCTGTTTCGTCTCCACTGACATATTTCATACAACATTTACTTTCATTAAATCCATACACTGGGACAACAGGCATTGGAGATATGACGTTGAATACGTGAAAGAGCAATGCTAACTCACTTCAGTTCACACTGAGAGAGTGAGTGGTGCAGAGCAACTTTGAATACACCATGGTATGGGCTCCCACTTATGGAGACTGGAGTCTTAAGAAAAACATTTAGGGGCAAGGAGTTTACTTGGGTGTTTGTTCGGGGAGCAGAGATAAGAAAGTGTGGAGAGAAACAAAATGGAGAGAAAAACTAGTAAAGGACTGCACTGAGCACCTGTGGGTCTGAGGGCATAGGCCCTGTGGAGGTGCACAGAGACCTGTGGGTCTGAGGGCATAGGCCCTGTGGAGGTGCACCGAGCAACTGTGAAGTGTGACCCTGAGGGTCCAGTGAAGTAAGGATCCATGGTCCCCTGGCAATTGACACTTGCCTCTAGGACTTTAGCTTCTTCAGTAGCTTCTATGTTACTTCTGCAAGCAAGGAGCTCAACCTCCTCTGTATTGGGGGACAACTATGGGACAGCAGGGTCAGTTGAGAGAAGACTTGAAGTGGGAGTGGCTAAGGCACATGGGACTTTCCCCAGGTAACAATGAAGCTGTGGCCCAGAGCCGGAAGAAACAAAGCCTAAAGCTCTAAGGAACAGGCTGAGAAGCCAGGCATTCATTTGTGAGAAAAAAAATAAAGAGCAAATTGGGATGAGGAGAGAGAGCAGAGAAAGAGAATTACCTAAGAGGGATTGAGGCAGGAGAAAGACGTTTTACACTAGGGTATAACACTTGGTGGATACAGAAAGAAGGGGAGAGAATTCTTTTATGGGGGAATATTATGCACAGAAAACTCCAAAGTGCCTTTCTTGGACAGATGGTACAAATCCTACGGATAATTGGATGTCTGATGCATGAGCCATTAGGTCCCTGGTTTTGTCGTATTTATAAAAACCATCCTAAGCCATCTATTTAAAGCATTGGGTACATCTGGCCATGCATAAAGTATCTCCAGGCTCAGGGGTGAGGCAAGGTCTGGATGCAGTAGATTTGCATAAGCCCACCCTAGGGGTTACTCAAGGACACATGTAGAACTGTACAGGCTAGTTTTATGTCAACTTGACACAAGCTAGAGTTACCAGAGAGTAACTCAATTGAGAAAATGCCTCCCCCCAAAATGGGCTGTGGGCAAACCTGTGGGACATTTTCTTAATTAGAGGTTCAGAGGGGATGATCCAGCCCACTGTGGATGGGGCCACCCCAAAGCTGGTGGTCCTGGGTTCTATAAGAAAACAGGCTCAACAAGCCATAAAAACCAAGCCATTAAGCAGCACCCTCCATGGCCTCTGCGTCAGCTCCCGCCTCCAGGCCTTTCCCTGTTCCTGCCTGCCTCTCTGGTGAAAAATGATATGGAATCATAAACCAAATAAACCCTTTCCTTCCCAGGTTGCTTTGGTCATAATGCTTCATCAGTGTTATGGAGTTTCTAACCCCTGGGAAAAGACTATATCCAGTTATAATCAAAAGATTTATTGATTTACTGCTAGCAGGACAACAATCATTGAGCCAAACCTGAGACTTCTTTGCAAAGCAGGGTGAGGGAAGAATTTTTAAAGACAAAAAACACGAGAAGGCCTTGAGAATCTGCACAAGCAAGTCAGGAGCTGTTCCGGTCTGTCAAGATTAGGTAGTCAAGGAGATCTATTTTGAGATCTCCTTAACTGTCTGCATAATCAGGTCACAAAAACCCAAAAAAGCAGTTAGTAGTTGGTCATGGCTGTACATTTCTTGGGGCGGGAGGGGGTTTTTTCACTGAATCAGGGTTACTGGGAACTTATCTTCCAGGGACTAGAGTCAGAGACAAACAGCTAGTGGATGTCTAGAACAAAATGGAGTTTCTTTAGCCATCATAACAGAAATAGTAATCCTGACTAAGACATGATAATGGGATATCGCTGTGATAGACCTTGCCAGGTTTGTAGGGGATTATAGAAGGGCTTTGGAATTTTGGTCTAGAAAAGCCATTGAGAATTCAGAGCTTGGTGAGATTTGGTTCTACAGGGTCTTGGGAGATAGAGAATGGAGAGAAATGCAGACCATGGAGGCCTGGCTTGTAAGTTCCAGACAGAAGGTTTGAGAGTTAAAGACTCTATCAGGGCCATTGCATATTTTGAGCTGAGAATCCATGGTTCTGGTTAGCTAGGGCTGAAGAATCAGCTGTGATTAACAAGAGATCAGAATCACTAAAGTGGAATTTTTTGCTTTGGTTGGATAATCAATGCTGGTTGGCTGGAACTGAGAAATTAGTGGTGATTAGCAAGAGACCAGCCTCAGTGAGGTGAAATCTTCTGGGAAGTGTCTCCTCAGAGTCAGCACAGGGAAATTGTGTTCCAAGAGAAGACCACGGTTTTACCTCATGCTGGTAGCTGAATATGGCAGCGTAAGAGTCATCCCGGTGGTACTGGTTTTGAAGGAATGAAGGATCGGGAAGAGCTACTGAGGCTTGGCACTGTGAGAGGCCAGAAGAGGCCATTGATGAAGGTGCAGTCTCAACAGCAGTTGAAGGCCAAGGATTGAAGAGGTCATGCAAAGAAGCTGAGGCTTGACACCACAAAGAGAACTCAGGAGACATTATTGATGAATGGACAGCCCAGTTAGAGCAGAGATTCCTCCACTTTGGAAATGTCAGTACCATGAAATTGTAACAGGACCCCAGACTTCGAAGGTCTTAAGATCTTAGCACAACTAACTACAATGGAAGTGCCGTTCAGACAGCACCACCTGCCAAAACGAAAACAAAGGCCTAATCCATTAAAGTCCACAGTCATAGGAAAGTCTCTAAATGTACGAACCTTGGCTTTTTGGCTTCTGTAGTTCTGCTTCTGGCTAACTGTTCTTGTTAACTGAAGCATTTCAACCCAGAACATGGTTTTTGTGCTTAAGTTTATCCTGAGAAAGGCTGGTGTCTACCCGAGAATCCTGAGCAGCTAGTGATCGTACCATCTCTGAGCTCTGGGCACCTTGTGTTTACTCTCATTTGTTTGCACTGTGCTGAGTTTTTAGGGAGAGCCAGTTCTTGGCTGAAAGGGTGATGGGAGTCTCTAGGGTAGTGATTCTCAACCTTCCTAATGCTGAGACTCTTTAATACAGTTCCTCATGTTGTGGTGAACCCCAACCATGAAATTATTTTGTTGTTACTTCATAACTGTAATTTTTGCTAATGTTGTGAATCATGATATAAATATTTGATATGCAGGATGTCGGATATGTACTTGGCTGGTAGCTATATGCTAAGACATTCCATGTTAAGAACTGGCTTTAGCATCCGAACACAGGTGTTTTAAATCACCTCTAGATTACTTACAATATGTAATACTATGTAAATACTATGTAAGTATTACTATTATTATATGTTTTTAAGGGAAGAATGATAAGTAAAAAAGGCTAGACATAGTATAGATGTAACCACTTTAAAATGTATTTTTACTAAAAGCTGGTTGAATTCATGATGTGGAAATTGTGTATATAGAGGATCAAACTTATACAATATAAAGTATTCATGCAAGCTTAGAGCAAATCAGGAAACAGATGCAGGGCACAAATAATAGAAGGTGGTGATGTCGTACTTATCACTGATCAGAGCCTGTGTGCAACGTGATACATTGGCTAGATCATATTCCACCCTGGACAGAAAGGGAATTACCCAACCCAGTCTTGGCTCAGTTGCAAAGTGTTAGCTTTCCCTAGTCAAACTCTGACTCTGAACGCCCCTGCCCAGAGGGCTGGAAATCTGTTTCCTACAGGTAGACTGATTCCAAAATGAAAAGAGGAAGCACGTAGTAGAGCCATTTAAATTCAGTCTCTTTGTGCAAACTCATAAATCTTCCTTTGTGGAGGACCTGGGGAACCTGGCTGCAGAGAAAGCAAGAGTTATCCTTAATGGCTATTTCCACAGGGAGAGTCCCCTTAGCAGCCCCAGCACTTGGTTTCCGTGTCATCTACAGAAGAGGAAGCACAGCAGAGGCAAAAGGGAAGCAGAAACCAGAAGTAAAGCAGAAGAGAGATTCCGGGGAAGACCTGTGCGTGTTTTCTCCCACTGTTTCTCCAGTGAGTGGAGTCCTGTCCATTTTGCTATATTTATGGAAACAGACACAACTGGAGCTCTGTTCTCAACCCTGTACCACTTGATGGTCTTCTTTTCAACCTATTTTTCCTCCGAATTGTACCTTCATTAGAGCTACGGTATTCTATAGTGCATAATCTCAGCCTGTGTTCTCCACAATGCAGTTCCCGAAGCACACACTTAAGTACCAGGGAGAGTGACACAAGAGGCTTGAGAGAGTGAAGCAGGAAAAAAGGGATACAGGCACATTACATCCTCTATCCTCTCTCAGGATGCTGAACTGCCTTGTGAAACTAAAGCTGCCCCTCCCGTCCCTCCCCAGCCACATGGAGGAGGCATTAGGCACAGCTCTGCTCCATCAAGAATTCTGCCCTGTCCCCACAGGTGGGTTGGTTGCCAGAGTGTTTCCACTACACTCTGCCTCCCAGTCAACAAGTGAGCCTGAGACTACCTCCGTGTTCCAAGGACAGATGCTCCCAGACCGTGTTTGCAGGAGACTGTAGCCTGCACACACAGAGTTTCCATGGAAGGAGCTGGACTACGATGCAGGTGAGGCCCCGACAATCTGAATGGTGCCCAAGAAATGCTGGCAGCAAACCCCTCATGCTGTTGTAAGGAAACGGACTCCACTGGCTCCTGATAAAGTTCTACGCATGTTTCTTTTAAAACACACTATCCAATCCTTCCTTACTCAGTTTTAAACAGACTTCCCAAATAGTTCAAAGTGAAGCCATTCTTGGAGCATTTCTGAGAATATCATGGTTACAAAGTCCATCTTATCCAGGGTTTAGAAAATAAAAAAGCATCTACAAGTAGCACATTACGTGAACGGATTGACAAAGGACCCCCTCCCCCGAAACAAGTTGTTAGTCCTATAAAATGTTCACTATGATATCTATAAACTGACATTTTAGAGCCATCTGTCAACCCGATGAGAGCTCAGAAGGAACCATCCTAACAGGTTGTCCTGAGTACATAGGGTTGGTCTGAGGCAGTTCCTCCACCCAGCTCTCTTGAGCACTGTCTTCTTTTGATTCCATACATGTTATTGATTTCCTAAAGTTGACTGCTTTTGGGTAAAGATACCTTCTCCTTTAGGCTCTGCACCAAATTTTAATTGACAACTATGCTATAGTATTTGAAATCCAATAAAAAAAGATTTTTTATTGTATGCAAATGAGCATTTTGCTGACAGGAATGTCTGTGCATCTCCTGCATGCCTGGTGCTTAAGGAGGCCAGAAGAGGGCATCCCATCCAGTGGAGCTGGAGTTACAAATTATTGTGAGGTGCTGGGAACTGAACCTGGGTCACCTGGAAATCCCAGGTGTGCTCTTAACCTCTGAGCCATCTCTGCAGACGATTCCTGCTTGCCTAAATAGATACTACCTAATATATACATACCACAGAGGTATGAATATACCCCCCATCATGTGTATGCATGTGCAACTGTGCATGTGTGTGTGTGTGTGTGTGTGTGTCTGTCTGTCTGTCTCTGCACCAGTATATTCAACTCTTTCAGTTTGTCATGGATCTCGGTTTTTTCCAAGTAATAGGATACTTTGGAGATCTATGCTCTTCTTCAGTCATGTGATCAGAACTCTACCATTCATCCGAAAGTTCCAGTGTCTATCAGTTACCCACAGTGCTGCGGTCAACAGGCCGCATACACATTTGCATGCTTGTTCGGATAGAGTTGTAGGATGACATGGAATTTCTGGATTGCTCTAGATTTACTGTTTGTATTAAGGACCCCGCCTCTGCCTTGTGGCCTACTTCTGGTAACTAGGTCAGAGTTGTTATTTTCCGTGTGGAAATCCTTGTCTTTTTCTCATCGATGCTCTAATCTCCAAAGAACTAAACCTGACCTTTTCTGTGACCACAGCTACCTACACAGACACAGACAGACAAACAGACAGACAGTCACACACACACACACACACACACACACACACACACGAAATTAAATTACATGTAAATTTCCTGCCTGGTTCATGTAAATTTGCCACCTTGCCACCTCTCAACAGATTTTACTGACATCTGTTTGAGTCTTGAAATGGTTTCTGCACCTTTATTCAAGTTCCAAGTCTGTGTGTCTACTGGGATGTCTAGTTGTAAGCACTGAATCTCATTGTTCCTATTTGCATCGACTTCCATCTGTTACCTGGATATGTATGCTATTTTACCTGTGAAACAGGATTGTTTGTACCTGCAGAGGAATTTCTAGAAAGTAGAGTGAGAATTGCAAGTGATTTCTCAATGTAGCTTCCAGTCTGGTCCTGTGATAAGGGCTTCGTGTATGTTGTGAAGTGCTTGTGTATCTGAAGACTAGAGGATATAGGCATTTGAATTGTCTTGCCTAGTTTCATGTCAGTTTGACACAAGCTAGAGCATTTGAGAAGATAATTTCTTCAATTGAGAAAATGTATCCATAAGAATAGACTATAGGCCTCTCCCACTACTAATTGCATCTGCTTGCAAGTCCTAGCCCACCTGGACCGATGCAGTATACCCCATGCACCGCTTCAGCTTGGTCCTCACGGTGGAGCGACCCTGTTACGCTAAAGATGAAACGCTGGGGTTGGCTAGCCCTACTTTTGGGGGTCCTGCTGGGAACTGCCTGGGCTCGAAGGAGCCAGGATCTACACTGTGGAGCTTGCAGGGCTCTGGTGGATGAATTAGAGTGGGAAATTGCCCGCGTGGACCCCAAGAAGACCATTCAGATGGGATCCTTTCGTATCAATCCAGATGGCAGCCAGTCAGTTGTGGAGGTACCTTATGCCCGCTCAGAGGCCCACCTCACGGAGTTGCTCGAGGAGGTCTGCGACCGAATGAAGGAGTACGGGGAGCAGATTGACCCTTCTACGCACCGCAAGAACTACGTACGCGTTGTGGGCCGGAACGGAGAATCCAGTGAACTAGACTTACAGGGTATCCGGATCGATTCGGATATCAGCGGCACCCTCAAGTTTGCGTGCGAAAGCATTGTGGAGGAATATGAGGATGAGCTTATTGAGTTCTTCTCCAGAGAGGCTGACAACGTGAAAGACAAACTTTGTAGTAAGCGGACAGATCTATGTGACCATGCCCTGCACAGATCTCATGATGAGCTATGAATCACTGGAGCAAGCAGCCTACACCAACGTGACGGAACACCCCCAGGAGGGGAAGATGGTGGCGTTGTTGTTGCCTTTTGTATTAAGTTTTTATGGAAATGAACTGAGAAAAAAAAAAAAAAACCTCTTGAAACCAAAAAAAAAAAAAAAAAAAAGAATAGACTATAGGCAAGCAAACTTATAGGACATTTTTTTAAATTAGTGATAGTTGGCAGAGGACCCAGCCCATTGTGGGTAGAGACATTCCTGAGCTTGTGGTCCTGGGCACCTTTGATTCCACAAACCTTTAATCCCAGCACCTAGGAGGCAGAAGCAAGTAGATTCCTGAGTCCATCGTAGTCTTCACAGTGAGTTCCAGAACAGCAAGAGCAACAATAGTAAGATCTTGTCTCAACAAACAAAAACAAACAAACAAACAAACAAGAAGGGAAAAAAGGAAGGAAGAAATTAAAAAGAAAAAAGAAACAGACAAACAAAGGCTGAGCAAGACCGTGCGCAGCTCCATGGCCTCTGCATCAGCTCCTGCCTCCAGGTTCCTGCCCTGTGTGAGTTCCTGTTCTGACTTCCCCCAGTGCTGGACTGTGATGTGGAAATATAAGCCAGATAAACCCTTTTGTCCCCAAGTCACTTTGGTCACCATGTTCAGTCATAGCAATAAGAACTCTAAGACAAATGATTTACTAAGATTAGAAATGAGACTTTTAGCACGAGTTTGGGAAAAGCAGTGAAGAAGAACAGAGAAGTAGATGAGGACGGTGTTCATACCCAATTTCGTTTTAAGCAAAGAGGACAGGGGTACTCCGGCTCTAGAAAGGAGGGACCATGGAAGTCAGTGGTTTCGTATGAAGATAACAGGAAACGCCCAACATCTTTATCCCGAGGAGAGACTCAAGAAACAGCTACCGTGACATCCTAAGATCAGTTCCTCATCCCCACGACAGAGATCTCAGAATCCACAAGGTAAGAGGCGGAACTGAGATCTCAGTGCTGTGCAGGGGTGGTAGTATATTCTATAAGCCTAGCACTCAGGTCACCAAGAAAGGAGGAGTGTGTGCTCTGGGCCAGCCTGGCCTACATGCTGAGCACAAGGAAAGCCAGTGTTAAAAGTTACTTTAAAAAAAAAAAGCCCAGTATATTTGTCTAAGGCTACAAATACATGCCACATATGTACACACATATGCATACACAGGCTCACACATTTCTCTGGAAGAAAAATGGACCCTTATAATCATATTGCTAAAATTTTCCCCAAAAAATGAAATTCTTTTTAATTTTTCCTGTTTGTTTTTTTTGTTTTTGTTTTGTTTTTGAGACAGAGTTTGTGTAGCACTGGCTGTTTGGTAATTCACTCTGCAGACCAGGCTGGCCTCTAACAAAGAGATCTACCTGCCTCTGTTTAGTGCTGGTATAGGCTGTCCTAACATGTCTGGATTTTGAAGAAAAAAAAAAGAAATGCTTAAAGTGTCTATTTAGTAAAGACTAGGGAATTTATTTTAAAGCACATTATAGATTGTTGCCAGGATGTTGTACAAAATGTCATTGTTCTAAACATTTTTGCTTGTTCTGTAGACTACTGTGTCCTCTGCAGTCTAGGAGGTCCAAGATAACTACCTCCTTGCTGCAGGCTCAGTGATGGAAAGATCTTGTTCCCAGCTCCCTTAGGTTGCTACTGTAACAGAGGCCCAGACCTTAGCACAACTGACTCCATGATGGAAGTACCATTCAGGCCATAAAACTCAGTACATAGCCAGCACCACCTGCCAAAACTAAAACAAAGACCTAAAATCCATCAAAGTTCACAGCTCTGAGAAAGTCTCTAACTGTACTAACCTTGCCTTTTGTCATCTGTAGTTCTGCTTCTGGCTAACTGTTCTTGTTACTTGAAGTATGTCGACCCAGAATATGATTTTTGTCCTTAAGAGCTCACCCTGAATAAGGCTCAGTGCTGCTACGTGAGTATCCCAAACACCTAGCATATGTACCTCTTACAGGGGACTCATGTCACATCCCAGGCAAACTCTGAAGTTTAAGGAACTTGGTTGTGAAAAGTATGGATATTAAAAAGACTAAGTAGGCAAGATGAAATAATTTATGAGACAGAACGAGGAAGCAACGGGGACCAGTTTATTGGTCAGCCACTAAAATGGGAGATTGCAGAGATCTTATCTGCCACCATGTGACTAAACGTTGCAGACATTTGGCTAAGTAAAAGAAGTCGGGTGGACTTACCTAAGATACCGAGAACAGCTATCGGGTATCAGTTTAGGTGTAAAGAGTGGAGTGGAGTGTCTAATGGTTAGTAGCTTCTGTTTAATGGTTATTGAGTATCAGTTTAGGAAGATGAAGAGCTCCAGAGACAGATGGTTGTGGCAGTTTCCATGTTGGCACACTACTGTAAACATGCTTAGGAAGTTACATGTTGTGGTGATTTGAATAAGAGTGGTCCCATTGGCTTATATATTTGGACAGTTGAGGATTAGGAGCTGTCACCTTGTTAGAGTAAGTGTGTCAAATGGGGTGGGCTCTGGGGTTTCATAAGCCCAAGCCAGGCCCAGTGTCTCTCTTTCTCTACTTCCTGTGGATCCAGATGTGGAACTCTCAGCTACCTCTCCAGCACTGTCTGCCCGCATGCCCCCATGCTTCTACTATGATAACAATAGACTAAACCTCTGAATTAGAAGCCAGAACCAACTAAATGCTTTTCTTTTTAAGAGTTGCTGTGGTCATGGTGTCTCATAGGACACTGACTAAGACACATTTTAGGTATATTTTACCACCATCACCACCCACCACCACCACAACCACCACTGCCACAATAACAGTAGTAATAATAATAATAAAGATTTTCAAGGAGGAATGTATAACTGGAAAGTATAAGAATTCTTCTCCCAGGAATCTTTACTACAGCCTCATAAAACTGAAGCACTTCTGGCGGAATGGAGTGTGGGTGAAAATGACTGTTATATACATGTATGAAAATGTCAAAGAGCTGGGTGGTGGTGGCACACGCCTTTAATCTCAGCACTTGGGAGGCAGAGGCAGGCGGATTTCTGAGTTGGAGAGTTAGAGGCTAGCCTGGTCTACAGAGTGAGTTCCAGGACAGCCAGGGCTACACAGAGAAACCCTGTTTCGAAAAACCAAACCAAAAAAAAAAAAAAAAGAAAGAAAGAAAGAAAGAAAGAAAGAAAGAAAGAAAGAAAGAAAGAAAAAGAAAATGTCAAAGAATTAAAAAGTGGGGGGAAAAGTACTTTCTAAAGTACTTTCCTAAAAAGAAAAATTCAAACAAATTGAATTAATGATCTTAAAAACTCAGGTTAAGTAGGAATGATAGCACACACCTGCAACCCTGAACTTGGGAGGAAGGTCAGAAGTTCAAGGCCATGCTCTGCTACTTGAGCTCAATGCCCTAGGGGAGGGGAGCGGGAGCCCCTCAAAGATTTAGTCACAGGCTTCAGGTTAGAAATGTGTTTATGTGTATTTATTCTGTGGTGTAATTGTTTATCTCGGGGAAAGGGTGTACCCATGTCATGGATTAAGTGTGAGAGTCAAAGGATAACTTTCAGACATCAGTTCTCTCCTTCTACCACCAAGGATTGAGCTCAGGGCATCGGTCCTGGCAGCAAGCACCCTAACCTGCCTAACTATTTTGCAAGCCCTTATTTCATCTGTCTGCACGGACTATGAAGTACACACTTAACTAGTCTTAACTAGACATAGGAGGAAAACACTATCACTAGGAATGTTTTCAACAGGAAGTCTTTGAAGTGACTTCAGGCTATCCATATCATATATCCATATCATTTGGAAGACTTCTTCATCCAAAATAAGTGAGCAAATCAGTAAGTACAACATTGGAGTGCTGCGTGCGACCATCCTCATGCTCTTGTCAAGGGGCTGAGTTTGCCTCTTTCTATGTGTAAACCCACACATAGAGGATTGTAGCATGACCCAGGCCCTCAGCAGCAAGCCCCACTGCTCTTCCAGCGGTCATCGTTATTGCTTTCTAAAAGAGTTCCGTTTGTCATACGTTAATCTCTCGTTTTCCAAAGCCTTCTTCCTTAAATTCTCATGTGCAGTCTTAGATTTAACAGGCTTTGCCTCTGAGACGATTTAACCAGCCAATAGCATGCTATTTTTATTCCTGCATGAGTCAAGTTCTCATACCAAATTCCACAAACCCTGATTCCAAAACCCATCTTTGCAACACTAAGGTTTTCAGCAAAGGATTACATTTCCCTGAATTACTTTTCTATAACCAAGCTCAATCTCCCTCTCCTCTCCCTCTCCCTCTCCCTCTCCCTCTCCCTCTCC
>NW_021620757.1:1141432-1186014 GCF_004785775.1 Grammomys surdaster
TCCCTCTCCCTCTCCCTCTCCCTCTCCCTCTCCCTCTCCCTCTCCCTTTCCCTCTCCCTTTCCCTCTCTCTCTCCCCTCCTATCTGTGTGTGTGTATGTGTGTGTGTGTGTGTATGTGTGTGTGTAAAGGCAGAGAATAGATTGAAAACAACCTCAAAACAAGTATCCACCATAAATATCCAAAGCAACAAGTGGGTATAGGTTGTTAATGTCTGTTTGTGGTTTTGAGGGCTATGCTGTGTCGGTGAAGTTGCTGCTTCTCTTGTAAAACTATGTCCAATTTTTCTGTAAAAATAAATTACTCATTCACTTCCCATATCACATTTTCTGTGCTGTTCAATAAATACATAGCAAAGTCCTGTATTAGAATGACAAAGAATGTTGGATGGTGGTGGTGTACACCTTTAATCACAGAGGGAAGTGGATCTCTGAGTTCAAGGCCAGCCTGGTCTACAGAGTGAGTTCCAGAACAGCCAGGACTATACAGAGAAATCCTGTCTTGGGGATAAAAAGCCCAATAACAACATTGACAAGAACAGAAAGAAACAACAGACCTCAGACACACACAATAGACAAGTGACAGGCAGAATACAGACCACAGAAAATAGGCACAGAGAGAAGATACAGAGAGACAAGAATATTCAGATTTGGACTCATTCATGCTAAAAACTACTTCAAGAAGATGAAATTTTTAATTCTTTAATGCAACATGAATCTGTGAAATCATAAATATGCATGTATTTAAGGTGAGGATTAGCCACATACATTCTGATCTGTTAGGTAGGCACATGTGTGATCTTGGCTTGGAAGCTACTGACCCCTACATCAGAAGGTCTGACTCTCTAAGTTAACATTACAGCATAGCTAGCTGCAAAATGCAAGCAGCACTACTACAGGTGTTCCCACCCTGTATCCAACTTGTCACCTCCCTGGGTACACTTTATAGGGTCAAAGGCCACAGTCTCATCAACTCCTCACGCATCATCCCAGGGTATTTGATACATCATCACTGTAACTTTGTGTATGCATGGGCATGCACCAGCCAGTGGGAATGGCTGCTGGTCACTGAGACCAGTCTTCTCACTGACGACAACTTCTGAGCCAACGATCAGATCTCAGGCTCTAATTCAATTATCTGACACCTCAAAACTACTTACCTTCATAGAATATTGCAATCCAGTAATTTTTGTTACTTTTTTCCACTTGGCTATGCACCTAAGTTACTGATTTCATTTTTAGTTCTATAGGTAGCTATGATAATATTATTTGATATTATAGCAGAGCAATTTCTTGTCTAATTGTCATTTTAAAAAAACCAACCTCATTTTTAATGTCTCCTACATGCTATTTAACTGTTTTCATGATATGAGTTTCTCCTTTAAACATGTAGAGTTAATTTAAAAGGGAGAAGGAATTTCTTAAAGGCATGGGAAATAGCTAATATGGTATTGTGTATGCTATATTATTGACATTTCATGCTTGACAACTCGACTTCGTATGCTTGGCTGGGTAACAGAGCCGAGACCATGAGGAGTGCAGCGGGTCAATGCTCTCCACAATGTGTTCTGTAGAACTGTTTTATAAAATGTTCCTACTTGCTATGCCTCAAAGGGTTCCTTTATCCAAAGAACTTTGGAAACAGGGAGATAAAGAGAGTAAACGGGTCTATTTATAGTATGACTTTTCTGTGTGTAGCAAGTGAAGAAAGGAGATTTTATCAATGTAGACTCTGGGTGTGGGAACAGATAACCGTGTTCTCAGGTCCATCTTCAGGATACAGACTTACGCTTTGTGTTTTGGAGAATTTGGGGCTGGGGCAAAAGGGATGCGTAATCGAGCAATCTTGACCAAAATCAAAGTTTGGTATCATCTCCCTCCCCTCCCTCTCCTCCCACCAGTATTTTGGCTCCAGTCCTGGGAGGTGATTGACTAAAGAAATTGCCATCATTGTCATCTGTTTCCAATAAGATGATCACGTCTATACCCAGGCTATATAGAATGTGTGTGTGTGTGTGTGTGTGTGTGTGTGTGTGTGTGTGATACATGTGCACATATAGGGTGTCAAGGAAGATGTCTATATCCTGTTCTGTGATTCTCTCCCTTACTAAGACAGAGTCTCTCACTGAATCTGGAGCTAGCTAAGGCTAGCTCCTTCCTCTGACTCCCACAGCATTGGGGTTGCAGGCATGCAGGGCCATACTTGATTGCTATTTTAATTTTATGTGGATGCTGGAGATTTGAACTCAGGTCCTCATGCTTGTGCAGCCACCTCCCCAGCCCCTTTCGTATTACCCTGTAACACCTTTACTGAAGCACCAGCAGGCATCATTCAGCTCTAAGGGTCGGGAATGGCTTGTGGTATTTCTAGCATGTGCCTGCGCCTCTTTCTAAACACCAGAGAGGAGTGATACTGTATAAAACACACCTTGAGAACTACTGGACCAGCAGGTGAGCTCTTGAACAAAGAGCAGTTGGGATGACATAAAGTTAGGTGACGTCATGACCTAACATATTTTCAGGACTTTCAAGTGCCACATTGAAATTTTTCATTAAAGTTTTTAATGTGTTAGACAGTCAGTTTTTAACATTATATTGTTGTTCTTTGAAATATAAATGTATTGATTACATCAATTCATGGGAGTCAACGTATTTCTGTAACTGCATACACGTTATGCAGTATCTACATGTCTTCTCCTCTCAACTCTGCCCCTGACCCTGGTTGTCCTATCCAGTCCCTAGAAGGTCCCCTCAGTCTCCTCTTATCCCCTCTCCCTTTCTAGTGCCATTTCTAGTGTCTACTATCCCATTCCTTTCTTCTATAAATGTCAGAAGGTCATTTTTTTTCCCTTCTGAAGCCATTTTCATTTAACAAAACCACTTTTACTTCTATGCATGTTGTTGCCAATAAGAGGATTTCTTTCTTCTCTTCTTTAAAAAAAGGTTTATTATTGTTGCTGTTCTTGGGAAATGCGAGCGTGAGGAGTGTGGCTATACGTACACCATGGTGCCATTGTGGGCTTCAGAGAACAGCTTTTGAGAGTTGGTTCTCCTTGCCCAACGGGTTCTGGGAATTGAACTCAGGTCATCATCAGGCTTTATAGAAATTGTTTTTATCTGCTGTACTATCTTGCTGGCCTGGATTTCATTATTTTTATGACTGATTATTACTTCTTTGTGCAAATAGATCAATCTTTTCTGTATCCATTCATCCCTTGATGGGCATTTAGACCAGCTAGCTCTGTATATTGACTGTTGAAAATGATGTTGTCATCAAGATGGAAGTACAAGGATCTTTTAGGTATAAAGATCATGTCTCTTTGAGCAAAGGAAGAAGTATAATTACTGGACCATACTCTAGCACTAGTTAATTCGGTTATTGACATTTGACACAGGGTCTTGCTATGTAGCCCTAGGGGATCAGGCGGACTCCAGACTTACAATGAATGACAATGATCAACTTGCCCCTACTCACAAGTGCCAGATTATAGATGTGAGTCACCATGCTTGGCCAAATTGTCTATTCGGTTAGTTAAAACCATGTTGCTATTTAGACAAAGACCATAAAAGTGTGGCCTGTTCTGGAACTGGGCTTCAAAGTGCCTCTGAGTCCAAAATGTGAGGGGCTAATGAGACAGCACAGCAGGTGCCATTGTCATGCTTATTCATGCATAATGGCGGGGAGGGGGAGCCTTCTATTTTCCCTTGGACCAGACACAACACATATTCCAGTTGTGGCAGTATGACCCCTAAGTGTCAGGAGTCTGGTGAAGGAGTTGGAAGTGCAAGTCTGAGGCCTCTTCTCTATCTTCCTCTGCACACACTACCTCTCTCTCTCTCTCTCTCTCTCTCTCTCTCTCTCTCTCTCTCTCTCTCAATGTGTGTGTATGTGTGCGCGCGTGCGTGCACGTGCGTGTTTGATTAGGGGGTGGTAGCAACAGCTATATGTAAATCATGAGGAAAGCATAAAAGCCAAACTTGGCAGGGCAAGAGGATGGAAAGCCAGCCCGGGTTCCCTGCAACTTCTTCGAGCTATGCACAAGCCCTCAATTGCTTTGCTGTCAATGTTTTCTTATGAGACATAAGTTAAACTATTTGCTTAAGCTTTCATTCATCAGACCTTTTGTCACTTGCAGCTGGAGCCCAGTCCTTTGTCTTGATTAGGAAAGGGCAAACCTTGAAATAATAGCTAGGTGGCCGGTAGACCGAAAATCGTGTGTCTGAACATTGCTGACAAAACAGTAGAATGAACTTCCCAGAGGGCTATTTGCTCTAAGTCCTAGAAAGCCTGTTGGGGTGTGTCCTAGTTTATGGTGTACTAGCGCTGTGATAAACTCCCCAACCAAAAGCAGCTTGGGAAGGAGAGAATTGATCTTACAGGGTATAGTGTTCATCAAGGGAAGCCGGTGCAGAGCAGGAGCTCAAAGCAGAAACCTTGGAGGGTTGTTTTGATTTGCATTTCCCTGATGACTAAGGATATTGAACATTTCTTTAGGTGCTTCTAGGCCATTTGAGTTTCCTCAGTTGAGAATTCTTTGTTTAGCTCTGTATCCCAGTTTTTAATAGGGTTATTTGGTTGTCTGGAGTCTAATTTCTTGAGTTCTTTGTATATATTGGATATTAGCCCTCATCAGATGTAGGGTTGGTAAAGATCTTTTCCCAATCTGTTGGTTGCTGTTTTGTCCTATTGACAGTGTCCTTTGCCTTACAGAAGCTTTGCAATTTTATGAGGTCCCATTTGTCAATTCTTGATCTTAGAGCATAAGCCATTGGTTCTGTTCAGGAACTTTTCTCCTGTGCCCAAGTATTTGAGGGTCTTCCTCACCTTCTCTTCTCTTAGTTTCAGTGTATCTGGTTTTATGTGGAAGTCCTTTATCCACTTGGACTTGAGTTTTGTACAAGGAGATAAGAATGGATTGATTTGCATTCTTCTACATGCTGACCTCCAGTTGAACCAGCACCATTTGTTGAAAATGCTGTCCTTTTTCCACTGGACAGTTTTAGTTCCTTTGTCAAAGATCAAGTGACCATAGGAGTGTGGGTTCATTTCTGGGTCTTCAATTCTATTCCATTGATCTTCGTGCCTGTCTCTGTACCAATACCAAGTAGTTTTTATCACTATTGCTCTGTAGTACAAATTCTACCTCACACCAGTCAGAATGGCTAAGATCGAAAACTCAGGTGATAGCAGATGCTGGTGGGGATGTGGAGAAAGAGAAACACTCCTCCATTGTTGGTGGGATTGCAAGCTGGTACAACCACTGTGGAAATCAGTCTGGCAGTTCCTTAGAAAATTGGACATAACATTACCTGAGGACCCAGCTATATCACTCCTGGGCATATACTCAGAAGATGCTCCAACATATAACAAGGACATATGCACCACTATGTTCATAGCAGCCTTATTTATAATAGCCAGAAGTTGGAAAGAACCCAGATGTCCTTCAACAGAGGAATGGAAACAGAAAATGTGGTACATTTACACAATGGAGTATTACTCAGCTATTAAAAACAACGAATTCGAGAAATTCTTAGGCAAATGAATGGAACTAGAAAATATCATCCTGAGTGAGGTAACCCAATTACAAAAGAACACACATGTTATGCACTCACTGATAATTGGATATTAGCCCAAAAGCTCACAATATTCAAGATACAATTCACAGATCACATGAAGCTCATGAAGAAGGAAGACCAAAGTGTGGGTGCTTTGGTCCTTCTTAGAAAGAGTAACAAAATACTCATGGGAGCAAATATAGAGACAAAGCGTGGGACAGAAACTGAGGGAGGGGTCATCTGGGGACTGCTCCACCTGGGTATCCATCCCATGTGCAGTTACCAAAGGTAAATGCTGATGTGGATGTCAGGAACTACATGCTGACAGGAGCCTGATATAGCTGTTTCCTTAGAGGTCTGCCAGAGCCTGATATATACAGAGGCAGATGCTCATAGCTAACCATTGAACTGATCAAGGGGTTCCCAATGGAGGAGTAAGAGAGAAGACTGAAGGAGCTGAAAGGGTTTGTGGCCCCATGTGGAGAGCAACAATACCAACCAACCAGAACTCCCAGGGTCTAAACCATCAGCCTGGGAGCACATAGGGAGGGACCTATGGCTTCAGCTGAATATGTAGGGGAGGATGGCATTTTTGGGCATAGGTGGGAGAGGAAGTCCTTGGTCCAGTGAAGGCTGGATACCCAAGTGTGGGGGAATTCGTGGGTGGGGAGGTGGGTGGGTGGGAGCACATCCTCACAGAAGCAGGAGGAGGGGGGATGGGATAGGGGGTCCCTTGAGGCGGGGAATGGGGAAAGGGGATCACATCTGAAATGTAAATAAAATATCCAATTAAAAAAAAAAAACTTGGAGGGACACTGCTTACCAGCTTGCCCCTGCTGGCTTTCTCAGCTACCTTTCCTACACAGTCCAGGCCCACAAGCCCAGGAATGACACTGCAGCAATGACTAGGGCCAACTTGCAGGAAACAAATTCTGTGATATAACAGCTATACTCAAAAGTAAAGCTTTGGTAGTTGGAGAAGACTCATTATAAAAACAGCACTTATATATTCAAATAGTAATAGTGTTGGTGGTTTGGTTTTTATTTATTTATTTATTTGTTTGTTTTATTATTGTTTTGTTTTTTGGTTTTTTGTTGTTGTTGTTGTTGTTTTTTCTTTGTTTGTTTTGAGACAGGTTTTCTCTGTGTAGCCTTGGCTGTCCTGGAACTCACTTTATAGACCGGCTGGCCTCGGAGTCAGTGATCTATCTGTCTCTGCCTCCCGACTGTTGGGATTTAAGGTGTATGCCACTGCTGTCCAACTGCCCCCTCAAATCTTAATCTGAAATGTCAAACTCTAATATTCAAATTTCTTTCCTGACTGAAACCCCACTGAGCGCATGCTGGGTAAGTCAGACTAGAAGGAAATCCATAGATAGAAGGTACTTAGTTTTCTCTAACACCAAGTTCAAGCTCAGCCTCCCCTCCCCAAGGTGTGTCACACATGAGGCCCTCCCCCCTGTTTGTGCAGAACCAATGGTGCAGAACCTGGGTTTCTCAGAATCACCATGCATCAGCTGCATTAGAGGTCCTGGAGTTCCAGGAAGTTGATGGATACCAGATGTGAGAGGCTGGTACCCAGGGGAGAAGTGAGAAGTGAGATTTGTTTGTAAGAGTCCATAGATAATCCTGGAGGACTGCTTGGAGTATTTGCAGAAGTCTTTGCAGGGAGCTTAAGGGAGAGCTGGATGATGCAAAGTCCATGTGTCTGCTGGAACCTGGGCAAATGCTGTTTACACAGTCTCTAGCTACACACCTGGGCGCTGGAGAAGCACTGGCGCTCACAGCTTGAGTCCTTTGTGCCTCCTCCCCCAACAAGGGCTCTACAGAGCTGGTGGCTAAACCAGATGTGTGGAAAGGACAGGATTAAGAAAGTCACTTTCTGGTTTCTTGTGGTTTTGCTCTTGCAGAAGGAGGCACGGCAGTGTGTTCCATCTTAGGCAATACTTTTAAAAATACAACATTTTAACCTTTTTGAGAATTTATACATTCATACGGCGTATTTTGATCATATTCATGTCCCACTGTTCTCCCTGATTCCTCTCACATCAATCTCCCGCCCTACTCCCTCCCAATCTGTCTCCCCTTCTCCCTCTCCCTCTCCCTCCCCTCCCCTCCCCTTCCCTTCCCTCCCCTCCCCTCCCCTTCCCTCCCCCCTCCTTCCCCACCCCTCTCTTTTATGGTTCACTGATTCCAGTTTGTGCTGCCCATATACGCATGGGTGTGGAGCCAACCGCTGGAGCATGGTAGATTTAAGGACCACACCTTAAATAAAAATTTTTCTTCCCTCCCCCAGAAGCCATCAATGGTCAATAGCTCCTGAGGTAAGCGTGGGATGGCGACGTGTGAGCTCCTCCTCCCTCCATGCTGGAATGGAAATGTTGACTAGCTTGATCAGGTAATGTTTTTGATTCTTTAGTTTTAGGACAAAACAGAAAGTAATATTGAGAAACGGACCGCTCAGAGCAGGCCTGGGGCTCAGAAAGACCACAATTTCTTCTTGTCCAGCTATCATGTTCTCCAGTCAAGGTCGGTAGGATGGAAAGCAGGTAAAGGCACAGGGAAGAAACTCGGCAAGGGAAACAATGCCCTGCCATTTGTTCGTATGAACTGCAGTATAACAAGCGGCGATCTACTGGACCTAGAGTCATCACAGTGGATTTACTGGGGAAAATAAAATCGAAATCTAAAACTTAATGGGAGCAATATTGAGATTGTTTGATTTATTCTCCCCTACTAACCGCCTCCTGACATAGACATGCACACACACGCATCTGTGTGCACACACGTACTGAGCAGTTCTCAACCCTGTCCAGTAATGCATCGTCTTAAAAGGGAGTGGTAGAGAAAGCAACCTTGGGGAGAGGACAAGGGGATTTGAAGAGCAGCCTTGTGGCCCCAGTCACTTGAATGTGGGTAAGTCACTCTCTCTGGCTTTCATTTGTAGTTTCCTTTCATATGAAACACTTCCCAGTCTATCTCATAAATGTACTTTGATGGATAAGTAATGTACATGCATATGCTGCCTAGCTTTTTGTCAACTTGACACAAGCTAGAGTCATCTGAGAGGAGGACACGGGTTACAGACGGTTGTGAGCTGTCTTGTGGGTGCTGAGACCTAAATTTCTGGTCCTCTGCTAGAACAACGATTTTAACGTTGTCTCTCCGTCTCCTAGTAACGATTTCCCGTCTCAGTAGTACAGCTCTGGTCCATATGCTACTCCCTTCCACTTCTGTGATCTCAGGAGGCAGAAGGTGAGCACTAAACTGTTCAGTACAGCAGAATGTCTAGGCAGCGCTGGCTGAACTGTTTTCTGTGAGTCTAAGGGTTCACTTCAGTGCTAGAGCACCCGCCCTGTGTGGGATGCGACAGCATGCCCAGAGTAAGATAACGAAATTAAAAAGTTCCTGGACCATGGTAAATCAAATAAAAGAAAAATTCCTTCAGACGCAGTGTAGTGTGAAGAGCTTGGCACACAGCTGGGGTCTGAAATGCTCCTCATTCATTTCTATAGAAGACTTGGGGGCGAGAAAAACAAAGTGTCGCCAGAAAAACTAATAAGAAAGAAAAGGAAATGTGATATTTAAAAGTCAAAGTCAGGAGATGAGCTAGCAAGCATCTCCACGATTAGGAGAAAAGAGATTCCTTGTTTTCCTTATTCACTCATTTAATTTTGAAAGGGAATCTCACTCTGTACCCTGTGGCCCAGACTTGTCTCAAACTCACAGAGATCCTCGTGCCTTAAGTTCCTGAGTACTAGGATCACAGCCAAGAACCACTGGATCCACCAGTGTTGAAAATGGACCACCAAGATACGCGGTGAGATTGACTCAACGAAGTTAACAAGATCCACGACTCCAGTAACACTATCACCATTTACTAAGTCCTAATTGATTCATTAATTAATTTCTTACTATGTTCTACATATTTACCCTTGTACCCATAGATAGTGTCCGTCTCACCTCTCCTCAAAGAAATATCTCTTTGCCACAGTGGGAGACCATTACAGAAAACCACAATAGATCAAACTACAAAGAACAAGTATGGTACCAGCCCTGGGTGATAACATCTGCACACAGCTCCTGCACCCAGGGCTCAGGGAACTTAGTGGGGAAGTGGGGTAGGAAGGATCTAAGAGGCAGAGGAACAGGACATTCACTGTCAGATTGTATCTCATAGAAGTATCTGAGAAGATGCCCCAGTCTTCTCAGTTACTGATTTATTGCCGTGACAAAACACCATGATCGTGGTCACTTACAAGAGAATGCATTCCACTGGTGGCTTGGTTACAGTTTCAGAATGTTAGTCCGCTATCGTCATGGCAGGGAGCATGGTACCAAGCAGGCAGGCATGGTGCTTGGAGGAGTAGCTGAGACCTCACTTCTGAATCAAAGGTTGCAAGCAGAGAGAGCTACTGGGCCTGGATTTTTGAAATCTCAAAGCCCACTCCCAATAACACACCTCCTCCAACAAGGCCACACTTTTTTTATTGGATATTTTATTTATTATTTATTTACATTTCAAATGTTATCCTCTTTCCCGGTTTCCCCTCCCCCTGCTTCTATGACAGTGCTCCCCGGCCCACTCCTGCCTCCCCGCCCTGGCATTCCCCTACACTGGGGCATGGAGCCTTCACAGGACCAAGGAAGGTCACACTTTCTAACCCTTTGCAAAGAGTTCCACTCACTGATTTTTGCTGTGTTTTGGAGGCAGGGTCTCTTCATATAACTCTTTTGTCCTGGAACTCATTGTGTAGACTGAGCTGGCCTCAATCTTACAGACATCTACCTGTCTCTACCTTTTGAGTGATGGGATTAAAGGCCCGTGCCACCATGCCTGGAAGTTCCACCAACTGTGTGTGTGGACTAAGCATGCAAACACATGAGCCTGTGGAAGTCGTTCTCGTTCAAACCACCACACAGATGACGTCTCATCAACAGGGCTGCCTAAACAACACTTGAACAAGGCCGATACCAATAAACAAGCTGACACAGAAGGGGAATTCTCACAGGTCCCTAACCCTATACAAACAGTTAAGGCCCTTTTCTGGTCTCCAAGGCACCAGGCGTGATAGTGGTGCACAAACATACATGCCAATGAAACACACATACAAATTAATAAACAAATAACACACATATGCAGGTAATTGGAAAATGCTAAGAGTAAGAAAATAGCCTTCCCTAGGGAAGAGCCTCTCTTTTTGGCTATCCAACACCAGTGCTCATCCCTGAAATTATATATCTACAAATAATGTTACAAAGACTGAAAAAGTTGTGTTTATATATTTAAGGACACATACACACACACACACACACACACACACACCCATAAAGGAAAGGAAGCCGTCAGTTTGAGAGGGAGGGTACATAGGAGGGCTTGGAGGAAGGAAGGGAAAGGGGAAATGTTGCAATGATAATAATATTTCAAAAAAAAAACAAAAATAAAGAAGTGAATGAGAACAGTGTAGTGCAAAAGCGGTTGAAAATGAGAGCCACACGGCAAACCTGGGAGAGAGGAAGCACGGAGGGACTGGTCCTCCACTGACTGAGCTGGCAGAGACTGGTCCTCCACTGACTGAGCTGGCAGGGACTGGTCCTCCACTGACTGAGCTTGCCCGGCACCTAGGAGAAGGGTTTTTACTGCTGAGAAAACACATCCAGGAGATATCAGCCCTGAGAAAAAGTTCCAGATGGGAAGAGTGTGCCTAAAAAACTGCATTCAACAAGTTTAGGACAGTAGGCTAGGGCTGTAGTTCATTTGGGAGTGGAGGAACATGGATTGGAAGTGTAATGTCATCCTTGTCTATATAGTGATTTTGAGGCTATTCTCGGCTATTTGAGATCCTCCCTCAAAAAACAGAATAAACAAAAATTTACAATTATAGAAACTTTTTGTTTTACAATAATCCTAATGGGGAAAAAAATGCTATACATGTAAATTTTTCAATCAGAATTTCCATCATTAAATGGATAAAAGTAAGTAATAAAATAATGGAAATTATGTATTTTTGACACAGACTCTTCTATTCCCCATCAACTGTGGTCTCTTTTGGGTCTTATGGTGCATGCCTATAATCCTACCATTTGGGAGGTGGAGGCAAGAGGTTCAGAAGTTTGAGGATAGTTTGTACTATATAGTGTGTCCTATATTAAACACCCCCCCCACACACACACACATATACAAATAATAAAAGAAAACTTAAAAATCTTAGGTCTCCGCACAGCCAAACTTTCGGCAGAGTTCAGGGGTATCCCACAGAAGAAGGGGAGAAAGAATTGTAGGAGCCAGAGTGGTCAAGGACACCACAAGAATGAGGCCCACAGAATCAACTGACCAGAGATCATAGGCTCTCAGAGACACTGGAACTACTGTCAGGAAGCTTGTGTGGATCGGAACTAGATCCTCTGCACAGATCTTATGGCTGTTGGCTTGGTGTTCTTGTGGAATTCCTCACAGTGGGAGAATGGAGTGTCTGACTCTATTGCCTGCCCTTGGGACCCTTTTCCTCCTACTGGGTTCCTTCATCCAGCCTTGATACAAGGGTTTGTGCCTGGTCTTACTGTAACTTGTTATGCCATGTTTGTTTTATATCCCTGGAAGTTGTTTGTTTGTTTTTGAAAAGCTGACCCCTATTCTTGGCTATGAAATTGCTTCAGGCTGCTAATATGTCCTCCTATATTAGACTTAATGATTTTATAGGAAATGGTGATCCAAGGGCTCCACTGTGTTGGAAAGGCAGGGGGGAGGCTGTTCTTGACCCTTGCCAGTCTTAAAATTGTGGAAATAAAATCTGCCTTCAAAAACAGTAGCACATGTTCTCATGTTTCAAAACCAGAGTAGCAGAACCCAGTACTGATTAAGCTGTCTCTGCACTTATAACCAAGAGCAGATCCTTTAAGCAACCCACATTCTCTTTAACAGATGCACGAGGGTTGCTTAGATAGCTCAGCAGGTAAAGGTCCTTGCTGCCTAGCCTGGCCATTTAATTTTAATCCCTGGAAGTCCTGCAATGGAGAGAATCAATTACTGCAAATTGTCTTCTGACCTCCATACATGCATCATTGTGTATGTAAACACACACACACACACACACACACACACACACACGCACACGCACACGCACACGCACACGCACACGCACACGCACACGCACACGCACACGCACATGCACGTACACCAGCAGCAGCAGATAATAATAATAAAAATAAATAATAATAACTATTATTATTATTACTTTAGAGATACTCAAACTCTTACACCTGGATGTGCAGGACCTGGTCTGGCTCTTCTGGTCTTCCATTATAACCTCTTATGCTGTCCTGCTGAAGGAGCCAAGACTTCCCTTGAATGTCCCCTCTCTCTGCACTGCTAGGTGATAGATAGTGGCAACTCACTTCTCCATAAGAATGGTGAGAACTTGAGAGTTTCTGGTAGTTAAGGGATTAGAAAGAAAACCTCTCACTAAGAGTGACATGTACTCTACAGTCTCTGAGTGTCCACTCTCACTCTGTCTCCTTCTCTGCCTCCTTGTGGCCTTCTTGTGGCAGGCATGTCTAAGGGGCCTTCTGGGGAGTACTCTGGGGATGGAGCTAGCAGTGTTAAAAGTTCACTGAGGAACTAGACTCCTGAATGTCAAAGGAAGTCCCTGGGATCGATGGCAGAGCTCTCCCACTGACAGTTCTGATGGGCTCTTCTGCAAGTGGGAACTCCAAAGCCTCTCCTTAGAAGAGTCAACTTTGGACTGCTGAGCTAGACCCCATACAAAGGTCTTGCTTAGTCCTGGGCTGAGGCTCCTAGAGAAGTACAGAAGGACCATGCATAGCCTTGATTCAAAAGCTGAACTGGCCTGAGTGACTTAGCTGGAGGCTGGCAGCTGAGTGCATTTCTTGCTGCTGAACAGCCTTTTCTGAAGAGCATCCACATGTCTGCCACTCAGCACTTCTTTCTTTCCATTCTTCCATGGTCCCCGTGTGTCTAAATCTGAATCTGTGCCTGCCTAGACTGATCTTGTGTATCAGTCCCTGTGGTGGCTGTTCCTGGTTGTCAACTCGACTATATCTGGAATGGACTACAATCCAGATTTGGAAGGCTCACCTGTGATCCTGATCTTGCGGCACAGTAGCTATGAAAAGCTTAGGCCGAAGCAAGGTAGTACACGCCTTTAATCTCAGGAGACTGGGGCAAGCCCCAGATCCAGGCGTGTTGGTACACACCTATAATCTGGGCCACATCTTCTGCTGGAGACGTACATAAGGACGTTGGAAGAAGGAAGTCTCACTCTTCTTTGCCTGCTTGCCTTGTGGGACTGAGCAACTGCTACATCCTTGGACTTCCATTCACAGCTGCTGTTGAGCATTGTTGGGTTAGTTGGACTACAGACTGTAAGTCATCAACAGATTCCCTTACTATATAGAGACTACTCATAAGTTCTGTGACTCTAGAGAATCCTGACTAATACAGTCCCCAGGTCTGTGTTTGTTCTTGTGTGTCTGATGTGTTTGTCCCTAACTCTGGGTACTCACTGGAAACCGTCAGTCATGGTGCAGCATTACCTTATCTCTTCTATCTTCAAATGGGGCACACGTTGGTCTTGGAGTTACTATACAGATAACCTAGACCTGACCTTCACGTCTCTGCCTCCAGAATGATAGGATAATAGTATGTATCACCACACTAGCTTGATGTGGTGCTGGGGACCAAATCTAGGGCTTGATGCATACTACACAAGCATCTCACTGATGGAGCTACATTCCCAACCTGACTTCTGGGTTCTGTGAGAGTTAGAATGCCCAAGGTACTCCCAATAAGCCTGATCCGAACCTGCATGCGTGAAGAGCATTAACGATTCCTCACCCAAGGCACTGAAGTGTGATTGGCTTGAATACACTCATAGTAAACTCAGAGCCACCAATGCTGTGTCAGTGTTTCACTAAGGAAAAAAGTCCAAGCGCATCCTCTTGGTGTCATTTAACGGAGATGAAGCTGAGATCTGAGTTCGTGGCTTCTCTCTCCCCATTCTTCCATGGTCCCTGTGTGTCTACTGGATGAGTCTGAATCTGTACCTGCCTAGAGGCTGTCTTGTGTATTTGTCCCCATGTCTTCATTTACTCTTAAGTGTGTGTGTTCCTAACAAGGGGCTTTATTCTCTGTTATTGAACAGCACAGAAAGCACCACATCAGGAAAGAATGAGAGATTTTTGCAGAGAACTTTAATGGAGTTTGTTTTTTTTTAAAGGGATGAAGTCACTGGCTCCAACTGGCCCAGATAACAAACAAACATACCATCAAGTAATATTGGAAGGCTGCCTTTAGTGTTTATGGTGGATGTTCATTTTATAAGGCCACTTTCAGCCTATTTTCTATTTCTAGCAGATGGTTATCACAACACACACACACAAACACCCATGAGTTACTCTAGGTCAGGGTAGGAAGAGCACATGACTTAAGATGACAGCTATGAATTAGCTTAGATTGTAGAAGTTGATTTCACTGGAAATACAAAGCAAGTAAGATTGGTTGTTATACTGTCCTCTTGAAGGCAAGTGAAACAGTTTGAGTACACAACAGGATAACAATCGTAGGTGTGTTACTAACTTTGGCTGTGAGGTCCAGCAAACGTTTTTGTCTCTTAGAATGGAAGAGATCTTTATCATAATACATCTCTTCAACATCCCATAAGAGTGTAACCTATCCTATGACTGTTCTGACAAGCCCTCCATAGTCAACATATTGCCTCAATACTGATTATTGTATTTGCAAAGTACCCCAGATCAGCATTGGATCCAAATGGCTGTCTGCTGAACTCTGTATAAACTCTAATCACTCACATTACCCCTAACTCAGAGGAGTTAAGACAGAAGGATCTAGTTACATTTGAGGACCCTTTATTCAAAGAAGAATGTGTGGGGAAAAAGCTTTGAGATTTACTTTTTATGTAAACTCAAGGAATTATCTTCATGGGGCCAAATATTCATAATGTCTGAGAATATTCTAGACTGAACTGACTTTCTACTGAATGTTAACTTTCGTGTGACTTCGAACAGTAATCAATAGGAACAGAGTTTAACAGAACACTTCAAGTATTGTCTGACATCCCATCTTTTCTCCCTCCCCCCCCCCACAGGTTCTGGATATGTAGCCTTGGGCCTCAGTCCCACAGCCTTCTTGCCTCAGCATCCTGAATTCTCAGATTACACATGCTCACTAGCATGTTCGGTCTAATATTCTTCCCTATATGTGGTTGATAGTGTTAGCACTGAACTCCAATACATTTTCCCTAAAAAATATTAGTTATAAGACTATTTGATACTCAAAATCTGCTTTCTTAAAACAATAGCATTAGCTTTCCTAGGTGAACTAACAGAAGATAAAGGACCTGGACCTCTAAGTAGTTGTATCTTTCTTCTACTGTAAGATATACTTATTGATAATACATGTTTCAAAACATGTTCAAGTCAGCAGATTATTCACTTGTCTTCATAATACAAATCAATATGGCTGGTTAGCTATAAGAATCTCCAAATGGGAACATAAATAATTCAAAAGAATAAAGGAGTAGGGGCTTAGATAGTGGCCTGAAGGGAAAGGCTAGAGGAAGTTTCAAGTTCTCTTTTTGAATTTCAATGCCTCTGTCTTTAATCATTTGGTCTCTTTCAATTATTTGCCAAACAAGCTCAGGCTGGTGGGCATGGTGAAGGGCATCATGGGAAACCTGCCCCTTTCCCTCTCTCCCTTCTTTCCTCTCTCTAGCCTCACCTCTCATCTCCATTTTCTTCCTCCATATTCTCTTCCATCCTAATCTCCTAATCAACTCCTCAGTCCTTCCCTGAGCTGCATATTCCTTCAGTGTGTGTGTGTGCGTGTGTGTCCGTGCGTGTTCATGAATCTTCACCTTCCACCTTAATTTGAGGCAGGGTTTGCTTTGTTGTTTGCCTCTGTGTACAACAGTGATCTTCTGGGGATTCTCCCATCTCTGCCTTCCATCTTGCCATAGATGGAATGCATCCAGTTTCTGTGGGCTCTAGAGATTCAGACTCAGGTTCTCGTGCTTGATGGCAAGTGCCTTAACCCACTAGGACAACCCCCAGGTGTCTCTTTTTCTTTTGAGACAAGGTCTTACTTTGTACCCAGCATGTGTACACTCATGACAGCCCACGAGCTTCAGCCTCTCCAGTGCTGGGATAAGAGGTGTGAGCCACCATGTTGTTTATATGTGTCTTTCACATTCACCTCATGTTTATTTGTATGAGTCAAATCCAAACTCTTCCTAATTGAGTTTCCCCAGGATTTTGAAGATTAGACCTTGTAGGCTTAGATTTTTAAAAAACTTACTTTTAATAAGGGTTTTCAAATGCCTTGACTCCCTTTTTAGCCCACCGTCCAAAGGCAGAGGAGAAAAGATGGTAAGTGGGACAAGAGGGTGTGGACCTGTTTAGAAGTAGTTTTTTGGAGCTATTCCAATGTCTGTTTCTCAGAATGCCAGCAGTCCAGTTTAGTAGTGTCTGGGTATCAAACACGCGTCAGCAGCAGTGGCAGGATGCAGCAGAAACAGCCAGGCCTCTGCCGAATCTGCACAAGTCAGCAGGAGCGACCAGAACCAGTCGGGACTCTGCCATCTCAAGGAAGTGAAGATCAGTGAAGACAGGAGGTCAATGACATGTTGCAAGGCTAGCTATGCAAGCACCCTGTCACTGCCTGTTGGGTCCCATTTATACTCTCACCCAACATCACGTGTCCTCCCACAGCTCTTGCCTCGGCAAAACACCATGCGTGTGTATCACATGATACAACCAGAAACTTCCACTTCAGGATCTAAATACCCTATGTCTGGTTCTCTATGCCTCTTCACCCCCATCTCCATCAACTCACCTGACTGATTTATTTTTAGATTGTGAATCATTTTAGGTATGTCCTCTTCAGACCCCTTTAGTGTCTATTTCTCACTTAACATTTGGAATACTTTCTTCCCTGTAGAGTACCAGACTATGGGCACTTTGAATGTAGACATTAGGTCTTTACTCTGTAGTGGAGTGGGGTACAATCAAGCCTACTAGCAAGTTTGAGATACAGTGACAAGTAGAGAAAGCAATGCTGGGATAAAGATCACTGACCTGGGATGAGGAGCAGCAGCAAGTATCTGAGGTAAGATGCTCTAAATACAGTTGATCTACATTAGCAATAGCAAAGGGATTCTGAGATAATGGTTATTCTCTGCAGATAATGTAAGGGGGGACACTTTAGAGGAGCCTCATGTTGTATAGGACAATCCTCCAAGCCAAACTGCTATCATCTTTAAGAGTATGGATTGGTTGGGCTTGCTTATCCAACATCATCACAGCTGGACTTGTTGACTGTTGACATCACCTCTTAGAAGCAAGGGACAGGGACAGTCATCAGACTCTTACCTGAGTATTCATCCATTCCTCCCAACCAGCTTGTATGCAATTCTACACTAATTTTTGACAGACTCGGGGTATCTGGGAAGGGCTGGAGGACATAGGTTGGAAAGGATTAGGGCAAAGACTCTATCTACAAAGCTATAGAGGAGTCATCATCCATGCTGGGTGGGTACTATTTCTCAGCCTTTTGTTGATGATGAGGTGTAGGGAGTTGGTCTGGTGCTGCTTGTAGTCAAATACCAGTATTTTGTATAACAGCCATTGGAAATAATTCATAAACAATCCACAATTAAACATTATAATGGATAACATTTTGCTGGCTGATTCAAATAGAGGTATCTTAGAAAAAATGTTTAATGAAGCAAAGAAAAATTTGCCTTACTGGGGATTCCAAATTGTTCCTGAAAAAGTACAAAGAGAGATTCTATTAGTTATTTAGGATATAAGATAAGTTTGCAGGAAAGCTGACTATACAAGTCACAAATCAGAAGAGACCAATTAAGAACTCTTAATAATTTCCAAATTTTTGGTCTGGAAGATTTTTAGGTCAAAAAATGTTTTTAGGTTAGTAGTACTAGTTATAAAAAAAAATATTTAGATACAGAACTCTGAACTCACCAAGACAGGAGAATCTTATCCAAAGATTGCCAAATACAAACAAGACTGGACGTTTAAAATATAACTCTTACAGAACAGTTTTTATAATTTTTTTATAATTGTCCATACTGTGTGCTTTTTATTATTATAAGAAAACAAGCCTTTCTATCTAAACAAAAGGGGGAGATGTATGGGGTTGGTCTGGTACAGCTTATATTCAAATGCTAAATTCTGTACCCTATTATCTGGTTGCTCCAAGATGAGTGGGCCCTCACATATACCAGCCTTTGCTGTATAAACCTTACTCCCCAATTTTAAAACTATTTGTGACAGCCAATTACTGGGAGCAATAGAGAGAGGTGGAGTTTGAGTTACCAGGCTGGGAGTTACATGTAGGGACTATAAGGAGAAGGAGAGAGAGAGGCAAGAGAGAGAGAGGGGAATGAAGAAGGAGAAAATGGAGCGAACAGGAGGTCTCTATTAGTTGTGATGGACCAGCAGCATCTGCCAGAGTAAAATGCCTCCCAAGGACACTAAACTGGAGCAGAAATAACCCACAGAATTTCAAACAGCAAGTATTTGGGGAGCACAGTTTGGGTAGTAGCCAGATTAGCATCAGTAATTTAGATTAGGGGTAATCCCCCAGTAATTGCACAGAGCCTAATAATTAAATATCATATTTTGAGACTCATTCATTTGAAGCTAGATGGGGTTAAGTTTAATTGTAATATTTTCCAACAAGGGACAACATAATCTCTTCTGTAATTGTTTACAGCTGAAATGAGAATGCCATTGTCAGGGCCCAGGAAAGCTGAAACACCCATCAAAAATGGGGAGGGGAAGGAGATTCAGGCAACGGTAGGGGGCATTTGTCAGAAGCATCTGGTTCACTGACCCAGCCTGAAGACACAGGGAGCAAGCACATTGACTGTACTGGTTTTCCATGACCACCTGGGGTTGACGTGTTGTAAGCAGTTTTGGAGCAGTTTGCAGGCCAAAGTTGATTTCTGGATGGTGTCTGTCAGCTTAGTGAAAATTTGCTGGGACATATATACAATAGGGACAGAGGTAAAGTCAAGGATCTTAGAGGGATCTTTACCTTGGGTGTACACTTGAAACTTCCAGGCCTGTGGTCCTGGTTGCTGGAGGCAGTGGTAGTAAGAGCCCACCCTCAGGCAATAGTCAGGAAAGCTTAAGCCACTGGCTGACAGGGGTACTTCTCTGGAGCCCATTTGACCTGTGACATGTGGATCCAAGTTGAGACACCCTGAAGCTTACATGAACTTTGTTAAATTTACAAAAAAGAGATAAAAATTTAAGATGTATTAATATGACCATTGTCTGTAATATTTACTGAAACTCTCACTGTAGAAGGAACAGGTTACGAGTGTCTCTGAACAGCTGGAATAGACCCATTCCTTTAAGCCATAGCGAAAACTTGAGGACCTCAAAAGATAGTTCTGAGTTTAAAAACATGAATACTCTTTCCTTTGTCCAGAGAGATGGAGATGATATGGATATGGATATAGATATAGATATAGATATAGATATAGATATAGATATAGATATAGATACAGATATAGGTACAGGTATGGGTCTAGGTACAGATACAGATATAGATACAGATATAGATACAGATATCGATATATAGGACAGAGATGTTTTTAACACAATGAGAAGTACTTTTAAGTCTACATTTATAGAACAACCAAAGGAAATTAAAAATTTTTGAACCTGTATCTATGATAACAATAGTCATTGTTTTATCAAGGCTCGATTAATAGCTTATCAGAATCATTGATTGATATGCTAAAATTCTGAACTTTTGAAGTCATGTATGAACTTTACGTTTTATTTTCCACATCTTTTAAATCACCTTCTCAGACCTCTACAACTTACACTTGCTTTTCTTAAATCATTTTTTTTTTGAGCCTCACAACTTACATAAGCTTTAAACCTTTCCCCCATCCAATCATTTTCCAGGAGACAGCTGGTAATCAACAGGTGGTTGGTTACTGTGTTGGTTTGAATAAGAATGGTCCCCATAGGCTCATATATTTAAATGCCTAGTTGCCAGGGAGTGGTATTGCCTAGGAGGGATAGGAGGTGTGGCCTAATTGGAGTAGGTGTGGCCCTGTTGGAGGAAATGCATCACTGTGGGTAGGCTTTAGGGGTTAAAGAAGCCCATGCCAGGCCAAGTGGCACACTCTTCTCCTGCTGCTTGTGGATCAGGATGTAGAACTCACAACTTCTTCTCCAGCACCATGTCTGCCTATGTGCTACCATGCTTCCCGCCATGACGATACTGGACTAGACCTCTGATCCAGTTAAATGTTGTCCTTTATACGAGTTGCCTTGGTCACAGTGTCTGTTCACAACAATGGAACATTGACTAAAACAATTACTGAGAGCAGTGACTGGAAAGCAAGTACTTTTAAACAAAGGAATATAAAAAGGTTTTATTTTTTATTTTATTTATTTTATTTTACTAAACATATGATAGTTTAAGTTTGTTTTATACATTGAAACAATTTTTTTGAGTTTATCTTTTTCAGAGTGAAGCCTGTCAGCCGGGTAAGCCCATCTGTGAGTCTACCTTTCTCAGCAGGAGACCTAGTAGCTCTAGAAAAAGAAAGGCCCAATTTGTATCCGTGAGATGGACTGACTGTGCATGGGGCAGCAGCCTTGGAAAGAGGGGCTGGCTAGGGTGGCTTCCTGAAGTTAAACTAATAAAGCTACATGCAGCTTGCCACTGACACTGTCACAGAGGTCTGGGAGGGATAAATTTGATCAGGAAGTAGAATCCAAATGGCCTCTGTATCAATTAAAATAAGAGACTTGCCTGATACTGGAAGACCCAGCCTAGAATCCTCCTTGGTGATTTTAATGGCTTTGTTGGGGATAGAGGTCTTTGGCTATCACATAGGGCAGCATCGGCCTTTGGCCACCAACCCAGGATGTCTGGGGGATCTTCCTGTGGTGGAGGAACTGACTTACCTTAGTAAGACAGAGCAGAGCAGGCAACCCAACAACCCACAGTTTGAGCAGGGCCCTGTTGGTGTGCTAGGCACGGGCAGCTCTTTGCTCAGTGGTCAGTGTCACAGTGCTTGAAGTAAGCTTCAGGTGGAGTCTGTTGGTGACAGCCTCAGTTACTGACACCATAAGCTAGTAGTTTTGTTTGTCAGAGGAAACCTGTTTTCATTAAACACCTTCAATGTCATACTCAGCAGATGTCTCTGAGGGGGGTTGAGGGCAATCATCTAATCTATTAAGTATACCTGATTTTAAACAAACTTTACTGTTTTTTACTTACTTGATTTAGGCTTAACCTTGACAGCATATACAGGAAGCTAAATCTTGTTTGTGTAAACTAATTAATTTTTTTACTAACATAATTAATTTTTATTAATTATTTGGGAACTTTATACAATGCACCCCAATTATACCCGTTCCCCATTCCTCCCAGGTCCATTCTCTCACCCTTGTGTCTCCTCCTAAGAAAGAAAGAAAGAAAGAAAGAAAGAAAGAAAGAAAGAAAGAAAGAAAGAAAGAAAGAAAGCCCCACCAAGTCCAATTTGTATTGCTCCACCCTGTATTGGAGCACGGTCAAACTCTCAATGGCCAGTCCCTTAAAACTGAGTTCTTCTGCTCTGAGGCCAAGACACTTGAAGTCAGACAGCAAGACTTTAATGAAACCTCTGAGTTTGAGGAAGACAAGAGATTAGAGAAGGCAGGAGGCAAATCTATACTGAAGGGGAAGAGCTCATGGTTAGAGACCGGAGACAGCTGAGAGATAGAGTAAGCAGGAAAGCCTTCATCCTTCAGAAACGGGGAATAGAGGAGAGGCTTGGGGAATAGAGTTGTGAACAGGAGGAACTTTGCTAAAGGAAGGGTTGCAGCAGCGGGGTAAGTTCTTTAGCAGAGTGATGCTCTGAATCAAAAAGTGAAGAGGCATCCAGCAGACTCCAGAGAAACAAGAGACATGTAATGGGATCCCAGGAGGGCAAAGCAGGCTCTGGGTGCCAGAGAGACTGAAAGGCTGCTTACCGTGTGGGCAAAGAGAGTGGAGTGGTTAGAGCAGGTAGAAGAGAAATCAGCTGAAGGGTCAGACTCTAGAATCTGGAGTTGACTATGGTGGGCGGCAGAAGCCACCAGAAACAAATGATCTATACTTTAGGGGAGTCAAATCGGCAGCTTGGTTCAGTTAGGAGAGGCCCTTGCAAAGGGTCCATTGTGGCCCTTTCTAGGTGTTCGGTGCCAAGTATATAAACTGACAACATGAATGCTTCATGGTATGATTAAGGGGAAGGTTTTTATTGTAGATATGGAGAGAGAATGGCCAGAGGCATCTGGAAGAGTCCAGAGCAGAGAGAGAATGAAGTAGATTGAATATGGCCAGTACACTGGGTATGGTTAGAGCTATCTCCGAGAGAGGGGAGAAGGGAGGTAACACTTAGCAGGGATAAAGAACAGAGAAATCAGTGACAGAGGCAAGGGAGGGATCCTAAATACACACACACCACACACACACACACACACACCACACACCACACACACACCACACACACACCACACACACACCACACACACACACACACACACACACACACACACACACACACGGGGGGGGGGGAGCGGAAGGGCGGAGCATAGCTGAAACAATAAGGTTATGAAGAGAATGAGAAGCTTTGGGGAGGGAAGCCTGTGAGTTGGGCGGAGTATAGGGGAGGGGAAGGGGTGAGAAGACTAGAGCGTAACAGGTACTTGTGATTCCATGCTGACTCCATCCTGTCGGAACTGGCTTCACAAGTTCCCGAGGAATACTGGTTTTTATCTAGTCACCAGAATTCCTTCAGTTATCCAGTTTGAGCTCGTTTCTGAACATGTGGACTATCTTTTGGAATTTGAGGAATTAGGGTTTCCTTTGGACCCGAAAAAATACCTTCCGCTGTGGATGCTTTCTGCCTGTAATCCTTCATCCATTGCTCTGTAAATAATACATTTATTACCTAATAAATTAATTGGTTTCTCAGAGTGAACTTTAGTGGAAGTTCACAAAATTGTTGTGTTATTGGGACCATAGAAGGCAGGAGTAGCCATCATGCCTCGTTCACCTTTAACTCTAAAACTGAAAGCTCATGGCAAATCTGCTGCTGACTGCCTCTGGCATCACTGAGACCAATAAAAACTATGCCACAGATATGGGGAAGGACCCTCTTACCCTTAAAGGGAATGGCCCAGACCCAGTTCCCTTATGGGGCTGAGGATTGATATGCCTGTTCAATACCACAGAAGGCACAGCTAATTGGCTACCAAAAAGATTAATGAAATAAATAGATACCCCCACAAAGCCAGGCCCAACCATAAATAAGATGAATAACAATTTACATCCAGGGAAGAGAAATCTCCCTGAGAATTCCCTTTTTCCTTTCCAGGTAAAAATGAATCACCCATGATGTCTGCTGTTAGAAGTTCTAATCCAGATGCTGGCCTCCGAACTTATACTACTCAGACCTTCGAAGGGCCATTGACAAGAACATCAAACAGCTAGAAATTGACATCACTAATCTGAAGAAATCACTCGTTTCACTGTCTGAAGAGACCTCCAAAAATCGCAAAGATCCTTATTGGACTTGATTTACTCTATTATATTAGAAAAGGCTGTGTACAGCTCTTGACTGTGTACAGCCCTTAAAGAAGAATATTGCCTTTACACAGACAAGACATGGATGGTTAAAGAGAGCATGAAAAAGGTCAGAGAAGGTCCTGAGAAAAGTCAGAGAGAGAAAGAGAAAGATGAGTGCTGGTACAAGAATTGGTTTTCAACCTCTCCAGGGTTGCCAACCCTACCTCCTCTCATCTTGGGACAATTAATTGGGTTATTTTTGCTTATTTCTTCTGGTCCCTTGGCCTCAAATAGGCGGGCTAACTCTGTGAAACAACAGATAAATAATTTGGTAGCAAAACCTATTCAGATACATTATCATAAGTTAGCTATGGAGGACCACGAGACTCAAGATGAGGTTGTTACTTTATCCAGGGTGTTCCCAAAACTCATCTCCACCCAACCTAAAAGAGGGGACTTCCACCCCTAGACCAGGCAGAGAGGGGCCACCCAGAACCCCCTCTGATAGGCGACCTGAATTCTTGCTTAGGCTGTGAGGCTAAGCACTGCAAGGGAATACCAATAAAAGTTAAAAATATCTCTCTGGGTTCCCTGAGGGACAAGGCTGACTGCATAGGGGTTGATGTCAAAAGTATCCCCTCTCCAGGAAAAAGACATTGGGATGAGTATGGCCCTCATGCCTCACTGGACAACGACAGGGGGACCAGAGCTGTTACAAGGTCCCCTTCAATTACTGGAGGTCAGGCCTCTATCCCCGCCTTCACAAGATTAGATTTGCCACAGCCTATCTATACTTAGAGAAGGGAGGAGATGTCAGGGGCATCCCTGCTTATACACTGAAGGCCTAAAATCAGCCATAGGCCTAAAATCAGCAATAGGCCTGTCATACATGTATACTAACACCAAGTCTTGGGTCTCTGTGGATAAACACTGAAACAGATGACTATAAGCTATTATAAACAGGCAGTTTTTGTGACAACTTACCAGCCTGAGTAGTCATAGACCTTGTAAATAGGTAGCCTTGGCAGATAATACCAACTTAGATAAGGACAAGTGAATCATAGGCAGAGTCATAGTGACTTATCCCCTGAACCCTCACCCAGCCAATACCCTGTTCTGAAAAATATCTGTATTCCCCCTGAACACCCACGCTCCAGTGTCATTCCCTTCCCCACATCCTGCCTTTTTGTGTTTATAACCCCTGTGTGAATGAGTATAAATTACAATTTGAAAAAAAATATATATATATACATATACATATACATATACATATACATATACATATACATATACATATACATATATATATATATATGAAAAAAGAAGGCAGGAGTAGATGTTGTTAAAGTCTCCCCAAGAGAAGGAATTTTAGCAATACCCCACAAGACCATTTAGAAGGAACTAGGGTTAAATCAGGTGCATGCTAGTCGGGAACTTCCCATGTTCTTGCCTTACTCAGTTGCAGTGTAAACAAAAGCAATTGCTGAAGCCACAGCCTGATGCTCTCCTTATACCCACTCCATTGCAAATGTGTGTTACTATTATAATTTAGTTCTTAAAAAAATCTTTGCAGTGCAATTTTGTGGAAAATAAACTTCAGATGATGATTGTATAAGATATATATATATATTATATATATTATATATATTATTATATATATATAATATGTATCTAAGATACATATTTCTAGAAACTGTACAGTGAGACAAACCAATTGCAAATGATGTCTCATGCAGCAGCAGAAGTTAAGATTGTCTTTTGTGCTGAGGAAACCTCTCTCAATAGACAAACCATTTTCTTCCAGCCAAATCTTGTCCTTAAAATAACACTGTTGAGCTGTTTGTGGTGTTACTTACAGGCAATTCCAATACTCTGGAGGAAGAAGCAGGGGATTGCCACGAGGTCAAGGCCAGTCTGTTTTACAAGTGAGTTCCAGACTTCCCAGTGATACTTGATGAAAACATGTCTCAAAACAAAACTAAAAATCAATACTTTTGGCTAAAGCATCAAAACTAACTGAAGACTATTTGAAAAATGAATTAAAGCATTTATAACAAACTGAAAAAAAAAACTAACTGAAGATTCCTGGTAATATTTATATTTGCTAAAAACAAAAGCCAAACAAAAACGAACAAACAAACAAACAAAAAACCCTTACTCTTCTCTAGGAGTCAGAGGTGGCCACACATTAACTCTGTCTGGCCACAGGGAAAACACTAATTTACTAATTCTGGAGTAGATGTGTTCACCTCTAACCCACTTTGCTACCCACCCAAGCCTGCTGGCCGAAGGCTGCACCAACACAATCAGTTGGGGCTACATAAACAGGTAATTTAATACAGACTTTAAAAAGAGAAAAAAGTGTTCTCTGTCCTGCTTCTGAACAGTAAATATTTAGTAAACACACCAAACACAAAAATACTTCTGTTCTTTCTTTTGATGAAAAGGAAATCAGGAGATAAAGAGAAATGAAGAAGAGTTAAGAATGGTAATTACATGCTAGAGAGAAAGACTGAGATCTAGGTAGCGACCCAGAGCTCAACAAGGAAGTGGAGAGGTCAGGAAAGACAAAAGCCAAGTCAGGGGAAGTGGAAGATTCCACCTTGGTGGTTACTTAAAGGTGAGGTGTAAGATGAGAAAGGCTGGAGGAAAAGAAATCATGGTAGAGGGGTAAAACAGGGGAAGAGAAAGGGGCTAGGGAGGGATGGAGTCTCAGCTCCGTTGAGGACATTTGCATTTGAAGGGCCCATTGAGGAACAGGGCTGAAGCTGAAGCAAGCTGAAAGAGGTAGAGATACAGAATTAGGAACTCAGGTAGAACAAGAAACGGACATAACAAGAAACAATGCCATTCTCTACAGAAGTGTTCATAAGCCTTTCAAGTGGCTTTACCAATGCCCAGGAAGTAGGATTTTCTTCTTTCTCTTTACTAAAAGCATAAATAGTGTTTCTATTTATAGGAACGAAGTGGCTGGTGGAGTGTGAAGAAGGGCGTGGGAGGGGAATATCAAGGAGTGGCTCCATTGAAATACTGAAGTGGAATGGTTTGTTTTATTAGTGAAAGAAATGGGATGTTGAATTACTCAGCAATATTTTGGTTTGGTGTTTTGTGGTCTGTTGACCTAAATGCCATTTCTAATGTGGTTTATTATTGTGCCTGCCTTCAGTGGTGAAATACTCAACTAGATAGTTGGCACTTACCAAATAATGACACTCATATTCCTGTAAGTTTTACTAAAACTCAATGGTTAACTTCTAACGCCCCTGATACCAATTGATTGTTCTCACAAATCAGTGGAAAGTGATATAATGGACCATTCTTTGATATGGCTTAAAAAAAAAAAGACAGAATTTTGTAACATGTCTTAGGCTAGCCTTGAACTCACTATGCATCCCAGGCTGCCCTTAAACTCTTAGAAATCCTCCTGCCTCCATTTCTTAAGAGGATAATATGCACGCATGATGACACCTGCCTAAATGCTGTATTTTTAAACTGTAAGAATGGGTTCAAGCTCCACTCGAACTCTTTCAGTGGGAAGATATGAAAATTGGCTTTAAAATAACAATAGTGCAGATAACAATAGTGTTCACGGACTGCATGTTCACATTATTAGACAACAAAATCAGTGATGAATGGGAATACTGCCAGAGCTTCTATTTCCAAAATTCCCTCTCTACAACACAGTGTTCTCTTTAAAAAAAAAAAAAAAGTTAATCAGTGTCTCACTCATTGTCTGCCTTGAGTTCAGACCCGACTAGATCAGCATTGCTTGGCAGTTGGTTGAAAATCAGGTGTGAAAATACAGAGAATGAAGAATAACAAATTTTCTTTCTAAGATGCTCAGTGGCAGAAAGTTCTAGAATATCAGCCAGTTTATAACCTCTGGCTGAGGTTATTAGTATTATCTTCAATCAGGATCACCATTTTAGAGATTGATAGAACCATTTGTCCATGTTTCATGGATCTATTTAAAACTTGGTGTTATACTCCATAAATTCATGTATCCTACAGTATGTAGTAATTTTCTGAATGAGTTCTTAGTGGGCTACATAAGCATCCATTATGCGGTTCTCAGTCATTCCCCAGGACTGTCCAGTGACAGATGGACAGATGGCAGCAATGCCATCCTCCGTATGAGCATCAAATGAGATGAAGGGGATGTGTACCCAGGATCTTTTACTAATTCACCTGAAAACAAGTTCTCTAGGGTGGTCTTATTTCCCAAGAAATATGCAAAAATGGGTCATCAGGAAGGACCCTATTCTAATGTCCCCATTTTTTTCCATCTAGAAGTTGATATTGCTCATGAACTCCTGTCCAGTGCTTTCTTTTCATGTTTATTACCTAAATCTTCAAAAGAATAGCTCATACCAGAATTTCCCAAGCAGGGATCATAATTGAATTGTATTAAATTTTTTATACTGAATGCCTTTGGGAATGTTAATTACAAATAACATCTTAGCTTTGCTGACAGCTTACTACAAATCAGGGATTGTCCTAAGAGCTTTAAACTATTATTCCTATTGTGTAGAAATCCAGCCAACAAACATTTACTCTGCAGCTCAGACAGTCCTGGAACTTGTGGTCTTCCTGCCTCAGCCTCAGGAATAACAGGAGTTGGAGCTCTTTGCCAGTAGACCAATTCAATAAACTGTGTTCATTTACTGAGTTTCTACTCTGAAGAAGTCATCTTGATTGGTGCCTAGAACAACACATGGCAAAACACACAAAGATAGAGCTTCTACTCTCATGGAGGTCTTGCTGTAGCTGGAAGATAGCTGTCATTCAACTGAGCTCACTGATGCAGAACCGCAGTGCTGTCTAATACACTAAAGGAGAGACATCTGGCGCTAAGATGACACAATTGGGAAACTGAATTAGAAAAAGCCATGAATGGCTTCCCTGGGATCCGAAGTTGGCCTGGTCTAAGAATAATGACTATGAGATGAATATATTCATATAATATGTATGCATATATAGGCATCATATGTATGTACATATATAAACCAAATATATATCTTTGGTTTCTCAACCCCAGATTTCCTGTATTTGATTTTTTAAAAAAAAAATGCCTGTAGACTAGAAACCTTAGTACGCTCTATAAAGAAAGTTGTATGTACATTATGATCAGACTTCTAACAGTCAAAGATTAAGAAAAAACTTAGATGGCAGCTAAAATGTAAAGATACTTCACTGTCACTCTGTCTCCGTTCCCACTCCCTTACACACACAAAATAAAAGAGCGGAGCTGACTTGTGGGCAGCTTTGCGGTCTAGTTGATGGTGTAGATAACCTCTTTGGACGGTTAAATGCAAAGAGTTAACCTAGAGCTCTGTGTTCCAATGAAAATACCCTTCAGAAAGGAAGAAGATATTCCTTTTATCCCAGTTATAGATGAACTGAGAGATGGTCACCAGCAGATTTCTGCTAAATAGATGCTGAGCGAAGTTTTCCGGGCTGAAGGACATTACTAGACAGGAAAGCAGACCTAGAAGATGGAATATAACACATTGATTGTGGTGAAAACAAATAGTGGACCACCATGCCTGGCTTTTCTCTGTGTTTGGTTTCAATCAGGGCATCACTATGTAGCCCTGGCTGGCTTGAAACTCACTACGTAGACCCTGTTGGACTGGAACTCACAGAAACTTATTTAAATTGCCATATCATGTAATGCTATCTTGTTTTTTGTTCCCATGTCCACTCTTTATGGGTCTGAGGTTGTTTAGAGATTCAGCAGTCTCACCGTGAACACATTTTTAAACAAAGAGGCTTTTTTTCAAATAATGGTGCCAGGTCTACAACCCAGATTCATGATCCCTAAGATGTAATGTCAAATTACATTAGTCAGGGGCATATAAAGGAAAACTCACAAGGCTAAGTTCTTCTTGCCTTCATACAATCATGAACAAGCACATATGCTAACGTACTTCCTGCCTACATGTAATTAAGCACACATCCCAGTATGTGCAGTCAAGAGCAAGCAAGCTAGTTTACAGAAGCCAAAACACACATAGTGTTATTTTACGTGATCAAGAGTTTCGTTAAAATTGTATAAGGCCTGGCAATTAGAAGAACAGCCCCCAGCATTCCAGGAAGTTATCTGTCCTTGGGCAAATGAGACTTACAGGTTAAAGGAATTTTTGTTTTATACATCTCTTAAGCACAGTCATTTAAATTTAAAACATAACATTTGCCATCACACAGTGACTACTCGTTATAGTCTTAGATGCCATGTTTTCCTTCAAACTATTTCCTGTACTTTGGGCGTTGCTGGTTCCATATTATCTTGGTTCTGTAGCTAATACTACTTTCCAGCCCCCCGACTTTACCTTTCTAAACATGTGCTGTATGAGATGATATCCTACACTCAGACCTGTATACGTTTAAAGGGGTTCCTTGATAGTTTAATAAATAAACTGGGACTGTTCGTGCTGAAAGAGGTCCAGAGATTCTTGACGATGATCTTACCTCAGGGAGTCCAGCGTCTACAAGGAGAGGCAGGCTATCAATGGAAGACACTACATACACTAGAATAGTAGAAGAAAGTTAGAATAGGTTCATCTGATGGCTAAGGAATTTTGAGTTAATCTTTTTTGTTTGTTCATTTTTGTTTTTCCAGTCAAGGTTTCACTGTGTAGCCCTGGCTGTTCTAGAACTCGCTCTGTAGACCAGGCTGGCTTTGAACTCACAGAGATCTGTCGGGGGCCAGGAAAATATACCCTGGAGCTAAAAATACTTGGCTCGGGCAGCCTGCCCTCTGCCACCGTGAGAACAACAGTCACTTCCTTGTTCTCAGCATGCTTGCGCAGGGTTTGTGGCTTACCACGGAAAGTACAGCCAGTCCCCTTACCCAACCCCTTACCCAAGCCCCCTTACCTAAATTTAGTTCCCCACATAATTACTAGTTCCCTAATTCTAGTTCCCTAAACCCTTGCCACATGTCCCAAGAAGCCACCCCCTCCTCCCACTCCCTCCAGTATATCTTGTAGCCGCTTCTGCAATAAAGTGAGACCTTGACAAGATCTAGCTGGCTCTGTGCCTCTTTTCTCCTTGCTTGGTCTCGCGCCTCTTTCTCCCCTGTTTCTTCCCCTAGGCTCGTCTTCTCCGAGGACCCTGCGACAAAAGCTGCCCCGCGGGACGGGGCAAGTGGCGCCCGAATAGGGACCCCCTCGAAGGCTGAAGACGGGTCGAACGAGGTTCCGATCGTAGCCGGCCGGCTTTGAGTTTTTGAGTGCTCCGAAGGCTGTGGACTCGCCAGTCCGACAAGCGGTGAGTAGTTTCACCTCGTTCGATGTTTTTCAAGAACAGGGCATAGAATATATGGACTTTTATCTTTGGTTAGGAGTGGGTCTTGTTCTGCAGACCATTTTTGTTCTCTTGTTGTGTTCTTGTTGTAATTGGCACATACACGGCAGGGAGTGTACTTGTCCCCCTGAAGACTGCCGATCGGTGGCCAACGAGCGGTAGTCATGGGACAAAAGCTCTCTAAAGAAGCAGTTTTCATTCAAGACCTAAAAAATAGTCTCAGAGAAAGAGGTATAAGAGTTAAAAAGAAGGATTTATTAAAATTTTTTTCTGTATATTGATGGGACATGTCCCTGGTTCATAATTGATGGCCCCACCATTCATCCAAAAAAGTGGCAAAAGGTGGGCCGAGAACTTAATGACAAATTGACCAGAGAAGGACCTGATAGTGTCCCCGTCACTGTTTTTTCCTATTGGGGACTCATTAGAGATATTTTGGAGGCAGACGATGATGACCCTCAAAAAAGGCACCTCCTTTCTGTTGCCGAGTTTTGTCTCCGGCCGCTTTCACCACCGGCCTCCAAGGCCCCCTCCAGAGCCCCGTCAGTTGTTATTGATATGCCCTCAGAGGTCACTCCCCCAAAACAATCGCCTCAACATATCTACCCATCCCTTGCTGCCCTCAGAGATGAGCCTCTGGACCCAGGGGATGCTACTACCTTAGAGGAAGAGGCTGCCAGATATCATGACCAGGATTGGTCCTCACCTCCTCCCTACCCTTTGCCACCAACCCTCACGGGCCCAGCCCTTCTCCCTTCTCTACGGGCGCCCCTGTGTAAATCCAAGGCCGATCTCACAGCTAAAGTCAGTGAGCTAAAAGAAGTCCTCAACCTACAAAAACAGTGTCTTGACCTCTCTAAACAATTAGGCAGTCTACAGGTCTCCCTCAAAAATACCTTTTTTCCCCAGACCCCAGACAGCAAAATAACAAGAGGCCGCCAGAGGCCCCCCAATAAACCCGGGCCGGGAGTGTTCCCTGTTCTCACCCGAGCTCGTGCAGCGGCACTTGGGCGGAGACCAGAGCCCTCAGCCCCCAATACTACTGAAGTCCCTTCTGACCTTGAATATGATGAGATTGATCCAGACACTGATAATCAGCCATCTAGCGACAGTGAGGGTGAGGGGGCCGACCAAGGAGATTATGGAACTCATCGGCCTTCGTTTAAGTCACTTAAGTTTAAACATATTAAGGACCTCCATAGTGCCATTAAAAATTATGGTACGGGTGCTCCTTTTACACTGTCCCTCCTTGAGAGCCTGTCAGGTAATGGATATCTTTTACCAGGAGAGTGGATTAAAGTAGTAAAAACAGTTGTTGACCGGCCTCAATTTTTAACTTGGAAGGCGGAGTTTCTAGAACGGGCACAGAATATTGCCAGCCGCAACCAAAGGAATCTCTTAGCCCCCACAGCCTCCTGGTCAGCTGATAAGATCTGCGGACAGGGCAAGTATTCTTCTGAAGAAAAACAAAAGGGCTTGTCGCCCGGCATCTTAGCTCAGACTGCCGAGGCCGCTTTAGGTGCTTGGAGAGCAATGCCTCCTAAAGGATCTGCTTTCTCTCCGCTCAGTAAAATCATACAGGGCCACCAAGAACCCTTCGCACAATTTGTCGCGAGAATACAAGAAACTGCAGAGAGAATGTTCGGGCCTGAAGAGGCAGAGGGAAAGATGGTTAAACAACTCATATTAGAAAATGCAAACCCCGCCTGTCGTGCTGCCTTACGTGGCAAAAATAACCTGGATGTTAGCCAAATGATTCGTCTTTGTGCAGATATAGATCCCTTTGGACATCAAGTGGGACAGGCCATTACTATGGCCATAGGGGCAGTGATGAATAAGACATCTACTATGGCCATAGGGGCAGTGATGAATAAGACATCTACTATGGCCATAGGGGCAGTGATGAATAAGACATCTGACAAATCCTGCTTCCGCTGTGGTCAAGTGGGCCATTTCGCCCGCCAGTGCCCCATTAATGTCGCTGCCCCCGCCCCCCTCGGCCCGGAAGTAAATAAACAACTCTCTACACCCTTAGGGCTCTGCCCTTGGTGTAAGCGTGGCCGACACTGGGCTAAATATTGCCGTTCTAAAACAGATGTCTCAGGGAACCTTCTCCCTCCAGATCCGGGAAACGGGACGAGGGGCCAGCCCCGGGCCCCTCAACCAGTCCCTTTCCTGCCGGCCTCGGGGAACAGCCAGACAGAGATACTCCAGATTTTTACACAACAGCCTTCAGGTCAACCTCAACCCTCCGTAGGGCAACTTCAGGGAGTGCAGGATTGGACCTCTGTGCCTCCACCGACACATTATTAAAAGCAGGGGAGGGACCTCAGATAATTTCTACCGGTGTTTTTGGCCCCCCCCACCCCAAACTTATTTTTTGATTTTAGGCAGGGCGTCTGCCACCCTCCAAGGAGTTACTATTTTTCCCTCAATCATTGATAATGATTATTCTGGAGAGATTAAAGTGTTGGCCTCCAGCTCCAGAGGGCCCCTTCATATTTGCCAGGGACAGCGTATCGCACAAGCTCTTCCCCTTCCACTAGATACATCAGTGCCCTTTTTAGGGCCGCCCTGGGGTGCCTCTACCCCGGGGTCTTCTGATGTCTATTGGGTCCAAAAACTTTCACAAGAACGCCCACAGCTGAAACTTAAACTCAATGGCAAAACCTTTGAGGGCATCCTTGATTCAGGGGCAGATTCCACAGTTATTTCACAGGCCCATTGGCCTGCTTCTTGGCCCTGTCAACCCTCTTTAACTCACCTCCAGGGCATTGGCCAGTCTATTAACACCCTTCAAAGCTCACAGCTGTTAACCTGGGAAGATCCTGAGGGAAATACTGGGCATGTCAGACCTTTTATTGTCCCAGGCCTCCCTATTAACCTGTGGGGCCGAGATATTTTAAGTCAAATGGGAGTCTTTATGTTCAGCCCCTCTGCGGCTGTCACCCATCAGATGCTAGATCAGGGATTTATCCCTGGCCAGGGCCTGGGTAAAAACAGCCAGGGGACTCTCACTCCCCTTGAGGTTCGGCCAAAAAAATTCGCGTTCAGGATTAGGTTATAATTCAAATTTTTCTTGAGGGCCATTGCTCCTCCTGCACGTCAGGCAGATAAAATCACCTGGAAATCAGATTCCCCTGTCTGGCTCGATCAGTGACCCCTTCCCCAACATAAGCTTTTAGCGGCCATGCAGTTGGTGCAGGAACAGTTAGATGCTGGCCACATTGAGCCTTCCACCTCTCCTTGGAATACCCCTATATTTGTAATTAAGAAGAAAGGGGGAAAGTGGAGACTACTCCAGGACCTCAGAGAAGTTAATAAGACCATGGTTCCGGTGGGGGCACTTCAGCCTGGCCTCCCCTCCCCTGTGGCTATACCTAAAGGATACTATAAAATGGTTATTGATTTAAAGGATTGCTTTTTTTGTATTCCTTTACATCCAGAAGATAGTAAGCGCTTTGCTTTTAGCCTTCCCATCGTTAATTGCATTGGCCCATCTCCACGGTTTCAGTGGAGAGTCCTGCCCCAGGGCATGGCTAATAGTCCTACCTTATGTCAAAAATTTGTGGCGCAAGCCATTGACCCCTTCCGCCTCCAATATCCTGAATTGTACATCATTCATTACATGGATGATATTCTCTTAGCCGGTCCTGATGAGACCGCTTTACTTGAGACAGGCCAGCAGCTGACCACTGCTCTTCAAAATCTTGGATTGCAAATAGCCCCCGAAAAGATTCAACTTCATCCCCCTTATTTATTCTTAGGCTTTGAGCTCTATCCTTCTAAGATTTTTTCTCAAAAAATTGAGCTTAGAAAAGATTCCCTACATACACTTAATGATTTCCAGTGCCTCCTGGGAGATATAAATTGGCTACGCCCCTATTTGAAGCTGACCACTGGCGAACTTAAACCCCTTTTTGATATCCTTCAGGGAGATTCAGACCCTTCTTCCCCCCGCACATTGACCCTTGAGGCTGCCTCTGCCCTCGCACGTGTGGAGAAGGCTATTCAACAACAGACTGTTACTTATTATTCTCCTGCCTCCCCTTTGTGGCTGTTGATCCTCCCCACTGTGTTTGCCCCCACAGGACTCTTATGGCAATCCAAGCCTTTATATTGGCTCCATCTACCTGCCACCCCCGCTAAGGTTTTGCCTACCTATCCATCCCTGGTGGCACAAATAATAAAGCTGGGAAGAGAGACTTCCCTCAAACTTTTTGGTAAAGATCCTGACATTGTCAGCCTCCCTTATAATGCTGCTCAGGTCAAATGGCTCTTACAGACTTCTGATGATTGGGCTGTTAATTGTGTTTCATTCCAGGGAAAAATAGACAACCATTTTCCTTCTGATAGGCTCATACAGTTCCTTCAACATCAAGCAGTCGTTTTTCCCAAAATTACCAAAAATTCTCCTATTCCCCAAGCCTCCCTAGTCTTTACAGATGGATCTTCCTCCGGGGTTGCAGCCTTTCGGCTTGATGGACAGGTCTCCAGGGTCCAAACAAAATTTTCCTCAGCACAGTTGGTAGAGCTGGTTGCAGTTATTCAAGTCTTTAAGACTCTTACAGATTGTGCTTTTAATTTGTTTACCGATAGTGCATATGTGGCTCAGTCAGTGCCTTTGTTAGAAACTGTTCCTTTTATTAAGCCATCCACCAATGCCTTCCCACTTTTTGCTGAACTACAGAGATTGATCCTGGCCAGAGCCCACCCATTTTTTGTGGGACACATTTGTGCCCACTCTGGCCTCCCTGGGCCTCTTAGTGGGGGAAATGATCTTGTCGACAGGGCCACCAGAGACACTCAAACACCCTTGGAGGCACTGGCCATAATTCCAGACACCGTGCAAAAGGCACAAGAGGCCCATCGACTCCACCATCTAAATGCCCAGACCCTTCGACAATTGTTCTCCATTATCAGAGAACAGGCACGTCAGATTGTCTGCCAATGCCCAGGCTGTCTTACCTTTCTTCCTGAGCCCCACCTAGGGGTGAACCCTCGAGGACTCACCCCTGGGAGCTTGTGGCAGATGGATGTTACCCATTTTGCCCCCTTTGGCAAACTTAAATACATTCATGTCTCTATTGATACCTTTAGCGGTTTTCTTTGTGCTTCTTTACAGACTGGCGAGGCCACTAAACATGTTATCAGTCATTTAATTTCTTGCCTTGCTTATGTATCCCTGCCCAAGGTGCTTAAGACTGATAACGGCCCTGGATATACTAGTACTGCCTTTAAACAATTTTGTGCCCAACTTAATATCAAACATATCACAGGTATCCCCTATAATCCTCAGGGACAAGGAATTGTTGAAAGGGCCTATCAGTCCCTTAAAAACATGCTATTAAAATTACAATATTCAGGGGGCATTCTTTACCCTCAAAAGGGAAATCATAAAGTGTTATTAAACCATGCCTTATTTGTTCTTAACTTTTTAACCCTCGATGAGAAGAAAAGATCCGCTGCAGATAGGTTTTGGCACCCCGTTACCCAATCTTCCTATTCTAAGGTCCTATGGAAAGACCCCCTTACATCTAAATGGAATGGGCCTGACCCTGTTTTAATTTGGGGAAAGGGTCACGCCTGTGTTTATGATGAGGCTGCACAAAATGCACGGTGGTTACCAGAAAGACTAATAAAGGTATCTGATACCCCAATCCAGGGACTTGTCCCTGAGAATAGATAAAATTGTGTTTTCATAGGTCAAAAATGAAGTTGAGCCTGCTCCTGATTATATGTGCTGTTGTGGTAAGTTTTCTTCCTTCAATCTCCACCACTAGATATCAATTTTTCAATTATACCTGGAGTGTCAGCAATGAGGCCAGAGACATCGTCTCCACGTCCTCAAATTTAAGTTTTGAACTTACCTTCCCCTCCCTATTAGTGGATATGTGTAAACTCACCTTGGGAGCTAGAGACGACCGCTGGGGCACATCCAATTATTATTGGCCTCAAAATGGTCCGGTTGAAAAAGATTCCTGGTTTTCACCCAGGCTGCCTGGCTGCCAGAATCGATGGGCCCGCAGGACCTTGGCAAAGGCTCCAGTCTATATTTGCCCAGGAGACCACCGACCGCGAAATACAGCCCGCTCTTGTGGGCATCGCGACTCCGCCTTTTGCGCAGCCTGGGGTTGCGAGACCGCTGGAGATACATATTGGAAACCTTCCTCCTCTTGGGACTATATCCTAGTCACATGAGTCAAACAAAAGGAAACAGTTAGTGGGTATCCCCATTATTCAGGGTTTTACCCCGAGTGCTCTTCTTGGTGTAATCCCCTCAAGATAACCTTTACTGAGAGCAGCAAGACAGCTCCATGGCTAACCTCTAGAGGCTTTGAATGGGGATTATGTGCCTATATTTCAGGAAAAAAACCCTGCCTTACTTTTAAAGTAAATTTAGAAAAAACCATCCCAAATTCAGCCGCGCCACAGGCCATCGGACCTAACCCTCTTCTCCACCCAAGCCTTCCCAGAATATCTAGCTCTGGCGACACCAAAAAGGCCACCTCGGTACGATCACCACCTGTTCAGTTTGCCGCTTCATCACCCCCTTCTACTCCCTTCATTCCCACTCTTCCTCAGGGTCCTATTCCCTCCTCACAATTTATTATAGATCTTGCTAATGCTTCTATTCAAACCTTTATAGATAATAATATGACCAAATTTTTACCCTGCTGGGTGTGTTTTTCACCCAAGCCTCCTCTTTATAATGGCATTGCCATCTTTGGAATGTTAAATGCTACCAATGAATCCTCTCAAATTCTTCAGTATTATAACGGTCCCGCCAAACTCACTATCAGTCAGATAGTGGGCTTTGGGACCTGTTTCTTAGGGCCACGAATGCTACCCCCCCCCCGAGAATTACAACCTATCTGTAATGAGATCTTTAGAGTTAATTCTACCTTTTTGTATCTTATTGCTCCTGCTGGATTTTATTTAACCTGCACTGAGGGGCTTACTTCCTTTATTTTTACTCCATTGTTTTTAAATTCTAAAGATTATTGCATTCTTGTTAAACTGTTTCCCAAGATGACCTTCCATTATGCAGATGAATTTCTTTTTTCCCCTTACAGTGAAGGTCATTTAGTCCGGTCCAAAAGAGCACCAATCTCTGCCATCACCTTAGCCATAGTTCTAGGACTGGGGGCGGCTGGAGCAGGCACAGGCATTGCCTCTCTTATAACCTCCCACCAACAGTACAACCAATTGTCCCTGGCCATAGACAAGGACATTCGAGAGCTACAAATGGGACTTGAAAATCTTAAAGATTCCTTGGTTTCTCTCTCCGAGGTAGTCCTTCAAAATAGAAGAGGACTTGACCTTCTTTTTATCAGAGAAGGGGGATTATGTGTGGCCTTAAAAGAAGAATGCTGCTTTTATGCAGACAAAACAGGATTAGTTCAAGATAGTATAAACAAGGTTAAGTCCAGTTTGGAAGAAAGAAAGAAGCAAAGAGAGCAACAAGAGGCCTGGTATAAAAATTGGTTCTCCTTCCCACCTTGGGTTACGACCCTGCTTCCAAGCCTTCTTGGGCCCCTTCTGGGTCTGCTATTTTTACTTTCATTTGGCCGGTGGGCCTTTAAAAGATTAACCACCTTAATAAAATCCCGTGTTGATGCATCTTTAAGACTTCCACAGGTACATTATCATCGGATCGACAAACAAGCTATTGAAGAACCCTATGATGATGCTGCTCTGGGTTCCCTCAGATCCCCAGGCCCTCCACCCCTCCCTGATGATGATGCTGCTCCCGGTTCCCCCAGATCCTCAGGCCTCCAGTTTTCCACCTTAGCCGGGGACTGGCTCTCTCCGTGGGGCCATCGGCCCCGTCATCCACAAAGCCCTTAGTGTTCTGCCTCAGGGTATAGACTGGCCCCCAAAAACAAAATTGCCCCCGTGACTTTGGCCAACAATTTCTGTGGTGGTCTGCGACCTTCAAAGGCCAGATCGGCAACCCTCCCCACCGTGGCCTTTGCGCCTCCCGGGTTTGGCTCTTGCACCTCCTGGGCTTAGACCCATTGCACGGAGATGAGCGCCCCAAAAACGGTGGTCGAGGCCAGCGGCCCTTGATCCCCAGGACGGGAGTATGCCAGTGCCACATGTATATAACCTCCTTGAGAGGCCAGGGGCCGCAGTTTGGATGCCCACCTCAGCCGACAGAGGCGCCAAACGGCGGGTGCCACCCTGTCCTCTCTAAACATCATCCTTGAGTGTCGGCTGTGGACTCACACTGGCTAGCCTAAGGCAGGGACTTGGGACAAAGTTGCCTTTTTTATTATTAGTCACAAAGGGGGGACATGTCGGGGGCCAGGAAAATATACCCTGGAGCTAAAAATACTTGGCTCGGGCAGCCCGCCCTCTGCCACCGTGAGAACAACAGTCACTTCCTTGTTCTCAGCATGCTTGCGCAGGGTTTGTGGCTTACCACGGAAAGTACAGCCAGTCCCCTTACCCAACCCCTTACCCAAGCCCCCTTACCTAAATTTAGTTCCCCACATAATTACTAGTTCCCTAATTCTAGTTCCCTAAACCCTTGCCACATGTCCCAAGAAGCCACCCCCTCCTCCCACTCCCTCCAGTATATCTTGTAGCCGCTTCTGCAATAAAGTGAGACCTTGACAAGATCTAGCTGGCTCTGTGCCTCTTTTCTCCTTGCTTGGTCTCGCACCTCTTTCTCCCCTGTTTCTTCCCCTAGGCTCGCGGGACGGGGCAGAGATCTGCCTGCCTCTGCCTCCTGATTGCTGGGATTAAAGGTTTGCACCACTACCACCCTGCCAATCTTAAAGGTAAAATGGAAAAAAGTGAACGATATTGTGTACTAAACAACAGGAGATTCATATTTTAGAAAGTTCCTATTGAAGAAGACAGCAGAGAACTTTTAAAAATAAAAGTCATCAGTAGGCTCCAGAAGCCCTGACTGAGGTGTTACCATGGAAACGGATTATGTGGATGTGAAAGAGTTACAATTGATGTAGTTTGCCTGCATATGAGATGTATGAACAATGAAGGACCAAAGAGTTCTAATTTGCCTAAAAATTTACAATGGATTTTTTTGTTTGTTTGTTTTGTTTTTGTTTTTGTTTTCTTAAAAGTCTCACTTTTTAATGCATTTGACTGGCCTGACACTACATTGCCAGGGCAGCCTTGGACTTACAGCAACCCTCTGGTCTCCAGCTCCGGAGTGCAGGGATTTCACATATGGGTCAGCACACCCAGGGTAAAGTGGGTTACTACTGACAGGAAAAAGGGGGCTTGAGAGGTAAAAGAAAAAAGTAAGTTTTGAAGGAGAATGGATGGGCTCAGTTTCTTCTTTGAATTAGCTGTTCTTCCTGGTTGGCATTATTCAGCGTAGAGACTGCTGACATGGTAGGCCTGCTAGTTATTTTCTCTGTGGTCAAGGCTTGTCTTGTTCACTGCAGTTGTTTGTTTGACCCCTGTCTCTGACTTCATCTTACTAGATGTTGGAAAAGGCACACCCCCAGTCAGAGACATCAGAGGTGCCTGCAGACTCTGCCACATCCTCTCCATTGCTAAGAGTCACTGATTTCGGTGGAGGTTGTGTTCCTGGTGTTGACTGTCACACTAATGGCATGAGTGTTTGCTCCTCAGTCCACACTTTGTCCAGAGCTCTAGACTCAAGTAATAAACTGTCAGATTGGCTGAACAAGATAAGGCTCAAGTCAATCCAAGGTGATAATTATAGTCCTTCCTCTTTCATTATTGGGAGGGTCTGAGTCCCGTTTCTCTGGACACAAACTGCTGTGAAATTCTTCAATTCATAGAGTGCATAGGAGGCAGGAAATAGAATTGTTTTCCTGACCCTTCTGCCTTTTCTTCACTTCCTTTGTTTTTTCTTTGTTTCTTTTTTTCCTTCTTTCCTAAGATAGAGTCTCACTATGTATTCCTGGTTGCCTGGACTTGCCATGTAGACCAGGCTAGATTCAACTCACTGGCTCCACCTGTCTCTGCCTCCCAGGTGCTGGGGTTAAAGGCATGAGCCATCATACCTGGCAGGAAATAGAATCTTTTTTTCTTTATGAGTTTCTCTATTTTCCCCAGTAGCACACTAGGTACATCTTTTAGGATGTCAGCGAAATGTACAAATTCAGAAACAGACTGTCCAGTTTTCTGGCATTGCTCAGATAATAGCTTGTCCTAAATTCATGGATTTCAATGTGTCAACAATTCTCTCTCTGTGTGGAAATAGAACTAACATTCCTCCTCTCCCATTTTCTTATTTCCCCAAGGATCTAATAAGTTCATGCTTATACTAGAAAAGTTAATTTTGTGTGTGTGTGTGTGTACGTATGGTGTGTGTGTTCCCTCATGGAGGCCAGCAGGAGGTGTCAGGCCTGCCGATGCTGGGGTCACGGAGAGCTGTGAGCTACTTACTATAGGTGCTATGAAACAAACTGGGATTCACTGCAAGAACAGCAAGCAGACTCCTAACACAGAGCCGGCTTTCCACAATCCCAGAATAGAAACATTTTGAAACATAAAAGATCCAACAGAAATCTATGGTTATTCTTGAATTAGTCACTCAAATGATTTTGTTTTCTGTTTCATATCTTTATACATTTAAGAATTTAGAATCGTGTTAGGTGTATAATTTTGTCTTTGTACATTTTAATCATAGTATAAGAATTTCATGGCTAAAGAATTATAAATTTACTTTTAGTTATTCCTATGGGATAATTTTCAGTGTCTAGTATTATAGTTTATTATAAAGTTTAGTATTATAAATAATGTTGTGGAAAACATTCTCATCCCAAATGGTTTAGAACATCTCCGTTTCCTCCAGCTAGACTCATAATGGAGTATAAAATACTTCTAGGTCAGTGACACAGGTTGCTATGGCGCATCCAAGAATAACTACACCACTTTCTGCAGCTGTCCTCAGCAACGTATAGGATAATCCTCTTAGCTTGTGCTCGTCTTTATTACAAAGGCATTTTATTTTTATTGGGTTCTTGCCTAACTGCTGAGATAGCTCAGCAGGTAAAAATGCTTGCTCTGCTGTCTTGGTAATCCCTGTAAGGTAGAAGGAGAGAATCAGTTCCACAATGTTTTCCTCTGATATCTCTCTCTCTCTCTCTCTCTCTCTCTCTCACACACACACACACACACACACACACAGACACACAGACACACACAAAATTAACAATAACAACAGTGAAACTTGTCAGTCTGACTATAACAATTTTTTCATTTATGTTGAGGGATGGAATTTGTGCTGTTAAGGCAGCAAGAGATCTGCTGTCCACTGCTGTGTGTTATGTGTGTGTATGTGTACTTTATTTTATGTGCATTAGTGTGTACCTATATGTGTGTATATGCACCATATGTGTTCCTGATGCCCTTGGTGGTCAGAAGGAAGGATCGGAGCTCTTTAAACTGGAGTCATGCGTTGTCATCATATGGGTGCTAGGAACCGAACCTGGATCCTCGGCAAGAGCGCCTAGTGGTTACTCAAGGAGGCTCAAACTGTTCTCATGGGCAAGACTTTGACAGTAGTTTGTATCTCTACCTCCTTCATGATCAAAGGCCTCCTACGACCCCCACTCCTCCCTCAGGGGTCTCAAGATCTTTATTATTATTAATTTTTATTAATTCAATTTCCTCTCAAGAAAAAGTTTAATAGACGCTGGGCATGTCCTTCATTGCAGATGGACATTTAAATGTTGGTTTTGTTTTACTTACAAATTCAAATGATATGTCCTGTAAGCCTTTGGAGGTTAAAGGAAGATGCCTGTGGGAAGACTGTGAGAAGACCTGGAACCCAGGAGGGTAGAATGCTATGGCTGACGTATAGTGTAAGGATGCCTACAAGATACATGTGGTGGGAGCTTGGTCTCCGGTACAGAGATGTAAGAGGGATCTTTTAGATGAGTGTATGTGTTTGTGTGTTTATGCACGCACACACTTAGTTGAAAGGAGGCATGCTCTCAGAAGGACAATATTTAGTTTAACTTATCTCTGTAGGGGCTTCTAGTCTCCATCTTGCTTCTTGGCTCGCCATGGGACGGCCTTCTATACTTCCACAAACACTGGGATGCCAGCTGCTAGGAGGCCTAATCCTGAGTCCAGAAGTGGTGATAAAATGCTCCTTGGGCCCCTAGAACTGTGAGCTCAATGGTTCTTTTTCAAAATACTTTATTTTATGTGCATGAGTGTGTACTTGCATGTGTGTATATGTGCCATGTGTGTGCCTGGTGCCTTTGGAGGTCAGAAAAGGACATTAGAGCTCCTGAAACTGGAGTTATGGGTAGTTGTGAGCCACCTATGGGTGCTGGAAACCAAATCTGGGTCCTCTACAAGAGCAGCTAGTACTCTTAACCACAGAGGCACCTCTCCAGCAGTAAACCCTGTTCTTTATGAAGTAAAAGAGATGGAGGGGGTAAAGGAGCAGAGACCATTGGCTTCAGGGATGTTAAATTCTAAAATGGGAACTTCAGAACAAAGAGGACGAATAAATGCCTGTCATCCCCCACCCCCCACCCCCCACCCCCCAGACCTGCTTATGGAGCTGCAACCCTGTAGACTTGGCTTGTTGGGACCGAGATCGTGGTCATAATGGGACAAGGCATTCCTCCTTTTCTTCCACTGTTGTTTCTTTTCTCTTTTGAATTACAAAAATCACACATGTTCATCTGAACTCTCACCTGTCAGCTTTGTGAGTTAATAGGATAATACTAAAGGGAATTACACTTTTCTTTTACCCTACCATTTACTTGTCTGAGATAACCCCATGAGCAGTGTGTGGCCCTCTCATGGTTTTCCATTGAAAAACATTCTTCAGAGTTTTTACATTTTAATTTACTGATCGTAATGGGGTTTCAGGAGCATCAAGGTAACCGTTGATAGATGGGCCAGCACATAGCACGTGACTGTCATGGAGCACTGGCCACAGGACTTGGGTGTCACCCCTTGTCAAGTCTTCATCTTTATGAGGACCCTTCTTATGCAGCAATTTTAGTCTTGTCTCATCCTCAACAACTCAAAATTCACAAAAGGCTGGGTGGTTTGTGGTATACACCTAGCATTTAGGAGGCAGAGGGGCAGAGGGGCAGAGGGGCAGAGGGGCAGAGGGGCAGAG
>NW_021620757.1:1186024-1190924 GCF_004785775.1 Grammomys surdaster
GGCAGAGGGGCAGAGGGGCAGAGGGGCAGAGGGGCAGAGGGGCAGAGGGGCAGAGGGGCAGAGGGGCAGAGGGGCAGAGGGGCAGAGGCAGAGAGGCAGAGGCAGAGGCAGGTAAATCTCTGAGCTCAAGGCTAGCCTGGTCTACAGAGTGTGTTCCAGAATAGCCAGGATAATGTCTATGTAATCTGTCTATGTAAGAGAGATTTCTGTCAAAAAAAAATCATAAAAGACTTTTTGCAAGAAAATACCAAAGAGAACAAGATTTTCACTTCTTAGAGTTTTAACGTCAAAAAAGAAACTGGGGAGAAAGAAGAAAAATGTGTTAAGGGCCTTCCTTCCCTCAAGACATTTTTACTAAGATAAAGTACATGAAACTGTGAATGTGGAGTGAGATCAGGTGTCTCTCCCTGACAGGCAACGGCAGAGTTCCCTGGTGCCCCATTTCTGCACATCCTTTTCCGTCACACTCCTGCAGGTCTGGTGATGATTGCTGAGCCTGCCAAGCCCTTTTGTCTACAAGAGAACCCACATCTATCTGTTTGCTTGTATTATAACTAAAATTAGAGGTTCAAAGATCAGTTTCCATGGTTATTTAAATTACACTTGGTTTTGACAGGAACCATCAGGAAAACATTCCCGGTGGGTATCTTCATCATATGCCAGTTTGTCCATGACAGTCATGTCAGCTTCCAAGGGCTCACTGGAGGATGCTTTGACATCCCTCCTTTGCTTTGCAAGGATCCTTATGAGCGTTAACAAACATGTGAATAACAAGTCATGCCCAGTTCCGTGAAGGTAATTCAGGCCAGAATCCTACAGTGCTAAATGAGCAAGAGTCTAGGATGTGACCTTTAGCTCTAGTCGAAAAAAATAACAGCCCTACTCACAATGGTGTGGCCTTTGAGGACACGTTTGAAGCATTCCCCATCAGAGTCCAAAGGGGTCACAAAATCTAAGGTCTCAGACTGAACACTCAAGTCAATGTTGTACACCTTGTGCAGGGACAAGGTCCTATTATCACACAGTGAATAATGACGATGTTGGGCACCATGTTGTAAATCATTATGAAGCTCAGGGCTACAAAGTCAGTCTGTTGTCTTCAAAATTCCTCAGTCTTGTCAGCAGCTCATATCTTGGTCATGCCATCTTGGAGAACCTCTTTCTCCCACCACTTGAAGAATTCACAGCATCTTCAAAATAAAGCTCTCCTAATGCCTTATGAATAAGCTTCATTCATATGGCTTTGGCCACATAGATAGGTATTTAGGGCACACAGCAGTGATGATCCTTGAGGATGTCCTTGAAGCATAGCTGACCTTGTCACTGGTGCACTCTTTCTCCCTTGCAGAGTGGGTGGCACACAGGGTCTTGAGCTCTGCTCAGAAAGGGCATGGAAAGAAGCACCTGGATTTTGGACTTTGCCTCCAGATCCAGCGGTACCCTTCACTTCAGGAGCGTCTATACGAACCATTGCTGGTTGCATAGGAGAAAAATACTGGGTTTTTGTGGTGGTATGAATACGCTTGGTCCAGGGAATGTCACTATTAGGAAGTGTGGCCTTCATGGAGTATGTATGGCCTTGTTGGTGGAAATATGTCACTGTGGGGGTGGGCTTTGAAATACTTCTCCTAACTATCCATGAGATAGTCTGTTCCAGGCTTCCTTTCAAGGAAGATGTAGAACTCTTAGTTCCTCCATTGTCATGCATGCACATTGCCATACTTCCTGCTGTGATGATAATGGACTGAAAGTATAAGCCAGCTCCAATTAAACATTGTCCTTTATAAGAGATGTCTGGTCATGGAGTCTCTTCACTGCAATGGAAACCCTGAGAGTTTTGCTCCTCCTGTGGTCCTTAGATATCTTCCAGAGTAGAGAACTTAATCCGTATGATGTTCTTCCCCTCAGCCATTTTCACTTGAAGGCCTACAACCTTCTCCTTCTTGGAGATGCCCAAGTAAGCTGGGCACAGTGTAAAGGGGGATTGCAGAGGACCCAGGCCAATTTGTCCAGATTTTATTGACACATTTCTCCTCCACAAGCATGAAGTGGTGGCTGGCACTTCTCAGACCACCTTCTTCTGTGGGAGTGGTCAGTGGGTCCTCACCTTCCCTTCATCCTTCCCCAGGCACACTTACCATCCAATCCTCTTGATGTGGCATGTCCTTGAATTCCAGCTTTGTGAGCTGATCGTGAGTTGATGTCTGTCTGCTTACCAGTTTGGAGAATGCAGAACATTTCAGTCTGAATGGTCACATGGTTTGCTCCAATAATAGTGATGTCTGCAAAGCCATCACATCTAGAGACAAAGCCCACTGACAGTTACACTGAGCAAACCAAGATGACAAATGCCTGCATTAGCTCTGCCACATACTCTGAGTTCCTCATGGCTTGTCTTAGCTGCCATGGCAGCACAAAAGTCACCCTTTAAGTCACTCCACTGTGTCTTTTCACACCACTGTCTCCTGAGGGTGTCATCTTGTCAGGTACAATTTCTTCTTAAATTTGTCAGTTGAAAATCCTGGAGATTTGCTCTTATTCACGGTGGCTTTCTAGAGGCTGCCATTCACAGTGATGTGCACCTGTTCATTTCAAGGGAGCATAGACCACGCCTTTGACCCCAGTCATGAAACCCATTCAACATGAACACAGAGAGCACATTCATGCCTTCTCTTCCAGGGTCCTGCCTGTTCCCTCAGTACTGTCAAACTCAGCACTTCTGCTGCTTGCTCTGCAATACCCCACACCTCGATTCAGGTTATTACCCATAGACTAACTTCCTCCCCCTCTTTAAAAAAGGGACTGTGACCACTATTCTCAGTTGTCAACTTGGATAACTGGAATGAACTACAATCCAGAAATGCAGGGCACATCTGTGATTCAGATCTTGAATCTGGAAGACAAACGCTTTTGATCTGGATCTGGAGGCTTAGTGGCTATGAAAAGCTTAGGACCTGACCAGGTGGTACACATTTTTAATCCTAGGAGTCAGAGGCAAGCATATCTCTGAGTTCAAGGACAGCCTGGAACAGAGCAACTATAGAAAAAAAAGGAACATCCATTCCACATTCTGAAGGATCCAGCCAGTGTCTTGACTAGCAAGCACAGCATCCAACTTTGTAGTACTTCAGGAGGCAGGATGGGAAGTGAGACAGAAAAGAGAGCAAAACAATTTCCTGTGCCTTAAGGGGACGCCAAGGTAGTTACTTCTCTCAGGTATAATGCCCAGACTTACTGATTCAGTTTGTGTTTTAAGACTTGATCATATTTTCTTCTAAGTCTATCAGTAAGAAAAAAAAGGGAAATGCTGTCTGTTAAGAACCTGAAGCAGCAAACCTGCTGTGGTGGCCCTTGCCTTTGATCCCAGCACTTAGAAGGCAGAGACAGGCAGATCTCCGCTGCTTCAAGGCCAGTTTGCTCCACAAAGTGAATCCAGCCAGCCAGGGCTATTACACAGAGAAACTCTGTCTTGAAAAACCAAAAAGAAAGAACGAGAGAAACAAACAGAATCAACAACAACAAAACCATGAAGTAACTAATAATGGCCTTGGAGAGCCAACTCGGTGCTTCTATGCTCACCAATGGTTTATGCCCCATTTTCTCACTGAGGAGTGTAAGGCACTAGTTAGAGAGACTGATCTCCTTTAGTTATCATCCTTCTTTCTCTGTTTCTATTCTGCTCACGTTTTTAACCTCAAATGTTTTGTTTCCAAATCATCTTTTCTCAAAGGGACATTGCTCTCCTTCAGAATCTGGTTTTCTTTGAATCACAACCTTAAATTAGATTTGACTCTTCTGTTTTCTTCTTCTTCAATTTTCCTCAACCATTTGATAATCCCTTATCTGTGTGGCTCTTGGACTTAAACTCCTCTCTTGTCATATTTCCTTCTAGATATTTTACTGGGTTCTTATATCTAACACCTTTCCTATGCTTATTCCACCCTGATCTGTTCCAACCTCCCAAAACTAGGTATGAGAGAAAGAAGGTTTGAGAGGAAAGGGGTCACAGACTTCTTTACACTGCTTCCTGCTGATTAGGGACCTTGGGCTCTTTGGGAGCAAATCTGATCTTTGGTCATCAGGATAACCAAGTTTTCCTTCTTGTCTCTTTGCTCATGGCCAGCCACAGAAACAGGAACCAGCAGCTACAGCCACAGGCCCTCTTGGGCTTCTCCCATTTATATCCTCTCCAGATTCCCCAGAATTAAACTATCTGCTACTAGTGCACTAGGCAAATCATAATCACCTGCTGTGAAGCAATCTCTTACTGCACACCTGGGATTAAAACAAAAACATATTCATATAACATAACTGGGTTTTTTTTAAGTTCAGGCTGCTATCTATCTATCTATCTATCTATCTATCTATCTATCTATCTATGTTTGTTTCCCATAATCCTATGTTTCTCCATATACAAAATATAAGACAATAAATAGAAATAGTTTTTAGTAACTGGGGGACATAGTGCACACCTTTAATGTCAGCATAGGGAGGCAGAGGCAGGAGGTTCTCTGTGAGTTTGAAATTAGCCTGGTCTACAAAGTGAGTTTCAGGACAGCTAGGACTGTTTTACAGAGAAATCCTATCTCAAAACCTGTAATAATAAGTAAGTAAATAAGTAAATAAATAAATAAAAAAATGCTAATGATAATATGTAGTTATTTTTTAGCAATATCAGATATATGGATGATTCTGTGTCGTTCAAACGATGTTGAAATCATGCTTCCAATTCACTTTCTGCAAATATATCAGAACAATTTTCTCTTAATTCATATGACATTTCCTCTTACTGTATACATCAGAGCTTCCTGGAAACTGACATGATGTCTCTGTTGTCTCGGTTTTGGTGGTTTTTTTAAAATTATATTTTACTGGGGTGTGTGTGTGTGTGTGTGTGTGT
>NW_021620757.1:1190934-1213887 GCF_004785775.1 Grammomys surdaster
TTTATGCCCCATTTTCTCACTGAGGAGTGTAAGGCACTAGTTAGAGAAACTGATCTCCTTTAGTTATCATCCCTCTTTCTCTGTTTCTATTCTGCTCACGTTTTTAACCTCAAATGTTTTGTTTCCAAATCGTCTTTTCTCAAAGGGACATTGCTCTCCTTCAGAATCTGGTTTTCTTTGAGTCACAACCTTAAATTAGCTTTGACTCTTCTGTTTTCTTCTTCTTTTCAATTTTCCTCAACCATTTGATAATCCCTTATCTGTGTGGCTCTTGGACTTAAACTCCTCTCTTGTCATATTTCCTTCTAGATATTTTACTGGGTTCTTATATCTAACACCATTCCTATGCTTATTCCACCCTGATCTGTTCCAACCTCCCAAAACTAGGTATGAGAGAAAGAAGGTTTGAGAGGAAAGGGGTCACAGACTTCTTTACACTGCTTCCTGCTGATTAGGGACCTTGGGCTCTTTGGGAGCAAATCTGATCTTTGGTCATCAGGATAACCAAGTTTTCCTTCTTGTCTCTTTGCTCATGGCCAGCCACAGAAACAGGAACCAGCAGCTACAGCCACAGGCCCTCTTGGGCTTCTCCCATTTATATCCTCTCCAGATTCCCCAGAATTAAACCATCTGCTACTAGTGCACTAGGCAAATCATAATCACCTGCTGTGAAACAGCCCACACCTGGGATTAAAACTAAACTATAGTCAAATAAATGTTTTTTTAAAGTTGAAGCTTGTTGGGAGCCGACTCCTAGCAGAAAGTGGCTATCATCTTTGCAGCCATCTCAGGCCATATACCCTGACAAGAGACTTGTTTTTCAACAGCCTGCAACAGCTGAGCACACTCTGATAAACATCTGGTTTTTGCTGTTTAGTGCTCCCAGCTGCAAGGTGCACGTGGTAAAGTGCTTTCAGCTGTTCTCCCCTGCTTGTCCACAGCTGCAAGGCACGTGGAAAAGTGTATAAATACCCAGGATTTCATGTCAATAAATGAGACTTGATCATACCCTCTGTCTTGTCTCCATTCTTCATGTCTCTTGCTAGACCCTAACCCGTGGACCAGAGCAGCAGCTTGGGATGGTATTTAGTGTCACTCAACTCGAGGCAGCAAGAACGAGAGACCTAGTGGTCTCATTACAGGAAGAAGGGTCGACTGAAAATTCAGTAGTGAAACTGAGGTGATTGCCGCGGGAAACTGCTGCGTTGAGACCAGTAGGTCATAGTAATGAAAATTGGGCAAGAAATAAGTGAGCCTGAACGCAACTCTCTGTTTTTGTTTTGTTGTTTGCTGTTTACGTGTGTCAATTGTCTGCTTTTGTTACGGTGTTTGAACGCTGTGTTTCATGTTCAAAAGAAAAAGAAACGCATAGAATCCAAAGGTTGATGATGATTTGTCAGAGTCAGACTGGGATGACCTAGAGGAAGAGGCAGTCAAATATCATGACCCTGAATGGCCCTCTTCCCAAAAGCCCCCTCCCTATGCTCTTCCACCTCCAGATGCTCCTGGGGGATGGTGGTTGTAGATCATAGAAAAGAGTTACAGGACAACATTTGTCTCCTTATACAACAAATTTCTCTTCTTAAACAACAAATAGAGTTAGAGGAAGAGTATCAGGACTTAATTAATCAGCTACAAAAATTAAAGTCAGGGAAGAGGTCTCGAGAGGGCAAGGAAAATCACTCAGGTCCTTGTGTTCCTCAACCTGGAGTCCAAAGACAGCCCCTATCCTCTAGCTTTAGTTTAGCCACAGATCAGCCAGAAGAAAGAGAGGCTGAGGTTTTCCCTGTATCAGAGACCAGAGATGCTCAAGGGGTTGCTTGGAGACATCACAGAGGGTTTAATTTTCAAATCATTAAAGAACTAAAAAACACAGTGTCACAATATGGTGCCACTGCTCCTTTTACTCTTGCAATCTTAGAATCTGCCTCAGAGGAGTGGCTGACTCCTGGTGATTGTAATGCTTTAGTGAGAGCAGTTCTTAGTGGTGGTGACCATCTTATTTGGAAATCAGAGTATCATGAGAATTGTAAAGAGACAGGTTGGAGAAACATTCAGGCAGGTAATGGTTGGTCCTTTGATGCCTTTGTAGGAGAAGGGCAATTTGCTTCTAGTGATAACCAGATGCAATATGACCCAGGCTTATTCGCTCGAATTCAAAATGCAGCCATGAAGGCTTGGTGCAAACTCCTGGTAAAGGGAGACCTTGGTGCATCTTTGACAGCAGTCAGACAAGGGCCTGATGAACGATTTTATGATTTTTTTCATCGATTAATGACAACAGCAGGGAGGATTTTTGGTAATGCAGAGGCAGGTGTAGATTATGTGAAACAGCTTGCATATGAAAATGCCAATCCTGCTTGCCAAGTGGCCATTAGACCCTACAGGAAAAAGACAGACCTTATGGAGTATATCAGACTCTGTTCTGACATAAGTCCCTCCTACCAACAGGCCTTAGCTATGGTGGCTGCCATGCAAGGACAATCAGTAAGAGATTTTTTGGCAAGTAGAGACAAAAAGGCCTGTTTTAAGTGTGGCAAGCCTGGACACTTTGCAAAATATTGCAAAGGAAAAAATGAGCTGACCCAGAGACAGCCCAGATAATAGCCTGGGTTTATGCCCACTTTGCAAACGTGGAAGGCATTGGGCTAGTCAATGTGGGTCCAAGACAGATGCACAAGGAAATACCCTTTCCCATAATCAGGGAAATGGGAACAGGCCCCGAACCAACACAAGCCAAAACAGGCTTATGGGGCAGTCAGTTTCATGCAGCAAACAACAACCCCTTTCTGAACTTAGTTGAGCAACACCAGGAAGCTCAGGACTGGACCTCAGTTCTGCCACCCACACAGTAGTAACCCCAGAAATGGTACCTCAGGCCTTACTCACCAGAGGGTTTGGACTGTTCTATCCAAATGTGTTTGGCCTGATAGAAGAAGCAGTGCTACTATGCAGGGACTACAAAATTTTCCTGGAGTTATAGACAATGATTATCAAGGTGAGATTAAGGTAATGGCCAAGGCAATACAGAATATAGTCACCATTCCTTCAGGAAGGAGGATAGCTCAACTATATTGTTACTTCTATTGTTTCCTACTAATCACAAATATAAGAGTCCTAAGAGAGGGGATCAATGCTTTGGTTCCTTTGATGTATACTGGGTACAACCTATAGTTAAACAAAAACCTATGATGACAATATGGCTTGATGGAAAGTCATTCCAAGGCTTGGTTGATACAGGGGCTGATGTGACTATTATCAAACAAATTGATTGACCAGCCACCTGGCCTCTGACCCCAACCTTAACCAATCTAAGGGGTATTGGTCAAAGTCAAAACCCACAACAAAGCTCTAAGGTGCTGACATGGAAAGATAAAGAAGAAAATACAGGGAATATACAACCCTATGTCATCCTGGGCCTTCTCATTAATCTCTGAAGCTGAGATTTGTTACCCCAGTTGGGATTGATTATGTGCAGCCCTAATAAAATCTGAAGGAAAATCTGCTGCAGATAGATTTTGGCATCTTGATACCAAAAAGAATTTTGCAACAGTCCTCTGGAAAGACCCGTTAACTGGAACCTGGAATGGGCCAGATCCAATGCTTATCTGGGGAAGAGTTTCTCTCTGCATATATTCTCAAATGGCAGATGCCGCACGCTGGCTGCCAGAGAGACTGATCAAACAAATAGACAACAATAACAAATCCAGGGAGGAGAAACCCCCTGAGAAGCATATTTTTTCATTGCAGGAAACATAACGATGCTTCACAATTGCCTTCAAACTGGAACAGATCAACCAGCAAATCTGACTTGGGAAGTTCTCAATGCAGAGGGAAACATCACCACTGCTCCTCCAGGGTGGCTCTATTGGACTCTTGATTCCCTGACTTATTATTTAGTGGAGGTACATTGTTTAGACCCAGGAGAAAAAAACCATTACCACAGTTACTATAGCTGTCTTTTTGGGTTTGAGATTGACTAGGGCAGGGATGGGGATTTCCTTACTTGTTTTGTTAAGATCAAAGCTATGATCAGTTCTGTACTTCTATAGATTTAAATTTGGAAAGAATGGAATCTGATAAAATTCATTATCCTCCTTAGCTGAAATAGTACTACAGATAGAAGAGACTTATACTTTTTACTTCTCCAACAGAGGGAGTGTGTGCTACCCTTAAAAAAGAGTGTTGCTTTTATACCAACCATTCAGGCAGTGTTAAGTCTCTTGTCTCTCAGGTTCATGCTGTTCAACAGACTGATGGCTTTTGTATGACAACAGTTAGACGCTATTCAAATGAAACCCATACAGGCCCGTTATTACAGGCTGGAAGTGTAGGGGACTCTAAACCTCTGTCATCAAGACTGACGAGGATTAACCCCTAACTTACGCGCTAAGCCAGATAGTCAATGACAGGTAAGAGAATACCTCAAGACCCTTGCCCCTATCTGGGAGGCCTCACCATCCTAAGACAGGAGTTCAACCAATGGCTGTTGAGTATCCAAAGATGGGAAAGGGAGGCTGCGGTCCTTTGTTCCGACCTAAGACAGGCACGGTTTCCATAAGTTTTCCCAGTCTTCCCTTTTGAAAAATATTTAAAAAGGGGGACCTGTTGGGAACCGACTCCTAGCAGAAAGTGGCTATCATCTTTGCAGCCATCTCAGGCCATATACCCTTACAAGAGACTTGTTTTTCAACAGCCCACAACAGCTGAGCACACACTGATAAACATCTGGTTTTTCTCACATATCTTGTTTTGCTGTTTAGTGCCTCCAGCTGCAAGGTGCACGTGGTATCCACAGCTTCAAGGCACATGGTAAAGTGCCTTCAGCTGTATTCCCCTGCTTGTCTATGGCTGCAAGACATGTGGAAAAGTGTATAAATACCCAGTATTTCCTTTCAATAAATGAGACTTGATCAGACCCTCTGTCTTGTCTCCGTTCTTCGTGTCTCTTCCCCCTCTATCCCCACTCTCTCTCTTGCTAGACCCTCACCCGTGGACTGGAGAGCAGCTCGGGCCATTACAGAAGCTGTTCATTTTGACAACAGGATACACACACACACACACACACACACACATACATATAATTTGTTTTCCACAAAAATATGTTTGTCTATATACAAAATATAAGAAAATAGATGGAAATAGTTTTTAACCTGGGATTGTTAGTGCACAACTTTAATTCTAGAACTTAGGAGATAGGAGCAGGAGGTCCTCTGTGAGTTTAAAATTAGCCTGGTCTACAATGTGAGTTCCAAGATCACTAAGAATATTTTACAGAGAAATCTGATCTCAATAAACTGTAATATGTAAATAAATAATAATGATGATAACAATATATACCTTTTAGCAATATCTAATATAGGGATCAATCTGTGTGGTTCAAACAATGTTGAAATCATGCTTCCAATTCACTTTCTACATCAGAACAATTTTCTCTTAACTCATAAGACTTTTTCTGTTACCATATACATCACAACTTCGTGTAAACTGACATGGTGCCTTGGTTTCAGTGTTTTTTAAAATTATATTTTATTGCTTTGTTTGTGACTGTGTGTATGTGTGTGTATACTATGACTGACACCAAGTGTGTTTACCTATGAAGCTATTTCATAGATCCTCAGTATGTTCTTAAAATTCAGCTTTAGTATATAGTATGTCTTTTGTGTTTTTATATAAATAACCTGGAATGAATTCTCTAACTGAATATTCTGATAAGACAGATGGATCTACTCATGCATATCCAAGAAGATCAAGTTCAAACATTACATTCTCAGTGAAACCTCACTGTCCTTTCCTCTGTGTAGCATTGTTTGAGAGCCTTGAGCCTGCATCTTGCATACATCAGTCTTTGTACACCTGTTGCTATGTCTGCTTTCTGTATTTGCTGTGATCCCATTGTCTCTCAGTAAACGGCTGAGTATGCTACAGTGTCTCAGTGTCTTCATTGTCTCAACTCTGAGAGCACTTAGATCATTTATTTTGTTAAAATACCTTGGATTTTTCTTACATTTTTCTCCAGGTGTTTACTGAGCTCTACTGAAGTAAAATCAGGATGCCTTGACTATGGTATCTAACAGAGCCTCAGTTTCTTCATCTCTAAAATGTAGGTGTGCTGGATAGTTTTGTGTCAATTTGACACAAGGTATAGTCATGTTAGAGGAGGGACTCTATCTCGATGGAGAACATACTCCCATAATCTCATGCTGTACAAGCCTGTGGGGCATCTTCTTAATTAGTGATTGATGTGTGAGGCCCACATGTGCGAGGCCACCCCTGGGTTGGTGGTCCTGGGTTTTGTAAGAAAGCAGGTTGAGGAAGTCACAGGAAGGAAATGAGTAAGCAACACCATGGCCTCTGAATCAGCTCCAGCCTCTGGGTTCCTGTCCTGTTTGAGTTCCTGTCCTGACTTCCCTCAGTGATTCATGACAGTTACCTGGAAGTATAAGCTGAAATAAACCCTCCCCGACATCACACCACAAACTTGCTTCTGGAGATGGTGTTCTGTGAGAGTAACAGTGACCCTAACTGAAACAATTAGGTCAGAGAACCTCCTATTTGTGAATTGTGTAAAGCAGATAGTCAATTAAGATGTTGAGCACAGTTTCACGACTTAGAGTACGTGCCCTGCATTAGTCAAGTTCCTCCAGACCAGGATGAAATGAATGAACACGTGTTTAAGAAGGTGTTTAGTTTGCACAACAGGAGTTGGGAAATCTAATAGTTGTTGTCTGTGCATTAGGGAGGTGGAGAATCTGGTAGCTGCACAGTCCACAGGGCTGGGTGCTACAGCATTCCCTGCTGGTGGTGAAGGGGTGGAGGACTCCTGTGAAGCCCAAGTCCGTTGGGTCTGGACTTGACTAAGTGACAAGCCTCTGGCTGTCTTGAGGACATTTCAAGGAAGGAGTAATTAAAAGGGGAAGACTCTCCCACCCTGCATGTACAGTACCTTTCCGAGGAGATTTAGAAAGAGAGTTGGCAGGAAACAGCCTTACTCTGGCTTGCCCATCCCCACTCCTTGCTCTCGAGTAACATATTCCACTGCTATCAGAGTTCAGGTTCTCCAACATAGAGCGACCATCAAGAGAAATTTTCAGAAGAAATTTGTAAGTTTCTATGCTGCTTACATGCTTGCCATTTTCCCAAGTCACACAGGGATTGAAGGAAAAACATAGAAAGACAAAGAGAAAAGGAAATAAAAGGAGGACATGATTGCTCCTGGGCATGATGGAGGAAAAGGTGTATTGTAGATGTGAGGGAGACATCTGTCAGAGGGAGAGGCACCTGGCAGGGTCCATAGTGGACATGTCTGGCTGATTGGTGTGTGTGTGTGTGTGTGTTGTGTGTGTGTGTGTTTGTGTTTGTGCAGAGGGGAACTGGGAGAGGAGAGAGCCAGGAGCCTAGAAGCCAGGAGACCAGGAAACCAAAAGTGCACCAGAGTAGTCAAAACAGCTGGATGTTACAGGGACCTGTAGGTGGGGGAAAGGATCACAGCCTCTGTGCTGGAGAGTTCAGGGTAGGGGGCTGAGCACCTCCATCAGGAGGATCCAGTAATATGGAGGAAGGGAAGGATGGTAGGAGGACAGGCAGCCAGAGCCAGCTTGAGTTGTTAATAGGCACCTCAGTTAGCTTTTATCTTTTAACTGGCATCTCAGATAGAGTTTGTCCCTGGTTTGAGACCTAACAGAGATGGTTGTGAAATAGTGAGACTGTATCCATGCAGGTTTGACAACTTCAATATTCACTACCTTTATTTTCACTTTCTCCAAACTAGATTAGATTATCCCCCCCCCCCCCACCCCCGCCTCCATTTACTTCTAAGGTCAAGTTCCTCAGTAAGGGATTGGGAGGTGGGTGTTAATATCAATGTAAGATAATGGTAGGTCTAGAATCGGCAAGGCCATTCCCTGAGAGCCAGGCCTGTATTCTGTTTGTTTGATTTCATTGTGCAGAACTTCATTTAAACTTTTTGCTTTGGTTAATTCACTCTTGACATTTGGGGGAGGCAGCATAATTACGTTAGGCTTTGTTTGCTTTATGGACGACTGCTGCTGCTTTTGGAATGCATGGAAGGGAGGGAGCCTTAGACAAGTGTCCTACTTTTTGCTCACTAAAGACATAAATTATGTTTATATAACCCTTGCCACGTTGCCTGACTGGATCCTTCTGGTAGTTGAACGTTTTTTCATTCACCTATTAGAAAGTAAAATTTCCTCTTACAGTTTAGAAGATGATAAAATAGGAGCGACAAAGGAAGGCTAAACAGAGGCTTTCCATGCCTGTTGTGTGGAAACCCTGGGAAGATGACAAAGAATTAAAATAGGTGGAGTTCCAGAATCTCTGTCCTATATTTTCTCAATTCTGAAAAAAGATCTGAAGCAGTATTGAGGGGAAAGCCCACAGTGCATCATAACACAGTGGGCTAGCAGCCAAGAAAGAAACAAGGCCAGTGCTCAACTGTGCTAAAGGTTTTTGGCATCTCCCCAGCTCGGGGCGTCCCTGGGGTGACCACGCCTGGGGCGGCGCTCTGGGCCCGGGTAGCCGATCTTACCGGCTGGCGCTTGGCCTGCCCTCCGCCCCGGCCCGGGCACACACGGCCGAGCCCGGCGAGCCGGGGGAAGGAGTTTCCGGCGGACCCGCCTCCCAGTCGCTTCCTGTCCCGCTCGCAGACCGCCTCCTTCCCGGTCCCGGGACGGTGCTTGGCCCAGCAGCCCCTGGAGGTCCCACGCCGTGTCTCCTACACCATGCAGTCACGCCTCCTCCTCCTTGGAGCCCCGGGCAGCCTCGGCGACGTGGCCTCGCGGCGCATGCGGCTGCTCCTGCGGCAGGTGCTGCGGGGCAGGCCGGGCGGGGACCAGCAGCGGCTGGAGGTCAGATTGATGCACACTGGGGTGACCGACTCAGGTAACTGGGCCCTCCGGCTTCGCTGCTGCTTCTGCCCTCGCTGCTGTGTGATGTGGGGCAAGGCGCTGGCGCCCCCTGGGCTCCACTCTGAAACCTGAGGGGTCCTGACTAAGGTCTCTGATGTCTAAGAACACAGCTTTCTTTTCCCATTGGAGAATCCTACTTAGAGAATTACTACAAGAATCCTAACTTAGGCTAGAGAACACTCAGGAGGTTTATGCAGCAGTCTTTTGGGGGCTGTTAAAACCTCGCTTGACCTTGATCTTTGACTCTCAAGGGCTAGGTAGCCAGTTTTGTGTCCTGAGCCAACTAGGGCTTGTGATGACACAGACACGTGTATATTCTTGCTGGAGAACCCGTGCCCATGGTTCTTCCCAATTTTAACAGAAGACTCAGTTTCAAACATTCTTAGAACTGAAAGTCATAGATTTAGTTAAAACCCTAGACTATAGTTGGAATGAATGAGTCCTAGAAAGAAAAAAAAGTGCCTTGCTGTGAGGATCACACAGTGAAATTGCAATTCAAAACCTGCCTGTCCTTGACTGTAACTTCTAGAGCATTTATTTGCTTTTCATTCTGTTACTCACTTTTCATCTGTGTGACAAAATTCAAAAAACAACCTGAAACAAGGAAAGATTTCTTTTGGCTCACAGTTACAGATGTTTCAGGTGTGCATGATGCTTCCATCGCTGTGGCCTGTGTTGAGGCGGAAACTCATGTGGGAAGTGGACTTGGCAGAGCAAAGCTGCTCTCTCTGGGAGGCAGAGAGAGGAATCAGGGATAAGACCTACTCTTCCAAGACAGATTCTACTTTGTCTCACTAGGCTCACCTCCTTGTGTGTGTGATCTCCTGATAATGTCGTCTCACCTAATGAATCCATCAGTTCACCAGTCCAGATGATGATATACTTTTGTCACAGAAGGCAAAAGTCAAGGGTAGCATGTGGCATAATCTGACAGGCTTTTTTTTTTTTTTACTCTCTAGCTAGCCATCAGAGCTGTGAGTCAGCAGATAGAACATTTAATTGAAAAGAATTTTTTAAAAAGGAAAATCGAGGGTTTTTTTGTACTGATATGCCTCGATATAACTAAGATTCTAACACTGAAGCTGAGAACTATGGGTAAACAAAGTTGTGAGTTCACCAGAGACCTGGGCACAAGTAAGAGCCCTTATGACAGAATAAAAGATTAACTCTAGGCTATCCAGACTCGTAAGGTTAAGGCTTTCAAGGTTAGAGTGGCACTGTTGGAACCAGAGGTCATACACAGGTCACTGTAATAGCACAGAAAGCAGAGGCTGTGATGGTTTAGTGTTGATGCTGGAAAGACTATCAGCTGTTCTCCAACATGTGACCGGACTCACTTTGTCCTCAGTTGTCATTGCTTCCTAGCAGTGTGACGAAAGAACAAAGTGCATGAAAAACAACCTCAAGTTATGTATTCTCTTCTCCTGCCCTGTATGCCTGTTTGTCTTGTCTGAATGTTCCTTTGGTGCCCGTCCACATGTTGTACCTAACAAGCATTCAGTGGCTTACTAGGTTAAAGTTCATGGAGAGTGTTTTTGTGAGAGGTTGCAATTGCTTTGCTGTCTTTCATGATAGCACCTTAACTAAGCTTGATATGAAGGGAAAAAGAGGCCATTTATGTAAAAAGTGAAAAAGAAGTTGGGCAACTTTAATCCCAGCAGTGTGAGTTCAAGGTCAGCCTGGTCTATAACAACTCCTGCATAGCCAGCTCTATGTAGAGAGAATCTGTCTCAAAAACCCCAAACTAAACCACCCCAAACCCACCCCAAACAAACCAACAAACTCTCACAACTCTTGCTTTTCATCCTTTTCTATCGGATGGGGTGGAAGCTATAACTTGTAAATTCTTTATCTCTATGCTTTAATTAGTAGAAGTGATAGCTCAAATTTTTAGAAACAAATGGTCAGTCAGCAAGGAGGTTATCACTTCACAGAGCAGTTGACACAGATCACTGTGACATCATAGATGGGGCCAGCTGGCTCAGTAGGACTGGATCTCAGAAATCGATGACCTTGGAGACACTTCTCTCAACCCATGGCTTTCCTTTACCACTGTTCAGTGTTCTGTAGATTTCACGGCTTTTCCTTTATGGTATCTCTGTGTGAAATAGATCTGTTTATACAAACAATAAAATGTTTCTGCATAAGCTGTTTTCACTTAGAAAATTAAAAACTAAATTCTGTAAAACAGTCCTGTCAACACATCGAGATCATCAGTTTTTTGGTGTTGGCCTTGTCAGATTATAAACATCTAACTGTACAGGTAATTATTTGTACAAATATGTATTTGTGCAAATTGGGTCATATATTTTTCTGTAAGTTATAGCCACGATTGGGACCATTGACATACTATTGCCCTATATGATCACTGTAATTAGGTATTAATTTCTTTCTTTCTTTTCTTTCTTTTCTTTTCTTTCTTTTTTTTTTTTTTTTTGAGACAGGGTTTCTCTGTGTAGCCCTGGCTGTCCTGGAACTCACTCTGTAGACCAGGCTGGCCTCAAACTCAGAAATCCGCCTGCCTCTGTCTCCCAAGTGCTGGGATTAAAGGCGTGCACCACCACTGCCCAGCAGGTATTAATTTCAAACATTTACCCCTATAATTTTTTTTATTAGTTTCTTGTTCATGAGCATATAAAATGTCTATTTTAAGTGTTTTTATATAAAATCAGTAAAAAGGATATTCTTATATAAGTTCTTTGACTTAAAGATTGTCCTTGGGCCATAATAACAATGGTCATGTGACTCTGGGGAGGAAAAATTCAGAATTCTGGTTGCAACTGAGAACAACTATTATGGTTTCGTCTTCTTTCTGTATTTACCAGATATTGAACCTTATGGAATTCATTGGCTGCTTTGACCTGTAGCAGAGTATTAGACTCTGAGGATCTCCTGGCTTTTTTATGTATTAAAGATTTTAACAATAAGATCCCAGAACAGTCGTAACCATATAGTCATTAGAAAGATTCATGTCAGGAACACATAGATGTCAGATGGACGTTGTTGATACACTTAGTTTTTTATCTGCTCTAAGTTTTACATTCTTAAAAAATGATGTGGGCTGGGGATATAGCTCAGTGAGAGAGTGCTTGCCTAGATTCAGTCTTTAGTACAAAAACAACAAAAAGCTAAAGTGGTGTCACTGAACTATTGGTTTTGACCTGCTGTGATTCCCCTTACCCTGGGGACTCGGGCAGTGCCTGAGATGAACTAAGGGAGAGGGATGCTATTGCCATCAGTGAGACTAGGGTGCTCATGTGGCTGACAGTCTACAGCACAGGATAACATCTCAGAACACATTACCATTCTAAAATACCAGGACTATCACTGTTGAGAACCCTGAGCTGAGCCAACTTGTCCATGCTGCTGCTAAATAAAAGCTCAAAACAGTTTGAGTTTAATAGAATTGGCAGCTCAAAGCAGAAGGTACCCAGAGAGACCCGCTGGACAATGTGGGCAAGCAGCTCACAGATCACAGAAGTAAGAGGTGGACACAGCTTGGTTATGCTCAGCACTTGTTTTAGGTGAGCCTGTTCTGAGCAGTTGACAGTAGGTGACTGAGTGTAGCTAAGCTACTGTGACTGGCTCTGATTTACTTGTTAAAAAGTCAAATAGCCTGGGCTTTCATTGTGTAGGACCAAAGTACAAAGATATCCTCAACTTAAAGTCCAAGTTGACTTTAATATTACGATTGTATCCTGAGGAAGGGTCACAGAACTGAGTGCCAAGTGTGGTAAAAGTTAGTGTGCTCACTAATAGAATCCATGATCCCTAATCTGTACTACACGTGTATACCACAGAATTACTATATATACACTGAAATACTAATATACAGCAGTTTTAAGATTGGTGAAGATCTTAAAGTATCTGGGCAGAATATCCATTTTTTTCAGGGATTAACAAACATTAAAATTATCACTGTAGCAACATTTTATTGTTTGTGTATTTGTCAGGGTCTCTTTATATAGTCCTGGCTGTCTTTGAGCTCCCTATGTAGATCAAGATAGCCTTAAAGTCACAGAGAATCTTCTGCCTCTGCCTTCTAAATGCTGTGTAGCAACATTTTAAGGAAACACACACACACACACACACACCAGATGTAAGAGTTAAAAAATAGTTATCAAAGCCAGGCACAGTAGCACCACACCTTCAATCTCAGCAATTGGGAGGCAGAGGCAGATGAATAGCTGTGAGTTCCAGGCCAGCCTGGTCTACATAGTAAGTTGCCAAATGGGTTCATGTAAGATTAATTACTTTTTATTATCTTAAGCATAGAAGTTTTTTTTAAAACCTTTGATAAATCCCTTTAAATAAGAAATATTCTAGGAAATAAGATTAAAACTTCCTACTTTAAGTATTTTCTAAATTTAATTTCATTTGGAAGGTTTTAGCCTTTGGACTCTTTTTAATTAAAAATTTCATTTCATTTTTTCCATGTCTCAATGAGACATATAATAATTGACTATAGGTATCTGTGACAATTTTGTACAATATGTGGATTTAGCTAATGTGTGTTTTATTTGTGTATTTATTATATAAGTGCAGTTAAATACTCAGCAATATTGTTTTTGTACTTTTAAAATGGGCTCATTCTGGTTACTCTAGTTATTCTAGTAGTAGTAATTATTCCAGAGTAGACTTCTATTCTAATAGTAGTCACTGAGTAGCCTGTGCTTTAACTCCACCCCCTTCTCCCATACTTTTTTTTGAGGCAGGTCTCATTCAAATAGTCTAGGCTAGCTTCAAGCTTTGTATGTTGCCAAGGCTGTTCTTGAACTTTTGATCCTCTGCCTTCCATATTTCTGCTGTGCAGGGATTAGAAGGTGTGACTCCATTTCAGCCCTGTCTCTTTATATTTCTTTACAGGGTTTTATGTAGCCCTGGCTATCCTGGAACTCACTATGCAGACCAGGCTGGTTTCAAACTCACTTAGAGTCAGTTGCCTCTGAGTGCAGGGATTAAAGGTGTGGATCACCTCACGTAGTTTTCTTTAAGTATTTGATTTTTTGATGTAAAGCCTTGCAATGGCGTCTTGGCAGCCTGGAACTTGTGGCACCCCTCTGGGATTTTTCATATGTGTGACTGCATCTGACTTTAAAATTCTTAACTTAGAATTAGCAGAAAGGTTGTCCTCAAGGGAAGCCTGTATTGGTTTCTTCTGGATAAATTATGTTATCCATTGATTTTCACATTCCACTTTAATCCACCTCATTTAATAAATCTGTTTCAAATGGCTTGACTTAATGAGCATGTCTATAAATAGTATGTGTTCAAAAGATGCAGAAAATTACTATTCAGGGCTTAAAAACAGTATCTCAGAAGACAGTAGTTAGTTTAAAACTTGTTCACTTGTCAAATATTTGTTGAATATCTAGAGTTTGAAATACTGTATTTGGCACAGGATATCGTGATGATTAAAACATCCACCCTCTAACAAGAAAAACACCCTTGTAAACTAAATAGTAGTCTTCAAGTCTTCAAACATTTTTCTCATCTGCTAAAAGGATTTGCAAATATGCGTGTTTTGTACATTTTTAGTTTGTTACCTAGAACTTTTCGTTATTAGTACAAATGGTAGCAAAGGTTATTGTTTCTAGTAGACTGTAAACACTGACATTTTAGATGATTTCTGTTTCATATTCTTTTGAACATGTCTCTTAGTGGAGGTAGAGGACCCCAGTGGGTGGTTTGCCAGTGTTTTGAAAAACTTGAGACTCTTGGTCATCAGGTATTCCTTACTCCTTTATCTCCCTGAGTCTGTATTCCAGCTTTACCTGTACTTTATGATTTTAGCTGAATATGGCTTTTCTCATAGAAGTTTTATTTTTATATTAATTTTCTGCAACAAAACCCCCCTGGATGTTTCTTTAAACCTTTAAGCTATTATAGTGCTTAGTTGTTCAACATGACATCAGTGTTACAGAATTTGATACCTCTTTGGAAAGAAGATACTCTTTAATGACTTGAGCTATTCTCTCAGCTAAATATTACTTAATATTAATTAACTTATTACTATGACTCCTATTCCCCAGTTGAATGTTAATTATTGTTGGAATGTAAGCAATTCCAATGTAGCAATATCAATTACGTCTTTCCAGACCTTCTAAATTATATGTCAACAATAATATGTTGATCTATATTAATTGGCATCTTAATTAGGGCCATATTTAATTTTGTCAGTAACAGACATAAAGCTGGCTAGATTTTATTAATTTGATACAAACTGAAGTCAATTGAGGAACTGCCTTCATCACATTGGTTTGTGGTGAATTTTCTTGGTCAGTGATTGTGGGACAGCCCACCCATTGTGGGTGGTCCTGTGATCTTTAAGTAAGTAGGCTGGGTAAGCAGTAGAAAGCAAGTCAGTAAGCTGTGTAGCTCTGTGACCTGTGCTTTAACTCCTGCCTCGGGTTTCTGCTTGAATCTCTGCCCTCTCTTACCTCAGTGAGAGGCTCAAAGCTGTGAGGTGCAATAAACCCTTCTCTTCAAGTTCCTTTTGGTCTTAGTCTTTATCACAGCAATGGAATTATACCAGGACAGACAAACCACCTGACTTGCAGAAGAGTGGTGTGCTGGGTTAGTGAGGTCATTTGTGTCACAATTTCTTGGAAGGTCATTAAGATCACCTCACTATAATTTATCAGATGGCGTTATCAGTTCTTCTCTTGGTGGCTCCTTGTTTCATGTGTTTTACTAGGACTTGGGAGCAAACTAAAATGATTATTTTTCAAAGTACTTTTGCTAATACATTTTTTTAAATTTTTGAGAAAATACTTTAGTCTATGATATTTAATAGACTTTGTCAAATTCTTAAAGTTTTTGCTATTAACAAAGGTATCTGTTCTGCCAAACTAATCACTCAAGTTAGCCTTTCTGACAGAAAAAGGAGTTTCACCTTTTAGTTAAAAGGAGTGTAATATATCTAGGGAATGGAATTTTCAAAAACTATTGAGGAATAAGTTATAGGATTTCTGTAAACTGGTTACTTACTAAAACCAATAAAGCCAAAAGTAAGGGAATATTGTGGCTATATTTGTGACTCTTTTCTTTGTATATGCCATGCATTCATTACATTGATAACATATTTCATAATAAGTGATTTTATACCTTTGATCTTTTAAAAATTGACAAAAAGAATATAATATTAAGATTTTCATGAATTAAGAACTATGGTAGAGGCATGGTGTTCTGTTAAATGTGTAGTAAACTGTATTGACTGTATTTTGAGAAATAATTAGATGAAAATCACAAGAATTGGAAATAAATTTGTTGATTTTTAAAGCTTTATATCCATGCATTTAATGTATTTAGTGAAACAGAAAACTAATTGGTTCAGTGACTGGAGTTCATGATTCTCACAATAAAAGCATAAAAATAGAGTTTTATAAGATGGTGAGTAACTAATAGGGTTGAATATTTAATGATGTTATTTAAGAATATTTTTGCCTGTCTATTGAAAGGTACACATTTGTTCTGAAACGTTTAAGTTCCCTCTGATATTTAGCCAGAGCACTGTGAACGTTTCTGTAGTACTCTACCAGGAGCTACTTACTACATCCAGCGGATCAGCACCCACGATCAATTATATGAAATCTTTAAGTTGTTCAGTAGTCCTCTTAAAAAGGTATCTTATTTTTTGTCTGAGTGTGAACATGAGCACAGATCTCAGGCCAGCTTTTAGGAGTTGGTTCTCTCCTTCGACCATGTAGGTCCAGAAATTGACTCTGGTCTTCGAGCTTAGTGGCAAGCACTCCCCCTACCCTATGCCATCTTGCTGGCCCTCGACAGTGGTTTTTGTTTTTGTTTTTTTGTTTTTAAAGCAGTGGCATGTGACAAGCTGAACATTTAGCTTATCTTCAAATGTGCAAAAAAGTTGTATTTGAAGTTTTCTATGCTTTGCTGTCTGATATTTCACATCTTGGCTTCTTGATAATACTTCATTTCTCCACTCTGTAATATGCTTTATTTGACACAAGCCAGCACAAACCAAAATAGCTCTAAAGCAAACTTTTGCTTCTAATACAAACATTAATATCTAGAGACAACTTTATTTACATTGACTTGAATATTGTTATAGTGTTCAAAGGATGCCTAGTTTTGACCATATACATATATGTTCCTTCAGCTGATGCTCTGACACAGTGTTCTATGGTAAAACAAGTCGGGGAAGGGACTATTCTGAACACAAGGATGTGGAAGTCTGATAATGGATTCTGAAAGACTGCTGTGCTCTCTTGGAAAGGGCTCACATAGCTTCAGCCCAAGAGCACTGTCAAATAGAAAGCCAATAAGTACTTATTACTAATTTTAAAATGGATTAACCGGTTTATGTGTATGGTGTTTTGCTTGTGTATATACATGTGTACCACTTGTCTGCCTAGTGCCCATGAAGGCCAGAGAGGGTGTTGAATACCATGGAACTGGAACTTAAGACAATTGGGAGCTGCCAATGGGTGCTGGGAATGAAACCTTGGCCCTCTGGAAGAGCAGCTAGTGCCGAGCCATCTCTTCAGCCTCCACATTCAGTAATTATAATATAACACGAAAAATGCTTGTGGAAAGGAGTGGGATGGTATGTTCTTGAGGGAAGAGGAGATTGCATTAGGGGAAAAGTTGGCAAAGATTCAGTGGAGGAGATGAAGCTCTCTGAGGAGCAGCTGAGTGAAAGAAGTGTGAGATGTCTAGAAGGCTGAAGGTTCAGTCAGTCTCCGAAGCAGGAATGCAAGGGCAGAGCTGGCTGGAGATGGTTGGGCAGGCAGAGTAGAGTTCCGTTTTTTCTCAGGTTGAAGTAAAGCCATCTCTAGACTGTGGATAAATGTGCGATAGCCCACTGGCAGCTGTGCAATGCAGGGAAGAATAGTAAGCCACAAACAGACATTTAGGAACCGTGTAAAGGCAGAGCTATTGCTGTGGCTTAGATGGCTCCTAGGTCGTCTAGCACTGTAGCCAAAGATGGACAAGCTCATGATTTCTAAGGCAGAAATGATTAAATGCCTGGTTCATCTCGATGTCGTGCCGCCTCCTCTTTGTCTGCAGGAGACATGGTTAATTGATCATTGCCCCATTTCTCAATGAAAACAGTTTCCATTGTGGTTTCTTCCTGTGTGTTTTTGAAAAGTCTCTAGCTTGATGGTTAAATGTTTGGATCCTCCATTTACTTGTTTTTGCCATTGATTTCTACTTTAATTCCATTATGGTCAAGAAGCATACTTCAGGGTTTTAGTCCTTTGAAGCTTACTGAGGCTTACTTTATGCCCAGCCAGTAACATATTTTGGTTAATGTTACAGATGCATTAAAAATATGGATCATGCCATTATTTGCATTTAGGTTAAGTGGGATGGGTGGGTTCAGAGTGTCTGTCCTCAGCTCTCCCCTCGTCTTGGCCAAAGCACCAGGAAGCAGCTTCCTAGGTTCTGTAGCCATTTATCCTTTGCTTCTTTCTTAACTTATGGTGATGAACGTATTAAATTATCTGGGCATATTTTGAATTTACCTTATTTCTGCTCCAAGTTCTGTTGAGATTATTATTTTTTTAAATAGTTACTCTCCATTTCTCTCCTTGTCAGGCCACTCTCAAAGGTTTGCTGTATTCTTTCACAAGAGGACATAACTGTTAGGAGAGTGACTGAATTAGGTACCTGGTATGCTTGCTCTCTCCAAAGCCCCTTGCGCCTAGAGGTGGCCATGACTTCCTGTTACTGTTCGTTTCAGAGTACTACATTCCCCTTGTTTTTCTTGAAGTCTGCTCTCACCTTCATGTGGTTCCTTATCATACAACAAAATACAATAAACTGACATTTTGCTGAGTACGAGGCCCAAACTAGCAATAAGAAATAAGAGTGGAGAAGGATTTCTTATGTGCAGCAGATAAGCGCTACATGGAGTTACTCCCAAAGCAGTTCTCTCCTTGAACAAAAGAAAGGAAGATGGAGACTTTTTTTTTTTTTTCTGGCAGCCTATGTCATATGGGAAAGGATTTTGTGGGCACATGGCTGCGCACGCTCACTTTATAGTTCAAGAAGGGAAGGTGTCTACATTTTTGGGGGCATTCTTAGCTTAATGTCATAAAACATGTTTGAAAAGTTAAAATGGAGGACTGGAACATTTCGAGGCATACTCTGCTCATATTGTAACAATGGTAGTCAAAAAGGCCTCTGGCCATGCTCACCTTGCATTCCTAAAGATGGCAGGCAGGTGTGGTGGCACAATCCTATAGCCCCAGCACTGTAGAAATGGAGCAGAAGGGGTACTAGGTCAACCTGAGCTATATCACAAGTTCAAGGCCAGGCTGAGCTACATAGCACAGTAAAGGCCAGCCCAAGTAACCTCCTGTCCTAGAGAGCTGGGTTGGGGTGTGATGGCAGACAAATGCCCCTGAGCATGCTTGGTTTTCTCCAGCAAGCTTAGCTGGAAACAAGGAAAGGAGAGTTTGAAAGTGTGCTAATACTAGATTTTCCCCAGAACGTTGCATGTGACTAATGATTATGTACTTTCAGTTTCTCATTTTGAATCTACCACTATTCCATGTGTTCCTTACTAGCAATCTGACAAATGACTCTTCTTAGGGAAAGAATTTCATTCAGTAGAATATTTAGTGCAAAGGCCTGAAAATAGTTTAGCATGTTCAGTATGCTGTTAGCTTTATGTCAACTCAACATGAGCCAGGATTATGCGGGAAGAGGGAACCTCAGTTGGAAAATGTTTCCAGCAGACTGGCCTGTGGGCAAGCCTGTGGTGTATTTTCTTGATTGATGATAGATGAGTAATGGGATGGCGGGTGTGGGTTGTGCCACCTCTGGTCCAGGCATGCTAGGTACTGTAAGAAAGCAGGCTGAGCGAGTCATGCGGAGCAAGCCAGTAAGCAGAGGAACACCCCTCCATGTCCTCTGCTTCAGTTCCTGCCTTTAGTTTCCTACCAGGTTTGAGTTCCTGTCCTGACTTCCTTCAGTGATTAACAGTGACATGCAATAAACCCTTTCCTCCCCAGGCTGGTTTTGGTCATGGTGTTTTATCCTAGCAATAGAAACCCTATCAGACATTCAGTGTCTAGTGAGACCAGTGTGGCTGGAGCTGGATGAGTGAGGATAATTGGAGATGAGATCAGAGAGGAAGTACAGATTAGGCACACCCTTTTGAGGTCATTACAAAGGCTAGAGGATTAACCTGAACCCTGCATGATTGTCTTTGATTGTATTTGGTTGTTATATTGCCTCTGTAGATGCTAGATTGTGAAGAACAAAGCCTGAAACAGTAGGTCTGTGGGGTGTATGAGAGAAGGCTGCCTGGAACTATCATGGACTGTGTTGTAACAGGAAAAAGAAGGATTTTAAGTTGCCATTAGTACAGCTGGAGAATATTTTTAGTGGAAAGATCAGATGTTCAGTTTTCAATACAGAGGAAAAACTTTTTTTTTTTAATTTAGTAAAGGTAGATGGAGATATAGCTTTATTGGTAGAATACTTCTCAACACTTATAAAGCTTTGGGTTCAATCGTCAGCATCGCATAAACTGGATGAGGTGGTATGTGCCACAATGCCAGCACTCAAGAAGTAGAGGCAGAATGATAAGAATATTGGGTGTGTAGATAGATGGAGGCTAGCCTGGGCTACATGAGACCCTATCTTAAGCAACAACAGCAAAAACGAAACAACAACAAAAAAAACCCTTAACCTCAAACAAATAAAAAACACCCTCAACAACAATACACCTCAATAAAGAGGTTATAGTATATAATCTTAACATTGCATATGCTAACTTTATTATAAAGCTTTTAAAAAACTCTTTGAGATAGGGTGTCAGTATGTAGTACAGGCTACCTCTGAACTCAGTCATCTTGCTGCAATTCCACAGTACTAGGACTGTGAGTACTTTATATGGGAAGAATAAGGGAGAGAGGGAGGAGGTGACTCCCTGGCACTTGCTGCAGTTAAAGGTCTGTGCACTACACTCCAGAGTCTCAGGTGTCTGCTTGGAGATGCTGAGCCTGCAGATTCTACATGGCTCTGTGCTGCTTCAAGAACTTCTGTGATAGGAAGGAAGAAAAAGTTTCCTGTGGGGACAGCCTGGTGGATTGTGGAGGAAGTTTGCAACCCTTGTGATTTTTTTTTTCCTCAGTGTTTTGCTGTGGCCCCTTCTGGCAGCTAACATTAGTCTTAAAAAGGACTTACCATCATGTAGGATGCTTTTCTTCTTCTCTTAATTTATCCTGTGTCTTTAATAAATTCTATAATCTATAAAAAACAGCTTTCTAAAAGTCTCAGATTTTCTCATTTAAAGGTCTCTGTTTTAGAGGGTTATTTTGAGACTGTAAAGGACTTAAAGGCAGTAAGCTTTCAATAAGTGTTAGCTGTCTTTGTCATTGCCACAGCCTGTGGTCCTGGTGTCCAGTGTACCTCAGCAGCTCTGAGCTAGCCAGGCTGAGGGATGAGCATTTGAATAGCTACTTTTTCTGGATGTCTTTGAGACCTTTCTAGACAAGGTTCTAGATGCCAGGACTTTGCCAGTTTGGCTCTCAGAGGAAGCAAAGTAGAGGGAGCTTGGTTTAGACCTGCACTATAGTCAGAGATTATTAATGTTCCTTGCAAAATGGAACTCTGCAGAAGTTGTTGAGAACTTTTTCTCACTTGTTTTATCTAGAAATTCTTAACATTTATGGTATATGGTCTGACTTCTGTTTATTACCTAGAAATACTGAATTTTGAGGGTAGGCTGCTGAGAACTTGACTTTGTAGAAGATCTGAACGGATGTGGGTTCTGTCCTACTTATGTTTTGGATAATTTCATTAGTTAATTGTTCTCTTCACTGTAATCCTTGTGCTGGACATGGGCAGTTTAAGGCAGGAACAATTTACTTTGCTTATAATTTCAGAGGGCTCAGTCTGTCATGGTGTGGGAGCCGCCTAGCCTTCTTCGAGGTAGGTGGAGAAACAGCTGGGGAAAGGTACCTTGAGGACACACCAAGTAGCCTACTTCCTCTAAAGTTTCTAGAATCTCCCCAAATAGGACCACTACTTGGGGACCAAATGTTCATATCAGGAACCCATGGTAAACAATAAAAGATTTCATAAAATTGTGCCCATGGTTCCCAAAGGCTCATTGCTATCTCATGAGTACAGTGCATTTGGTTAGCATCTAAGAGTGCTTTCAATCTTGACCCTTCCAGTATTATTCCAGAGTCCAAATTCACAGTCTCTTCTGATACTCTGGTCAAACTCAGCTGGAATCTCTGCAAAATCAAAAAGAAGTCATATGCCCCTTGAAATAGCTACATTGGTTTCTGGTGACCGAGATCAGGGTGGCCGAACCTAGAAAAACACTTCCCTAGGGTGCTTTATTAAAAAAACATTTTTTTAAAAAAATTTTTTAAACTTTATTTTATGTGTGTTGGTGTTTTTTCTACATGTGTAGCTGTCTACATGCATGTGTCACATGCGTGCCTGGTGCCCTTGGAAGCCAGAAGAGTATGTCAGATCCCCTGAGTTACTGATGGTGGCGTGTGAGCAGGCATGCGGATGCTGGGAATTGAACCCAGGTCCTCTGGAAGAGGCCAGTACTCTTACCTACTGAGTCATCTCATCTCTCCAGCCCTTCTTAGGCTGTCTTGTATAAGCAGAGTCCCAGCAGTTCCATCTTCTTTAGGGAAAATCTTTCAGATGAGGTTTTACATCAACACGGGGGACTTAGAGCAGACGTTCCTCTAATTCCTGAAGTGGCCTCAAGGCATTTATGCTCTTGGTTTCTTTTAATCGTCCATATTTCTTTAACTACTGTACTGACTTGGGATAAAGCTCAGTGGTAGAGTGCTTACTTAGCAAGTAAGAGGCCTTTTATTTAACCCTAGTGTGAGTCTGTCCTCATCCTCACCTACCCACCATCTACTAAGGACTGGAGTATGACTGTATCGTAGAGTTCTTGCCTGGACCCTGGTTTCATCCCCAGTGGAATTGGCAGAGAAAAACAAAGCCAGCTGTGTTCTCTCTCTCTCTCTCTCTCTCTCTCTCTCTCTCTCTCTCTCTCTCTCTCTCA
>NW_021620757.1:1214287-1232838 GCF_004785775.1 Grammomys surdaster
CTCCCTCCCTCCCTCCCTCCCTCCCTCTTTCTCTTTCTTTCTGTCTCTCTCCTAAGACAGGGTTTCTCTGTAGCCCTGGCTGTCCTGGAACTCACTCTGCAGACCAAGCTGGCATTGAACTCAGAGATATGCCTGCCTTTGTCTCCTGAGTGCTGGGATTAAAGAAACGTGTGTGACACCACCTCCTGGCTTCCAGATCAACTTTTAATATGTTCCTTTCTTATCTAGACAACATAGTTTTGAGGTCCTTCCATTCTATTTTTTCCTTCTTATTTTCAATAAAAGATTTGGTAAAAAAGATAGCAATAACTATGCCATAACCTATAACTATGCCATAACTATCAAGTCTTTTATTGGATATTTTCTTTATTTACATTTCAAATGTTATCCCTAGTTACCTCCCCTTTGAAATCCCCTATCCCTTCTCTCCTCCCCCTGCTTCAATGAGGGTGTTCTCATACCCACCCATCTACTCCTGTCTTCTCACCCTTGAATTCCCTTACACTGAGGCATCGAGCCTTCACAGCACCAAGGGCCTCCCTCCCATTGATGCCTGACAAGGCCATCCTCTGCTACATATGTGGCTGGAGCCATGGGTCCCTCCATGTGTACTCCTTGGTTGGTGGTTTAGTCCCTGGGAGCTCTGGGGGGTCTGGTTGATTGATATTGTAGTTCTTCCTATGGGGTTACAAACTCCTTTAGCTCCTTCAGTCCTTTCTCTAACTCCTCCATTGGGACCCCATTGGGGACCCCATGCTCAGTCCAATGGTTGACTGCAAGTCTCCCCTCTGTATTTGTCAGACTCTGGCAGAACCTCTCAGGAGACAGCTGTATCAAGCTCCTGTCAGCATGCACTTCTTGGTATCCACAATAGTGTCTCCGTTTGGTGACTGTATATGGGATAGCTCCCCAGGTGGGGCAGTCTTTGGATGGTCTTTCCTTCAGTCTCTGCTCCACACTTTGTCTATGTATTTGATCCTGTATTTTGTTCCCCTTTCTAAGAGAGACTGAAGCACTCACACTTTAGTCATCTTTCTTCTTGAGCTTCATGTGGTCTGTGAATTGTATGTTGGGTATTCTGAGCATTTGGGCTAATAATATCCACTTATCAGTGAGTGCTTACCATGTGTGTTCTTTTGTGATTGGGTTACCTCACTCAAGATGATATTTTCTAGCTCCATCGATTTGCCTAAGAATTTCATGAATATAGAAAAGTCCTTTCCCAGAGCATAGTGTGAGAATCCTGTAATCCGTTTTTTTATAATGTCCTTTTCCCATCTGAAGCCTTGTGAGTACAGTCTTCACTGGGTGACTTTGTGCAGATATTCTAGTCACTGAAGCTCCTGTTAGATCAACTGTTGTGCTTACAGCATCCTTGGACTTCTCTAGCCTGCATCTCCAAACTCCCTACCAACATAGAAGTTCCAATGAGCTAAGAACTGCACGATCAGGTTCAATCACATTAATGACAGTTTAGAGGGAAACACATTTATTTGACTTACAGTTTTTTAGTGTTCAGTCCATTATGGTGGGGAAGGCATGGCACTCTGTTCATGCCATGTTGGGCCTGTACTAGAGCAAGAAGTGGCCAGAGATACCCTAAGGACTCATCTCCAGTGGCCCGCCATCCTCACCTAGCTTCTGCTTCCTAAAGCCTCCAGAATCTCTTAAAGAAAACAGTGCCACTAGCTAGGGATAATGTGTTCAAGTCATGAACCCATGGGGGACATAGAATCAGATCATAGAATTAGCTAGGAATAAAGTATTATCAGGGACAGTGAGATGGGCCCTATGGCCTCCACATGTGTATGCCTTCCTAATATAAAAACATAAAATCTTTAACAAATACATTTTTTGTGTTATTCTTGCCTATATTAGTATTGCTGTTAACAGAGATATAAGTTTGGTTAATATAATTTAATTTATGTGGCAGCCTAACTCCTGAAATGTAATTTTCTTAGTATTTACTTCTCTCTGATATAACTTATGCTGTTTATAGAAATGTTAGAGATATGTGCATGGTACATTTGTGTGACATCCCTGCTTGGAGGTCAAGAGAGTCATCATTCACAGAGTGTAATCTGTGTCACTTGTCTTTTGTGATGACTGTGTTCTTCTTTTTTAGGTGAAACAGTTAATATTGGAGATGTGTCCTACAAGCTGAAAACTCCCAAGAATCCAGAACTTGTCCCACAGAACTACAGTAAGAAATGTTATTTGTGAATGAATATATTTGAGAATTTCATTGTGGGCATTAAAGAACATATATAAGTTAGAGTGGCTGGTGTAAACCCAGGGTGCCCTCATCAGTTTCGTGCTGGTCTGTACTACACAGTGTTTGTCTTGTCTTCTGTCGTGGACTTTGGAGTGGGGAAGCCTGTGTGAGGCATCCCTCTCCTCACTTGTAGCACAAGTGTCCATGTGCATCACATACTGTTGTATGAACATCAAGATCACTCTCATCACCTCTAAACATCTCGTGTCTCTGCTTCTCCCTGCACTGTTCTCTTCTCTGCCATCATAAGTCAGTTGTACTTATTTTTTAGCTTTATAAAAAATAGTATCATTATGATATGTATAAGTGTAAGTCTATATGTATTTATGTTTGTGTATGTGTGTATATTTATGTGTGTGTTCATGTTTGTGTATGTTTGTATGCTTATATATGTGTATATATATGTGTGTGTATATGCATGATTGTATGTGTGTGCATGTTTGTATATATATGTGTATGTTTGTGTATGTATATATGTGTACATGTGTGTATATGTATTTGGTTTCTTTCCATTAAGAAGATGAATTTGAAGTTCATCCATTTTGTTGAACCTATCTATTGTTTTATTGAAATTTAATCCATACACTATATAGATCACATTAAAAAAGGTTTATTTTATGTGTATGTCTGAGCATATGCATGTGCCTTTAGAGGGCAGAAGAACATTAGATCCCCTGGAATTAGAGTTATAAGTGATCGTGATATCTGTGTTGGGTCTGAATCTGGATCTTCTAAAAAAGTAGTGACTGATTTTAACTACTGAGCCCTCTTTCCAGCCCCAAAGTCTACTCTTTTAAATAACCATTTAGTGCAACCAGTATTTATCATAGTAAAAGACCAAACCTCAACAATAGGGTCTGAGAAAGTTCAGAAAACCAGCCAAGAAAACAGTGAAAGCAGCTGGAAAGGCTGGAAACAAACACTGCTCAGAGAAGTTTTCTAGCATGGTAGGAGGCAAAATCCCTTTTAAGAGAGAAGGAAGCCTGTGAGTTAACCATAGGCAGGTGCTGGAGCTGCCTCAAGGTCTCTGTTGGACTGCAGACTGAATGAGTGCACAGTAGCAGCAGCTTCTCCCAAGCATAGCACAGTTCCAGAGAGAGCCAGACAGCCCAATGCAGGTCCACAGGAGAAAATCCCGCAATTGCCTAGAGAAAGGGTCTGACTCTGAAGTGGGTGGAGTTTTAGTGACCCAACAATAGCACCTGCTAGACCAAACTAAGGGGGTGGAGTTAGTCACAGACACAAGCTGGCCTTAGAAGCCTGCAGATTTCCCCAGAGCTAAAGTGAGACTGAAAAGCTCCAAACTTCTGAACTAGTAAAGTATTATTAAAATAATAAAAGAGAAACAAAATTGGGTCTAATCCATAGAAAAAATATTTTAAAATCGATAAAATGAATCCTTAAAGAGAGAATTTAATACATTTAAAGAACTAAGACACATAAAGATGAGAGGCACAATGACGGAGCTTTTGGATTCTACATTATGCCATTTTGGATGGTTTAAGTAGAGAAACAAAAGAGGGATAAGTGACTTAATTGGACAAGCCTTAGAAGAAAAATTAGAAAAATTTATAAATAAGAAATAGGAATAAAGAATATAATACAGATACAAGAAGAAAAATATGAAAAATGGCCTTAGAAAAAATTAGAAAAATTTATAAATAAAATTCAGGAAGCTATTAAGATAAAGACAGAGGATTAATAAGGCCTACAGCACTACTGTCTTAGTTAGGGTTTCTGTTTCTGTTAAGAGACACCATAACCAAGGAAAAGATTTAATTGGTGCTGGCTTACAGGTTCTGAGGTTCAGTTCATTATCATCATGGCGAGAAGTATGGCAGTGTGCAGACAGGCATGGCATTGGAGGAACTGAAAGTTCTGCGTCTTGTTCCAGATGCAAACATGAGAAGACTAACTCCCACGTGGCTAGGTGGAGGTTCTCATAGCCCACTTCCACAGTGACACACTTCTTCTAACACGGCCACACCTACTCCAACAAGGCCATGCCTCCTAATAGTGCCACTCCCTGGGCCAAGCATATTCAAACCACCACATTCCACACCCTGGCCCCCATAGGCTTGTTCAAACATGGGGGCCAATACCTAAACATAGCATAATTACATTTACATATATAAATAATTACATAGCAACATACATTCAGTCCAGCTTCAAAAGTCTCCATAGTCTATAGCAGTCTCCACAATGTTCAAAGTTCAAAGTCTTTTCTGAATGTCAGTCTCTTAAGTGTAATCCCCTATGAAATCAAAATCAAGCAACATACCTCCAACACACAAGATATTTAATACCATCCAAAATTCCATAACAAGGAAATACTGGACGAAAGCAACACAAAAAAACCAGCTGGGCAAACTCCAAATTCTACAGACATGAAAATGTCTCTAGCTAGGACTTCAGCTAAGCATAGCCAGTCAGTCTTGTTGTCTACAGATGCCTCAGAACTTATCATGCCATTCTTTCAAATGGCATAGATTAAAAAAAAATTACAGTTCGGTTATACAGTCCAGACTGACTTATAAAGAAAGATAACTTACCTGCTCAAACAGAGAGTAGGATGTCATATTTAGTTAAATTGTATACACTGCACATTCCATGCTTGTGTAAATGCAAACATGTGTATTACCTCTAAAAGCTTATATGTACACAGAGAAAAGCAACCAGACAAGCAGCCCTGACAAGGTTCACCCTTGGGGATGCTGAGAAGGATGCTGAGACATATTTACTCTACCATCCTGCCATATCTCATCTCAGACTGCTTTCATAGCTGTTTCATCGAAACTTCCAAAACAGCTTCAAAGAAAGCTGCCAACCTCAACTAGTCTAGCCTTCCAGACTGTTCCAGCCAAGATTTCATTTAAGCACTGAAAATCGGACAGAAAAATGTTACAGTTAACTTTCTTAAGACTAACTAATATCCCAGTTTTCTTGCCTTCCCCCACAAAAGGACAAACTATGCCCCTAATCAGAAGGAAGGAATTTTAAGAGAGTGATGCCTCATTCCAAAAAGGCAGGATGGACGGTTTTTGGTCATTCATTGGGTTATGATCATCATTCAAGGGGAGTTGATTGCAAGTTGTTAAAAGGTCTTGGTCAGGGAGGAAACAAAATAAGGGAGGTTAGATTCAGAGATTTCTTTTTTTTTCTTCCTTCTGTCCTTCTTATTCTAAGGGGAAGTGAGGAGTGGAGAAGGGATACAACGAAGAAAGGAGGGATATAGAAATTATAGTATAAAAGGGCAAATTATTGTTTCCACTTTTAAATCAAAGAACATCAACAAGGCAAAGATTGTAACATTGGTGTAGACTTTGTGCAGTGATACAGTTGTAAGGTTATATTTTGCTCTATACTACTATGCAATTCTTAAAAATGCCATGTGAAGTTCTAGTCCTTTTAAAAGCTTCTACTACAAACTGTTTAGGTCAATTAAGGAATCTAAGTTAGTAGTCACACAAACTTACATTCATGTTAGATTCTAGTTTAGTTAATTACAGAAATATGCTTCTAGGTTGAATAGATAGTAAATTGCTAGAAACAAACAATTCAAATACAGTATAGACAGATAGATGGTCTCACAAACTTTAGAGATCTACAGAATTTAAAGATCTTTCATTAATAAGAGGCTTTTTTGACAATAAGACAGGTCTGCTTCTAACAGCTCCCCTATTCTGCTTCAGTGAAGATGGTGAGCATTGAAAAATCTCCTTATGAGTTTGCTTCTTGAGTGGCAAGCTAGCCATTGTTGGGGAACCCTGCTATTAAGGTAGCAGTATTTCCATGACCAAATGACTTTCTGAGCTTGGCACAAAATGGGGGACTCTCTTTTTCAGCAGGGCTTCCTGTCCTACCTCTGGAGAGTGTCCTTGAACACAGATATCTGGCCTTGTCTGAAAAGTGACCTTTTACAGAGCTCTCTGCCAGACTGCATAACTCAGTACACAAGTCCCATTCTGGCTTCCCACCTGCATGATAATTAGATGCTGTATTATAACCAATCAGCTCTTCCAGCTCACTTGATGCTATGACCAATTAGCCCTTTCCCCTCATCCTCCTATAAAAGCCCGTATACCCTATCTCTGAAATGATAAAGTATACTTGTCTCCCTGCAGCAGTCTCCCTCCAGAGGTCATTTCGTTATACTCATGGCCCTGTGAACCCTGCTTCTCTCCCCTGCTCTCTTTGTCCCCTCGGGCTGGTGGCCAACATTATCTGAGGAGAAAAGTAGGTGACAAGCCACTGGACAAGAAACTGCCCGTGTCTCAGCTCATGATAGCATGCTCTCCAAACTGGACAGTTGAGATGCAGGGAAGTTGATTGCCAATCTTTGCCAAGACAGGGTAAGCAGTCTTTCATATTTCCTGCTTTACAGAAAAGTCTGTCAGATATTCTAGGCCAGAAGGCTGAAGATGAGGCTCCAGTGACTCAGAGAAGTTTTGGAGGACTTGAGGCAGACAGCTTTCTCTGCCATTTTTACAGTTATGGAAGCTGCCTGCACTTCCTGCATACTCAGCTAATGTTTACTTCTTCTCAAGTCTCTGATGGCGTTGAAGGCTAGATAGTTACAGTCTCACAATTAACCTTAAGTTGTTTAGGATTTAGGAAAGTGTTTTAATGTCCAAGATGTTTCTATGTTGGTAATGCAAGTTACAATAGAAACTGATTTAGGTACAGAACTTGAAATTCATCAAGATAGGATAGATAATGGAATATTTTCTCCAAGATTGCCAAATACATAGGAACTGGACATTGTACATGTAATCTTACCTTATAGTTTTATAATTGTTGCTGTTTATTATTGAAAGAGAACTAGCCTTTTATTGGGCTCAAAGGAGGAAATGTAGAGAATCTCTTGTGTATTGTATGGAAGCATCACCTATCAACAAAAAGCTGATTAGCCAATGAGCTGAGGCAGGAAATAGGAGGTGATTGTTCCGGTAGAGAGAGAGGAACTTGGGAATAGAGTCAGGCATGGGAAGAGATTCACCCTGAACTCTGAGGGTGAAACTGAGAAGGAACCAGTCATGTGGCACTCATAGAATAGAATAAATGAGTTAATTAAGTTATGAGCTATTTGGGGAACTAGCTCAAGCTACGGCCTAGTCATTTATTCATATATAATTAAGTCTGGAGTGTGGGTGGAGTGAGCTTCTCTGCTCATGGTTATAGTTCAGATCAGTGCTTACTTATACACACACACACACACACACACACACACACACACAAGTCTGGGTTTGGGTGATAGTGTAGCCAATAAAGGGATAGCCATGCAAGCATGAGATGAGAACCAAGTTTGTTTCTCAGAACCCATATTAAAAAAAACACTGACTGTAGTATCATGTGTTTGTAATTTCAGCACTGGTGAGGCAGAGACAGGCTGATATGCTACCCTCACTTAACTGGTGTGTTTCAGATGAAATAAAAGATCCTGTTTCATAAACCAAGAACAAAAATTCCTCTGGCTTCCTTCCACAAGCATACACACACACACACACACACACACACACACACACTCTAAGCCACAGAAACATGCAATCACCAAAAAAATGTTCATTATCTGCTTTATCATCAGTGTTTTATGAAGTTGTCTCTTAAGGCAGTAGAAGAAAGGACAGCATGTTTATGTTGTCTTCATATTTACCAATGCAGTTTCCGTTACTAATTGTCTGTTTCTTTGGATGAATTTGAATTGCTATCTAGTGAGCATTTATATGGGCCTGAATGTACTTGTACTGCAGTTTATCTATGGATAAATGCTCTTGTTTTTGTTACCTTGAAATATCCTAATTTCTTCTTCATGTTTTGAAGAATAGTTTCACCAGATACAGATTTCTCAGTTGACAGTTTCTTTTGCGAATTTTTTGCGATGTTATCTTGGTGCTTCTAGCCTTCCTGATTTCTGGTGAGGAATTGGTTCTAATCTCACCAGTAACTCCTCTTACTCTACAAGTTATTTGTCATTCTTCTCCTTCGTAGAAAGAGTCATCTTGGCTTTTCATAGTTTGACTTGGACCATTTGTCCAGCAAAGGTTCCTGCCTGGTCTGCAGTGTGAGTGTGTTTATGGGAAAATGGAATCTTTAAAAGATGGAGCCTTGGCACTGACAAGGATTTGTTTTAAAAAGACCCAGACTTGCCCTTCCCCACTGTTTGTCTTCCCCATATCATTGATTTCTGTGTCTCACATCCTCCTACCGTGATGCTTCAGGTATTTGGTTATAACAATGGAAACCTGACTTAATACAGTGTTTATTAGGTGCTAATTTCCATGTTTACCATTTCAAACTTTATTAGACTTCTTGTATATTGGTAATGCTTTCAACCATATCTTCCCCTGCTCTTCTTCTCTAGAATTGTCATTATTGGTATGCTGATAGACTTCATAACTCCTATCAGCATCTGAGACCATTTCTCCTTCTCATTGCTGTTTCTGGACTGGATTATATAGGTTCGTCTGTCTTCAGGTTTGCCTTCTGCATCCCTTCAAGGATCTTTACATCAGATGATTCCATTACTTGCTCACATCTGCTTCCTTGCCTGTCTAGTTAATTTTTCCCTTTACTTACTGTAGCTTTCAAGTTCATAGATTCTGTTGGGAGTTTTAAAATTATTTTTATCTATTGACATTCATTGTTTGATGGCACAGTGATGTCATGCTGTCCTTTAATTCTTTGCACAGCTTCTTTTAGTTCTTAGAACTAAATAGCCAGTTGCTGGTTGTCCTAGTTTGCTTTCTACTGCTGTGTAAACACCATGACCAAAAGTAGCTTAGGGAGCTAAGTGTTTGTTTTATCTTCCAACTTTCAGGTCACCGTCAATCTGAGGGCAGGATCTCAAGATAAGAATCTAGAGGCTGAAACTGAAGCAAGAACTGTTGATGAATGGTGCTCACTAGCTTGCTCTGCCTGTTCTTTTACCACACAGAACCACTTGCCCAGAGTCTGGCCAACAGTGAACTGGTCTTCCTACAGCACCCACGAATCAAGAGAATGCCCCACAGGTTTGCTTACAGGCCAGCCTAATGGAGGCACTTCTCAAGGGTCTGTCCTCCCAGGTGGCTCTAGTGCGTGTCAAGTTGAGAAGAATTAGCAGCAGACATGTCTATTAAGCGTCTGTCTGTTCTGTCTACCACTGAGAACAGTTCCAGACCCCTCAGACAGCTTTCTTTGACTTTAAATCCACAGCCAAGCCAGGGATTTCCCATTTCCTTGTTCTAGTAGCTTCTGTTGTTGAAAGTGTACAGTTAAAGTAATGTGGCAGCTGTGGAAAACAATCTTATCTGTAGGATTTGTTGTTGCTGCTCTAAGTGACTTCACTTAGCTCTTTATCTGAATCATGTATTCTTTGTCACCCTCAGTTATTAAGGTTTCCTTTTAGTATAGTGGTCACCTCATAGTCCCACAGATTCTTAAATGCCTTGAAATAACAATCCTCTTGGTCTTTACTGAGAGATTTTTTGTTGTGAGCATAGCATGTTAGAAATAAGTTGGCATGTTTGCATCTTTCTACAAAGTCAGAATTTATTGATTAACAAGAAAATCCACAAGCTGAATCCATCTCATTGGCATTAATTCTCCCAGTGCTACTGAATTCACTTGATGGCCGTGGTCATTGGCAATCACGGGTTCTTTAACTGCATTATCAGTTATATTACTTCTGAGATTACACATTACAGTTCATACAGTTGTGTGTGTGTGTGTGTGTGTATGTCAGAATGGTGAGAAAGGACTAAGGAGGCTGTAGAGTTCAAACTGCCTGAACTGAAAGCAGAGACCGAGAGCTCAGTCGTAGGCAAGAACAGTGTCTGGAGAGCCAGATAAGAACTTTGGCACATTGCAAGCACAAACGTGTTCAGAGCAGAGTTGTCACATGCAGGGGCAAGCCAGGTTTGAATGTCAGTTTCAAGGGGTCTACATACCATGGGGAGAAAGTGTTGGAGCTTGGGGACAGAGGTGAAGGTCTTTGCTGTGGCCATTCTAGTTGAAGCTTGTGAGAACACCCAGGGGAGACTCTGTGTGCTGCTGTATCTGAGTGTTTGGGAGCCAGGTGGGACAGGACTTTCCAGTCCCAGGAGTGGGAGTTACACCTGGTGTGGCTGATAAGCACAAGTGTTGGCTGTTTTCAGATATAATTTGGCTGTGTCTTTGAATCCCTCATTTAACTTGAGAAGTCCATATTTTATTTGTGGGGATGTTCGCCATCAGTCTGTGCCATGGCAGAGCCAGACAGATGGTGGTTGTTTACTCACATAAACAAGATACTGAGCTAGTCTGCCTCAACATTTGCTCTCAAAATCTAGCCAACTGCTTGTGCTGATTAGTTTTTGTCAACTTGACACAAATTAGAAAGAATCCCCTGGGAAGAGGCAACCTCAATTACGGAAGTGCCTCCATCAGACTGGCTTGTAGGCAAGTCTGTGGAGATTTTATTTTTTGTTTTTAAGTTAATGACTGATGTAGGAGGGTCCAGCTCACTGTGAATGATGGGCAGGTGATCCCGTGTTACATAAGAAAGGAGACTGAACAATCCACAGAGAGCAAGCCAGTAAGCAGCATTCCTTCATGGCTTCTACTTCAGTTCCTCCCGTGACTTCCCTTAATGATGGAGTGTGACATCAAAGTGTGGGCTGAAGTAGACCCTTTCCCCTCTAGGCTGGTTTATCAGAACAACAGAAAACAAACCAGGACAATGCTGTTTGAAAAATGGAGTTACTCAAGGCAAGACACAGCAATCTCATAAGATAAGGAATGACTTAGGACAGTTCAGGGCACGGTCTCTGCACCTTTGCTGAGCACCAGAACATGCATCCACTCTAGAGATTCCTCACCTTGATTGTCAGTGTGTCTTTACCTGCTGTTTATGCAGATCCTCAGGGCCAGCCACGAGGAAGAAATCAGATCTTCCTAGTATTTGCCTGCATGTATGCTTGGACGTGTAGGTTTCTAAGCATATACTGGAGCCTTGGGTGAACATCTGTTTCTTAGTTTTTAACATTTTTTAACTCTAATTGATTTCTCCGCTGCAGGCAGCTAATGTTAAATAACTGTTGCTGATTTTTTTGGAGAGGGTGGTAACCACAGTATTATTTCTACACAATGAGCTTTGAGTAGATTAAGTAAGGACAAATTCAGAGAATAAACATTGCAGAGCACTACCAGACCGGCCAGGGGATAATTCTCTGGGAATGGGCTTTTGGGGACACTCCAGCCTATTTTGGCGCCTTCAGTGGCTGCTGGTGTTTGCTGTGATGTGATGGTAGGTGGCTGGTGTGCTAGATACCCATAGAGTCTGGGTGAATGGCTGGGCTGGAATAAGGGCAAGTTGAAAACACCACCAAACTCGTTTTTAACAAGGCTGTTCTGTTTTCCTTGGATTAATGTCTGTCAGAAGATTGAAAGCCTTTTGTTAATTTCTGGAGTTTTGGAAGAATTTACTTGGGTAACTTTAGTGTTCTCATTTGTTTTTTACATGGAGAGATGAATTTTCAGAAGTCCTTTCTCTGTTTTTCTAGTAATAGGAGGTTACTAGGATTGAGCTCTCTCCTGGTTTGTTTGCTTTTCCCTGAGGAGTAATGAGGTACATGGTATTTTTCTATTACTTACTGGCCATTTTCATATCTCCACTTATGAAATGCTTGCTAAAACCATTTACCCATTTGAAGATATTGAGTTGTTTGCCTTTTAAAATTAATTTCCATGATGTTCTCATATATATTGTGGCTACAGATCCCATGACTATGTGTGTTTACCTTTGCTTAGTCATCATTACCTTGGTTGGTAGATATTTAATTATATTAGATTCATTGTTTGTTGTTTCTTTGACTTCTGCTTTGTGTTTGTGATATTTATGCCCTCTTCTAAGAAATTTATAATTCTGTTTTATTTCATCTCAGTTTGGAGATTGGTTTGTCATCTGCTCTCGTTTTGCTATGTCGCTCAGGCTTTGATCCTCCACCTCAGTCTCCTGACATCTGAGCCTGCGAGTGTATTAGCACCCAGCTGGCGCAGAGCTGTCAGAAGACAGGCTTCACTCTTCTTTCTGTAGCTTTAGACGCTACAGTGATGATCCATTCCTTACTCCCAACATTGCAGCTCTCTACTTACATTATATGTATGTGTGTGTGTGTGTGTGTGTGTGTGTGTGTGTGTGTGTGATACAATAGGTGGCTGGGTACTCACATGCCACAGAGCATCTTTAGAAGTGAAAACTTTGTGGGAGTTGGTTTTCTCCTGCTGTGTGGGGCCTGAGGATTGGACTCAGATTATTAGGGTTGTATCAAGTGCCTTTATTTACTGAGCCCAGAAACAGCTTCAAAAATTAATTAAATTAATTAAAAGAATTACCTTATGTGTATGGGTGTTTTGTCTGTTTGAATGCCTGTGCAACACTCATGTATCTGGTGCCTGTAAATGCCAGAGAAGGGCTTTGGAGCCCTCGGCTTTGCCACAGCTTGTTGCAGCTGATTGTGAGCCACCATGGGGTGCTGGTAATCAAAGCAGGGTCCTCTGCAGGAGCATGTGGCACAGGGAACCACAGAGCCAGCTCATCAGCCTCCAGAAACAGCTCTGCACTCTTGATTCTCTCTTCCTTTCTTGTGCATTCATTATTTCATTTCTTCTAAGAATTACTATTTCTTTCTTTATTTTTACCTCAGTTTCTTTTTCTTTTCTTTTCTTTTCTTTCTTTCTTTCTTTCTTTTTCTTTTTTTTTAAAGCATAGAATAGAGTTTATTCAGGGCATGGGGAGGGGAGCCAGGAGGGTAGTAGAGGCAGAGAGAGAGAGAGAGAGAGAGAGAGAGAGAGAGAGAGAGAGAGAGAAGTGGAGGCTGGCCATGACCATGTGGAGAGAGGGGGAAGGAAAGGAGGAGGGGCAAGGGGACAGAGACAAGCTGAGGGCAAGGCAAGGCAAGAGGGCAAGAGTGGAAGAGCTTTACCTCAGTTTCTTTTCTTATTCTAGCCCCACAAACCCTGGTGGGCCAAAGGCAGTGTCGCTTTGCTTTATAGCTACCACAGTTTGGTATTGGGGGAATTGTGGTTGCCCTTTATTACTGGATTCTGTACACTGTAGCTCTGCTCTCACTTCATCCTGTTACTCTGCCTCTAGAGGCCATTTCAGTGAAGGCCAAATATGTCTCTAAGGGATTTACAGTCTGTTAGTGATAAAGAAATAATTATAAAATACATTTCCTCTAGATTTGAGTTTGGTTTTGTCACAGCTTGTTTGATTGTAGGCCTTTCAAATAAACTTCCATTTAAGGAACTGCTACTGTGCACTGTTTAAAAACCCAAGTGCCTGAGGAAAATTTTTGTCATGTCTTCTGTCCCATCTCTGCTATCAGTGGGCTGTTGACTTGCAGTAAGGAAAGGTCTTGCATGCTTCTAGAGGACAACCCTTAGCTAGTGCCCAGTGTCTGGATCCTAATGTGCATTCCTGTGTGCTTGCGCTTGAATGTCTGGTGGGAGGAGTCAGTGGGCAGCCTCAGGTGTTTCTTTGGCTGGGAGGCCTTAGTGTGTGCATTCTCCTTCTTACCAGCTCCTGTGTGGCCGTTTGTAAATTCTTATAAAGCCAGATTGTTTCTCCTAACATATCCACAGCAGATTACCTCTCCTCCTGTCATTTCACCAGGGATGAAAGTTAGCTGTGGGTCTCTCCTGTCCTTGTGAGGATTCATTTTTTTCTTCCCAGAATTTAGATTTAGTTCCTTGACTTATTTGCTCTCTCTCTCTCTGTCTCTTTCTCTCTGTCTCTCTCTCTCAAAGATTTTTTTCTGTGTGTATATGCCATATGGAAACACTACAAGTTCTTCTGAGGCCAGAGAGGGCATTGACTCCCCTGGATCTGCACTTACAGGCAGTTGTGAGCTGTTTTCGTGAGTTCTGGGAGCTGAACCTGGGTCCTGTGTCAGAGCAGCCAGTGCTCCTAACCACTGAGCCGTCTTTCCATTTCTTTGTATTCTTAACTGTGTGATGAGTTTCAAGAAACTGTGATTTTATAACTATCTATCTATCTATCTATCTATCTATCTATCTATCTATCTATCTAGGTGAACTGTTTTGTTCTGGTAGTTAGGCTGATGTGAAATTCTCTTGCATCTTTTCATACTATCAGTAGGTGTCAGGAACATTTATTTTTAATGTTCATTATTAAATTGCTGTGTCTGAGTGCATTATTGTAACAGACGGCTTTTTCTTTTCTAGAGGTAAAACTAGTGACATAATTTCTTCAACAAATTGTAATACACGTCTGCAGAAAAATTAAGAAAATAAACCTGTGATACCTTACACGCATTGAGTACAAGATCAAGTGGGGAAAAAAGATAATGACCTTTGGTTTCTGCGTCTTTTTTTTTATTATTATGAATGTAGCTGGGGAATAATGCACCTTCTTGGTAGAAAATAGGAAAATTTGTGTAGTTCAGGTCTCAGAGAAATGGTTGCTGAGGGTGAAGAGTGTGCTTAAAAATTCGGCCTTGCTACATTTAGCCAAATTCTGAGTCTCCTCAGCTCTATGGAGAGGGAGTCCGTAGCAGGTACAGGTTCCTCTGTAGTTGGAGGGCTTAGTGTTCACATTCTTCTTCCCAGCCCCCATGTGGCCATTTCTATGTCAGTTGAAAATCCTGAATCTACTGACAAGTGTCCCCCGGAGTCTGACATCTCCTGCCTGGAGAGCAGCAGTGTGGGGATTAGTAAAGGTTAGTACCTTGTTAAGACACACGCTAAAAATACTCCTGTCTTCAGTTATTTTTTAAAACAAAAATCTGGGCAGGGGTGACTGCAATTATGCTCTAAAGTGTTGCTAAACAACACACTCTCTGTGGTTGCTGAAACCAGCAGAGCAGTAGAGCAGCCACTGTAATGTTCTTCCTCACACACTCCATATGTCACCATTTCACAGAACCCTTATGGCATCATTTTTAAAGCTTGTTTGTGTCATTTGTAGCTTGCTCTTGAAATTTACCTGAAGACTTCGTAGTGGAAGTAACTGGCTAGCCTTTAGATCACTATTTGCATTTGTATGTGTTTGCTATCTGTCTGTCACTGATAGTATTCAAGCACAGTATCCTCACCTGTCACCTTTTGCATATCAAGAAGGAGGTAGCACATGTTTTCCCCAGTGGTAAATTGTTACTTGTCTCTACTGCTTTAACTGTGTCCATTTGTTAGATAAAGATGGTTAGATGTTGGACTTGGAAAGCGGGTGTGGCTAGGTCAACCAAATCTCAAGAAGTGTCTGTACAGGCAGAATGCAACAGCTAAGTGACAATCCAACAGAGACAGCGTATGATTTTGTTCACTTGTTTATTGTACTCAGATACTGTGTTTGTTTAAAATGGGAAATTACAGGTCTTTACTTTCACTGCTCTGTAATTGACAAGACATTATGTCTGTAGGTTCTGAGGAAATTTTGAAGCATTTTTGTTTTCCTTCTGGAGACTCAAAATTATATCCTTAGAAGATAGCTTATTTGGTCAAGTGCCTGCAACACAAGCATGAGAACCTGAGTTCTTTCCCGGTAACAACATAAAAGCCAGGTGTGCTCTGGAGCTCCAGTACTGGGGAGTGGGTGGAGTGGAGATAGGTGGGTTTCCTAAGCTCAGGGGCCAGCCAGGACAGCCAGGACAGCCAGGTGGTGAGGTGCAGCTTCCCAGAGACCCTGTTTCAGAATGTAAGACACCCAGCATCAACCTCCAGCCTCCATTTATGTATGTGTACACATTCACATGCAGACACACAAACAGACACTGCGCGCACACACACACACACACACACACACACACACACACACAGATAAATAACATACTTTAGAAAAGGTGATGGGTTTTTTAAAAAATAAAGTTTCATTCCTTTTTTTATTTACGCATCAGTTCAGCTTATTCTAATATTATTTTTTGTCTTTTTTGATAGCAAATATTTAAAATGGAGCATAGACTGTTGGCCCTCTGTTGTAGAAAGGTGCTTTACCAGTAATTAGTGTTAGCATTCTGTCTAAGCTCCGCCTCACAGTTACCTGGCAATTGCCAGGTAGGCCTGACCCACTATAAAAGGGGCTGCTTGCCCCCTCCTCGCTCTCTTGCTCTTTCTCTACTTCCCTTCCCTCCTCTCTCCCCTTTTCCTTCCCCCTCTCTCTCCACGTGCTCATGGCCAGCCTCTACTCCTCTACTTCTCTACTCTCTCTCACTCTCTCCCTTTCTCTGTCTTTACTTCTCTCTCAGCTCACCTCCCCATGCCCTGAATAAAAACTCTTGTGGCTGGTCCCTGGGGGGCATGAACCCCCTGAGGCACCCCCTTCCCCCATACCTGACTACACCTCCATAGAACATATCCCCCCCCCCCCCTTTATCTTTTTATAAACACAACAATTGGTCTCTCTAAAGCTTTAGTTAATAGCTGGGAAAGTCAAGCACAGGGAAGAGGCCACAGAAGACTTATGATTTGCAAAGCCCGGATTTTCTGACTTCAGTTTGATTTCCCCTTTTACCCTCTCAGACTATCTGATACTTTGAACATACACTTGTTTTTCCTTGGAATTAATCCTGTAATTGAAGGAAGCTTGATACATTGGGAAGTTCATTTGCTGCTGTTATGGTGTGGTGGTGCTGTGTATTTCTGTCCTCACCAGATTTTTAGGGCACTGAGAGACTGACTATTGGTAAAGCACCTTTCTCCATTTTAAATATTAGCTATCTAAAAGACAAAAATATTCTTAGAATAAACACGCAATAGGAAGAAGCAGAGGCAGTGTGCTGCAGTGACAGAAACCCTGTACTGCAGGAGGCACAGACCACAGGTATTCTCAAACAGAAGCCTGGAACTCCATGGCAGACTACAAGAAAGCAGCTTTGTCTTCTCACAGTGCACTTGCTCATTCCAGAACCACTAGAGATAACACATGCTGTATCCTGCAGTCACCTGTTGTCACCTCTGAGCTGTTTCTGTCTTCACAGTGTGGCACCACAGGACACCTTTCTAGTTGAGCAGCTAGCCTGGGGCCTGGCACATCACACACAGGAGTGGGGTTGCTTGTCAGGGTTTTATTATCCAGGTCTTGTCAGCTCCCGCCTTTGCCATTATAACTTCCATACAGCACCTTAGTCCCGGCCTCTCACCCGCAAGGCTTGGAGTCAGTGATTGAAGCCCTTTTGCTGTTTTGTGTGAAAACTGAATCTCAAAGCTTAGATGAAGTTGGCAGTATTTTGAAGACATTCTTTCATATTTTGTGTTTGAAGTTAAAATATTTTGTATCAAAGAAAGTATTTCTTCTAGAGCCTTTGAGGTACTGCTCTCCAGGTAACAGGTCTTCAAGAGACAACTTTAGCCCTCCTCAGAGGTACATCCTGATTCCTTGCATAATCTTGTTGCCACCTGCAGACAATGATAGTTGATGTCATTTAAGGTCACTGGACACACCAAACTTTTATCGAAGAAATTAGGCCCCACAGATACTGTTTGTAAGAATTACATACAACGTTATGTTCTCAAAATGGATTACAAGATTGTGAAGAGTGTTTTCACTCTTTATTTAGCTTATAAATAATTCAAAGGCTTGGGAAATTCATCAGTGTCATAAATGACAGAATAACATGGAGAAACAATGATTTTTGTGTCAATGTAAATAAGTCATTGCAGCTATTTGCCACTTTTAATAAATTAGTACAAAGGTTGCACAGCCCTCTGGGGAAGTATTACCTAAGCTTTTTAATAGAGGTAGAGCTTGAGGAAATGTAAAAGAAGCAAGGCTTCCAGTGCTTAGGGTCTTCTTTGTTTAGTTATGCTAAACGTACTCGTTACAGTGTCATACATGTATATAACACGTTCTGTCATGCTCATCATCCCAACCGCTCATATCCCCCCAATCCCCCAAGCCCTTCCTCTTTCCAACGAGTCCCCCTCCCACTCTGGTGTCTTTTTTTGTTTGTTTGTTAGTTTTGAAACCCACTGAGTTTAACTAGGGCCATTCTCATCCACAGGGATATAGAGCTATGAGTGTTAGCATTCAGTCTAAGCTCCACCCCACAGTTACCTGGGAACAGCCAGGTATGCCTGACACACTATAAAAGGGGCTACTTGCCTCCTCCTCTCTTGCTCTCTTGTTCTGTCCTCTTGTCCCTCCACCCCCCCCCCCCATGCTCATGGCCAGCCTCTACTTCTCTTCCCTCTCCCTCTCCCTCTCCCTCTCCCTCTCCCTCTCCCTCTCCCTCTCCCTCTCCCTCTCCCTCTCCCTCTCCCTCCCCTTCCCTCTCCCCTCCCCCTTCCCCTCCCCTCCCCC
>NW_021620757.1:1242838-1246127 GCF_004785775.1 Grammomys surdaster
CATACATACATACATACATACATACATACATACATACATACATACATGTCAAAAGGCTTCTGGTGGAGTATGTAAGACATGATTCCTGAGAGGCAAGCTCTGTACTTGGTCACCATAAGTCTAATTTGGCTTTTACTTAACTGACCTTCTGCAAATGCCACTACTCTTAAATTGTGACTTCTGTTTGCAGAATGGGAGCAAGAACTTGCATCGCTTTTACTTTATAAATTATCAATCTGTGTGCTTAATTTAATTCTCACAACTCTGTAAGGACAATTGTATCTATTAAATAGGCAATGACACTAAATTCGGGAAGCTTAAATGATTTGATTAAGATTGCATAGCTAATAAATATCAGAACTGGGATCTCTAGTCTGTCCTTACATAATGCTGCCTGCTGCCCTTTAGGCCTGTTGTGAGATCTAAATGAGACAGAGTGAAGAAGCATTACTTGTGTATTTCCTTGGCTCATGATAGGTAAGCAATGAATTGCACCATTATTACTTATACATTCTGACATAGAGTTGCACACCACAGAAAATAAGGCACTGGGACTTGCATATATTCCTGTGAGTGCTTCTGGGAGTACCTGCCACATCAGCATGATGTGTGTATGTTGAGGACCACTGGCTTTAGAGGCCACTGGCACTCTCAGCAACACCTTCATTTACTCGTGGACTCTCCAGCGGTTTCTTGAGCATGCTGGCCAGAATTAAGCAGCATTAACTAAGGAGGCCAGCCTACCTTTTATCATAGCTCTTGCCATCCTCCTGCTCCATTTCTCAGGTGTCGGGGATACACATGTGTAAGCTTCCACATCAGGCCTCATCATTAGTACTGTCATTGGGGGAAGATAAAAGTATGGAGATGTCTTTGAGAAGATGTGCCATATACTGCCAGCCAGGCACTAGATTCAGAAGCTGCTTAGGATGAGGGAGTGATGAGATCCCCAGTCTAGTGTCTCCTGTAAGCCCAAGACCGTGGAAGAACTTAGTCACTAGTAACTAACCTCCCAAGCAGTTTCATCATTTAGAAGGTTGGAGAGACTAAGAGAATAATATATCTCAGGGCTTACTTGTGATTAACTAGAGAGTGTTCAATAACAGAGCTTAAGCAAAAAGAATCTACATAGCATTCTCAGTAAGAATGCCATTGGTCTCTTGGGCAGGATGGACTGTCTTGGACACTACAATTAGCATCACTGTGATAGTGTTTCAGATCACCCCTCACTCCCCAAAACCTGGCAGCAGCATAAAGCATTTCCAAATGTTCTCTGGCCAGTTCGGGTTGAGTGTCAAGAACTACTAGAGAGTCCAAGTGTAAGATAAAGGTGTTGCTGAGAGTGCCAGTTGCCTTTTAAGCCAGTGGTTCTCAACACACAAGCATTGTGCTAATGTGGAAGATATTCCCACAAGCACTCACAGAACAATATGCAATTCTCAAGGCTCTAGCTTAAATACATTCATACCATTCTTCCATAATTAAGAGTTCACATTGGTATATAGCTTTGATTCTATTCCAATATAGGGTTTTTTTTTGAGAAAAAGATAAATAAAGTATTCCTAAATTTCAGCACTTGTTTAAAATGACAACTTATAAGGGGTAAACCCTATTAATTGGTTACCTGAAATGTATGTCGTCCCAAGGTCAAGGCATTTAGAATAGATTATATAGGAGGGATTACAGGATATTATACCTATTTTACCTGTTTAAGTGTGGTGCTGGAGAAGGAACCCATAGTCTCATACAGACTACATAATACCCTAACCCTGAGTTACGTCCTCAGCAGGAACCATGCTTTCTTTTCTCTTCCTTCCTTCCTTTCTTCCTTTCTTTCTTCCTTTCTCTCTCTTTCTCTCTCTCTTTCCTTCCTTCCTTCCTTCCTTCCTTCCTTCCTTCCTTCCTTCCTTCCTTCTCTTTCTTTCCTTTTTCCTCCCTCCCTCTCTTTGTGTATGTGTGTGTGTGATATGCAGTATACCTTTAGTCTTAGGTAATTGTTTCTTGTATCTTTGAATTCTTCCATGAACTCAACAAAATCTAAGAATATAAGGTATTTAGTACATGCAAAAGACTTTTTGTAATGTATATCTCTTTTAGTATAAAATGCAATGTAAGGAAACAAACACCATAACCTGTGTCTATTAATAGTCCTGGAGTGTGAGGGCTCATGGGAACCTACTCTTCTGTAGTAGTCAGACTTATCTAGAGTAACAGAAATTATAGAATGAATCTCTCTCTCTTTCTCTCTCTCTCTCTGTCTCTCTCTCTCTCTCTCTCTCTCTCTCTCTCTCACACACACACACACACACACACATACACACACACACATACACACACACACACACACACATTTATTAGGATGGGTTATAGTCTGTGGTCCAGCAAATCCAACAATGGCTGGATTTGAATAGAAAATGTAAGAATCCCATAGTTGCTCGGTCCATGAGGCTGGATGTCTCAGCTGGTCTTCAGTATATCCTGGAATCCCAAAGAAGTAGACTCTAATGCTACAGAAAGAAAGCTTTCAAGACAAGAACAAGCAGGCAGAGAGCAAAAGCTTCTTCCATGTTCTTATATAGACTTCCAGCTGAGGGTGTGGCACAGATTAGAGGTGAGTTTTTCCAGCTCAAAAGGTTTGGTTTAAAGGTATGTCCTCTTGCCCCAAGATCTGAATTAAAGTTGTGTCTTCCTTCCTCAAAGATCGAGGGATTAGATGCAGATCTTCCCACTTCAAAATTACCCAAAAATCCCTTAAAATTGTGCCCACTTCAGAATTAGCCAAAAATCCCTTACAATTGTGCCTTATTTTTGGGTTTTAGTTCATTTGAAATGTAGTCAAGTTGTCAACCAATAATAGCCATTACACTTTTCTTGCTGAACTATTGGCTACATTAGATAATTCCTTACCCCTAGTCAAATAGATGGTTTCCGTTGAATTCATTGGTTCTCAAAACCAGACAATACATGACATGAATATGGGAAAGGGACCTGTAGGGAGTATGGGAATTGGCAGTGGTGGGAAAGAGTACAAGAAGGTTCAGGGATAAGAAAATCAGAATGTGCTATGTACTTGTATGAAATTTGCAAAGAACAAATTTAATTAATAAAAAGCTAGAATATCACTAATGCTGTTGATGCTATTTACAAGGCTATCTGATCCATCCCATTCCTCATTCCCAGATACCTAATTAGCTTGAATAATATTATTTACTTGCTTTTTGCTTTTTTGAGCACCATTTTATTATGTATGTATGTATGTATGTATGTATGTATGTATGTATGTATGTAT
>NW_021620757.1:1246137-1254277 GCF_004785775.1 Grammomys surdaster
TATGTATGTATGTATGTATGTATGTATGTATGTATGTATGTATGTATTTCTAAAGAACTCACTAATGGGCTGAGCTTTATCAATACAGTATATATGATTATTTTTTTCACTCAGTTACATATCATAAAGGGTTTGACATATTGTTGGGAATAACCATTAAATGAATTTCACTTAAAATTTTATTGAATATTTGCTTGTTGTTGGGGCCCAGAAAACATCCCAAAACCACATAGACACGGATTTTCAGCAAACAGGAATAGTTTATTGAACACACACCTCGGGACTGATTGATCAGGGACAAGGTCAGACTTGGGAGCTGAGACTGACCCCAAGCATTCTTGCCTGCGAGCTTTTAAACGTGAAATCCACAAACATCTGTGCCAAGTTATCCCATCAACCAGGATTTAGGGATGGGGACTTCTTTAGGAACATGTCTTGTGGTGCATTTATCCTGTTCCCACTGGTTGGGTTATTCAACTGTGATAGGCAACTTGCCTAGCGTTCATGTCTCAACTTGCCAACCAGGATATCAGTTATCCAGGGAAGTCTTGGGGACTTAAATTTTACTGTGATTGGTTCTAATGTAAGGCGAGGGTTTGAGGAGTTTCCAAGGCCACCAAAGCATAGAACATAACAGATTTGTTCAACTCAGACATGAGAAAGTTCCCTTGTAACAGCATAAGACGGCTGGCGCAGGCATAAGACAAAGTAGCCACTGTAAGATTAGACAGGCACTGGTTACCCAGGCCTTAACACTTGTATTATAGTAAGATACCTTGGGGATGGGCCCCAGGTCATTTCCATTTTATGTACCTTACATACATACAGCTTAAAGATAGTTTCAAGAGATATTTTTAGTGCCTTTGCATTTTGACAATTACTTGTTACATGAGCTTGGGTGTAGAATTTCTCTCTGTGGTGTAACTTGGGCACTCAGAACATAGCACATTTGGGAGCATTTCAAAAATCTTCATGTTAAGGATCCTCAACTTTTGTGATAGTTTATTCAGTTTGTTGTTACACAACTATTATGTGCATTTTGTCCATTCTCCTCTCTTTTGTGTTGTTTGGAATAAGTAAGACTTTTCTATCTCTTTCTCCTCCCCTGCCTTCCTTTCCACTCCCCCTCACATTCCTATAAGAATCTTAACACCCATCTTCCAGTAAAGAAGCCCAGTACACTCATTAGTTCAAACTAGACTTGGATGGATTTATTCTTTTTGTTCTATCTGTGTGAGTAGACATTTGTTTCCAGCATCCTAGGAAATGATCATGCAACAAATGGTGTAGAAGAGTGGACTGGAATTACAGATTCCTTTGGGGGGGGTCTTCCAAGCATTGGCGTTTGAGATTAGAGCAGACTCCAGCTTTTCATATCTGTAACCATCATTAGTTGTCTGAGATCATTTGGCTATGTCTCCTTTTAGAATAAATTGGTTAGGTTTTGAAACTGATAAAATAATGACCCTAGTTTTGGACTCATCCATAAGAAGCATTTTCGTTCTTTAAAGACACCTACAGATGATTATCCCGGTGTTCTTGTGGACTTTGAAGTGTTAGATGTATGACCCTTTGATGTCTGTTTGATATTTTTTCTGTTTTAGCATTGATAATTTTCATATAAAACTGAATTTTTGCCAAATATTTTCTATCTATCTATCCTATCTATCTATCTATCTATCTATCTATCATCTATCTATCATCTATCTATCATCCATTCATCCTATACAAATGCATATTTTCCATATATACAGTTCACATTATTTGGAGATTTATATAGTTATATAGTAAAGTTATAACAGTTAAATTTGCATTTCATTTTCTTTCTTTTTCTCAAAGTTTCAGAATCTCCAGCTCAGTCCGTAGTCCAGCATCTGAGATGGATAATGCAGAAGGATCTGCTGGGGCAAGATGTCTTTCTCATAGGACCTCCTGGGCCTCTTCGCCGCTCTGTTGCTATGCAGTACTTGGTGAGCAATCATTCCTTGTCAGTTCCTTAGGGTTTTTAACTTTGATAAAGGATAGAATAAAGTAAATGAAAGACGAATTTATACAAATATCAGACTTAGCTGTGTTATTAGGATATTGCTGTCATCAGCCAATGCCTCGTTCATAAAGGACTCAGCAGACATTGTTTGGGAAGCCCAGGTGCAGCATAGTTTTGTTGTTGTTGTTGTAGTAACTAGAATGCCTTCCACATTAGTAGAAAAGAAATACAACCCAAGGCAGTCAGTAGTGAGTACATAGAATCAGCAACTCTGAGATTGTAAAAGCCAACATGTCTGCCTCTCCCCTAGCCTTTACTTTGCCACTCAGTGAACTTTTCCTTTTCTTGGGTTTACAACTTAAAAAAAAAACAGTGCTTTTTGATGTTTTGAAGTTGTGTGGTTTTCAGAGGGAACCCGACTTATAGGGCATTTTAAATGTCATAGCTACATACTGTTTTTCCTCCTGTTTAAGTAGATTAGAAAACAAATGAACAAAGATTGAGTGATCTACTTAATCTTTATCTATCTAGAAAATTATATAGTTAGACTTGAAACCCCTCCCCCATTTTACCTCTTTGACATGGTGTTCTTTTGAATAATACTTGTTCTTAGACCAGTGTTATTAAGTGACTTGATATCTTCTGTTCTCAATGCCTGTCAGGATGTTTACAAGGCCGTTCTGTTATCCTCCATTAAGAGGGATTGTGCTCTTTATCCAAGCACAAATGACCTCTGAAGACAACTTTATAGAATGGAGGAAAAACACCCTTGTTAAAATCTGCTTGTGTTATTTATTATTGAAGAATTGATTTTCATGCTATTGAAATCGGTTTTATTATATTTTACCTCAGTGGCACATTTAGTTTATTTTTTATTTTTAAAAACATTTACTTTTTGTGTGAGTCACACGTATGTGAATGCTCCCTGAGGCCAGAAGATGCATCAGATCTGGAGCTGGTTTACAGGAGATTGTGAAACTTCAGTCCTCTGTAAGAGCAGAGAGTGCTCTTAACTGCCAAGCTCTCTCTCTGGCCCTCGGTTTACTTTAGAACTTCAGAGTATATGTGAGACAGGCGTGACAAAAGTAAAGCCACAAATCAGAGCATAATTCTCACTGGCCCAGAACTTCTGCATCTTTAATTCATGTCCAGAATCAGTTTGTGAGGTGTAACCTCCCTCCGAAGCATTAGCCTTAGTGAGTACACAAGGCATATGTGTCTTGTCTAGGAACGGGGGACCAACTACTTGGGATTCTTTGCCTTACTCATTTCAAAGACTGTGATATCTCATTGAGATTTTGTTTTTTGGTGGGCTTTGATGTTGTTCGAATTCTGAAATGAATGTCCCTAGGAAATTTTAGGGATTTTAGGGAGATAAAAAAAAAAAATGCAATGGGGGCTGGAGAGATGGCTCAGCGGTTAAGAGCACTGACTGCTCTTCCAGAGGTCCTGAGTTCAAATCCCAGCAACCACATGGTGGCTCACAACCATCCATAGTGAAATTGGATGCCCTCTTCTGGTGTGTCCGAAGACAGCTACAGTGTACTCATAATAAAATAAATAAATAAATCTTTAAAAAAAAATGCAATGTAAGTCTATGAGTGTGAAGTCACATGACTACTATGACCAAACTTTAAATGGTAAAATAGATCCAAGGTAGCCAAACATATATGAAAACTCAGTGCTACCCTACCATTTAAATGTACTTGTGGAGATTCAGTGCTACCCCGCCACCTTGTACTCTGTAGTGAATACTGTTGTCACTGGATATGAGAAACTTCAGTTGGTAATGTCCTGAGTAGATACTGTCTTGGGGGTAAGCTTGCTAAAACAAATAAAAATTAAATAGAGACACTTGATATTTGCTGTTTTTAACTCATATTAAAGGAGATTGTAGATTGTTTAAGACAATTCCATCTGCTGCCTTCTCCTGGTGCTGTGTGAGCTTGCTTGCTTCTTTCCTGAAGTAGTTCCTGAAGAGGCTGGTGCTTGGCTGAGGAGGAGGCTATCAAGACTGAGGAGAGTGACAGCACTGTCCTCAGTGTGCAGTTCAAGGTAAACTATGGTGCTCTTTGGTAATAAGGGGTGCCAGGCATGGTGGTGCACACCTTTTATTCCAGCACTCAGAAGGCAGGGACAGGAGGATTTTTGAGTTTGAGGCTAGCCTGGTCTACAGAGTGAGTTCCAGACAACCAACGTTACAAAGAGAAATCCTGTTTTGAAAAACCAAAAACCATGGTACTGGAGAGAGAGCTCAGTGGGATAGAGTGCTGACTGCTGTTCCAGAGGATCCTGTTTCAACTCCCAGCATCCATGTGACAGCTCACAACTGGCTCTAACTCCAGTTCTAGGAGATCCGACACACATGCAGACAAAACACCAATGCATGAAATATAAAAATAGGTAAATCATTTAAAAAAAAAACAAAAAATAAAAATGGCACATACAGTTTTGGCAGTCACTGTGCATGAAAGGTTTTCCAGGGAGGGAGGTTACATTCAACCAATCAAAGAAGCAGACATGATGTTTGTTATCTGTGATGTATTCTGAAATCAGAAAGCAGGTATCTGCTAAAAGGAGAAAATTATTTTACTGAAGAATTGGCTTTCATAGTCAGACGATTCGTTTCTATTTAGGAAAGCATCATTTGATATTATCACATCTTTATGACTGTGCATCTTCTCTATTGAAAACTTTGGCCTCGTTCTCATTATACTCCAAACTATGGCAGTCTGAACAAAGAAATCTGAAAGAGCTGAAAGACAATAAAGTATTGTTTATCCATCTAAGACAGGGTTAAGTTGCAGGAAACACGGTCTTCTGTGAAAGCCTCCTTTTTCAGCAATGACATGCTCTGTCAACTTTCTCTTTTCTCCTTATGTAAATTGATCCCTATGATTAGTTAAGGTTACTAGATCCTTATGTGATTGGAGACTGTCCCTGTTCTTAGTTCACTGTTGTAAAAGCCAAGGTGTCACTTGGCTGTGAGATTAGGGCAAGATGCTTTATGGGCAGGTAAACTGTTCTGAGATGGGATGGATTTGGATGCCACCTTTTCCTCACATCACAGAATAGTTTTTTCTTCTCTTCCTTTTTTTGGCTTCCTCTTCCTCCTCTTCCTCTTGCTCTTTTCATCTTCTCCAGCTGTTTTTTTCTTGTTTTACACTTGGTAAGGCATCTAACAATGATATAGTTTTCAGTTGCTAAACCTTGGTCAATTGAGTAAATGAATTAAAACCACACTTTTTTAAAAAGATAAATATTCCTTACAAAAATTTGTTATGACTTGTTGGAAAATTGCCCAATAACTATTCATATTTGTAAAAGAATTTAATAGGATAAATTAAGGCTTGAAGAATTAAATTTTGATTTCTTATTACTTAAGTAGTAGGGTGGAATATACTAAAAATGGAGCTCTAATGATGTGTGTGCGTGCAGTGTGTGTGTGCTTTGTTTTTGTTTTGAGTGGGAAGTTTTGAGACAGTGTCTCCTATGTATCCCTGACTGGCCTGGAACTTGCTCTGTAGACCAGGCTGGCCTTGAATTCACATCGATCACCTACTTCTGCCTTCCAAGTGCTGGGATGAGAGGTGTGGGCCACATTCCTGGCATGTGAATGTTTTTGTTTGTTTGTTTGTTTGTTTTGTGTTGTTTTGTGTTTGTTTGTTTGTTTGTTTTGGTTTTTCGAGACAGGGTTTCTCTGTGTAGCCCTGGCTATCCTGGAACTCACTTTGTAGACCAGGCTGGCCTCGAACTCAGAAATCCACCTGCCTCTGCCTCCCAAGTGCTGGGATTAAAGGCGTGTGCCACCACCACCCAGCGCATATGTATGTTTTAGTATCCAGCTTATTGAATTTTTCTCAAAGACTGAAAACATTTTGAATCCATAACTAACAGTCACAGTGCTCTTCTCTAGGCAGTGGCTTTGTTGAACATGTTGTTCTAAATTGTAGGCTAGTAGTTTGATTTTAGCTCTGGAATAACTTAGCTCTGTGTTCTACAGGAGCTGACCAAACGAGAGGTGGAATACATCGCTCTGTCAAGGGACACCACCGAAACTGACCTCAAACAGCGCCGGGAGATCCGAGCTGGCACAGCATTTTACATTGACCAGGCAAGCTCAGGCCTATGACTGACTACTCCAGGGCTGTGGGAAATTGACTTTCAACATGGAAAGAGAGATCATGTGTCGCTGACAGACAGATGTGTATTCTCTCTAGACAGATTTGATTTAGGGCTTGGTGTCTTGTTCTTGGAAGTGTCTTGATCTCACTCTGAGGGGACTCCGGTGAAGTGACTGGTGGTTGCTTACCTTTCAATTGCTGCTTACAGCTGTTTATAGAACTTCATTTTCTAAAGAGAAAGCATTGCAGCTGCTTTTAATAAAGGAGCTTCGCTAGCATGTTGACATGAGTATTTTCAACCTAAAGGTGAATTAGGAAAATGTGGATTAAAACACATGAAATGAAATACTTTCAGGTATTATAGCTTTGGGGGTGGTGGTGGTGGTGGGAAGTGGGGGGTGGTGGCTTAGATACTGATAACTAAAATAGTGTTTTATGATATTATGGGAGACTGTATTATTTCTATTTTAAAACATATTACATAAACTATTAAATGTTGTCCTTTCAAATGCCTCATAGTAGTATATGGGATGAAGACTAAAATAATCAAGTTATACAGAAAATATCTGTAGAAACCATTGAGTTAATGGGGCTATCTTTGACTCTTTAGTTAATAAATACTGCAAGTTAAGACATAAAGTGTTTAAAGATCCATCCGTAGTTAGTGAAGAAGGAGAGATGAGTAAAGAGCCTGAGGTCCTCCAGCTGAGCAAGCTAATAATTCCACCCCTCTCAACAACAACAAACAACAACAGACAAACAACAGCAGATGTTTGCATTCAGCTGCTACCTTTCCAGCTTTGTCTTCTTCCAGATGTGTGAGGGGTCTCTCCCACCTTGGGGGGGGGTAGCAGAGACAAGCTGTGGGGAGCAAAAGGCACAGTATAACTCAGTGGCCAGCGGTCATTCAAACTTGGGCAATCTGACCACCAGTAGTTCTTTTGGTGTATTTAAACACAGCACAATATGGTGAAAACTATTTCTGTATTAACTAACTCAATCCTGCATGCACAACAAAGTGTACCTGAATCTCTGAGGAACAGAGTAAGCTAAATATAGTTCAGCCGTGACTGCAATGAAACTCTGTAAAGTACATGACACCTTCCATACAGATAGGCTCTACAGATTGACCAACCAAGAAAAACAAGTTTACAAGAAGGGTCTGGAAGGGGAGTCAGGCTCTGGAAGGTCTCCAGCCGCACAGATTGTGCCAAAGCCAGCCAGCTAGAATGCACATCTGCTTCAACCTTCTGGGCAGACAGCACATTTTGCATTCCTTCTCTTGAAGGAACAATTCTATGTGCTTAAAGTTTTAGGTTCCCATAGCGCATGTCTGTGAGCACGAAGCCCTTTATGCCCCTACACAAATGTATTCATAAATAACTGTGTTCAATGATATTAACTGCAGTATTTTCAGAACCAGAAAACTAATTGAAAATAGTAATGATACATATTGAAGAGGTTAATGAAATCATTGTTAATAGAATGTTCTATAGCCATTAAAAAGAATGAAATAATGCTGGCATGTAGCTTCATGAAAGAGTCATTGCCTAGAAGCTCTGAAGGCCTGGGTTCAAGTCCTAGTGCACACTCGTGCATACACAATGGGGGGGGGCATTAGTGTATACTAGTAAGAAGTCCAGAGCATGGGTAGAAAGAAATGGTCAGACAGTTTGTGATCTCGTTTGTGGTAGAAGAAATGCATCTGTGGTTTTGTGCACATTGAAGTCTTCCAGAAGGCTACACAAGAAGCAGTTATGGATGTGAGATTAGAAATCTGGAATAAGAGAAAGGTTTGTTTCTTTTGTGTCTTGTGACCAAAATATCCAGCAGCAATAGCCTCAGGGAGGAGAGGCATACTTTGCTTCATGATTTCTGAAGGTTTTCAGCCAGGCTGTCAGGGAAATCATAGTGGAGACCCTCAGTCCTTGTGGTGGGAGTGGCTGCCAGAGACTGTTCATGTGGAGATAGACCAGGAAGAGGAGAGAGAGAGAGAGAGAGAGAGAGAGAGAGAGAGAGAGAGAGAGAG
>NW_021620757.1:1254287-1275011 GCF_004785775.1 Grammomys surdaster
AGAGAGAGAGAGAGAGAGAGAGAGAGAGAGAGAGAGAGAGAGAGAGAAAGCGCGCTAGCCCTGTAACCAGAACCTTCAAAGGCCTGCCTGTAGTGGCTCAATTCCATGGACCAGGCCCTACTAAAAGTTTCGGTTTCCTGAAACAGTACCATTAACTGGGACAAGTGTTCAGAACATGAGATGTAGGGACATTTCTGCTGGGAACCATAAGAGCTGCTATTGTGTGTGCATGTGTGTGTGTGAGTGTGTTCCCAAGTAGTTGGGTTTATAAGTGCATCCTACCACTTATAGGCAAGCTCTTTGTGAAGTTTAACATTTGATTTTAATGGCACATCCTTTATAATTAAAAGTATGTAATTCTGAGGGGGAGGTTTTTGTGGCACATAATATTCACACCTCTTGAATTAATTGTTAGTTACCAAATAAAAAATGTACATAAAATGCAGGTACTTGCTAGTCACTTCAGGTGATGGTAGCCAAACTTAGTGAAAAACGAGTGGAAAACTGAGACCTTCACCTTTCCCCTTCATGGATGATGCACAGGACTGTATTTTAAAGGCACCTCCTCTGAGAACTGCCTGTGCCCATGCATTCTGCACAAACGCTGGCGGGTGACAGCCATGGCTTGTGACTCCCTGCCTAACTTTGCAGTCCTACAGCAGGTTTTAATGTGTCTGTAATTTTAAAAGTGTCTTAAAACTTTGACTTTTCAGGAATGGAATTATTTTAGGGAACTAAATTTTCTGATGAGCTGAAGATTTTTTGTTTGTAAATTTTAATTATCTTTTAAAAATTGTTTTGGGACTGGAGAAATGGCTTAGAGGTTAAGAGCACTGGCTGCTCTTCCAGAGGCTCACTTCTGAGATCCCACAGGACAGTTCACAGGAGGTTTGACGCCTTCTTCTGGCCTCTGAGGGGTCGAGGCATACATGAGGTCCAGAGTCATTCTAGCAGATAAAATACCCTTACACATAAAATAAAATGCAAAACAAACAATTGTTTTATTGATGCATATCCGTTGGAAGACTTATTTATTTCTTTTTAAATTTAATTTTATCTTATGTATATGGGTTTTTGTTCCGTTTGTATTTGTATGTACCATATGTAGATAGTGCCTACAAAGGCCACAGGAAGGTATAAGATCCCCTGGGGCTGGAGTTACAGACAGTTGTGAGCTGCCATGCAGATGCTCCGAATCAAACCCTGGTACTCTGGGAGAGGAGTCTGTGTTCTTAACTGTTGAGCCATCTCTCCAGGCTAAAGATTTATTGCTTAAGGCATAAATGTAAATTATTTTCATGAAACTTTCTGGCATTCTAAATATGTATTTTGAGACATATTTCACAGTTGCTGCAGTGTATGAAATGTTTGAAGAACCATGTCCATGTGTGGTGTATTTTATACTCCCTTTTCTTGATGAACCTTGTTCATGATACATGCCAGTTCTTAGCATTAGTACCACATGGACACCTTCAAAGCCTGGGACTGAATATAGGCCATATTGTTCTTTTCTTTTTCAATTGCCTCAGACTCTTTTTTTTTTAGGTTTAAGGTAATTTAAATTTATTTTTGGTACTTAACAAGTTGTTGGTTAGAGGTATGAAATGACTTCATAATAAGATATATAAAATCTAAACCCTGTAACACAGCCTAACACGGCATCAGCATGTGAACTGCCATGGCTTCCACATTTACCTTCTATTAGAACCTATCCATCTTATTCGTCTCCGGCACTCAAAACTGGAACGTAAGTGGCACTTACATTTGATGGTAGATTTTCCTTTTAAATTATCATCCTTAGTAAAATTTTAAGTAAATTGAAAAGAAGGCATGACTAAGAACAGTTGGCTTTTCTGTGGATTGATTCTTAAGACGTGTGTGTGTGTGTGTGTGTGTGTGTGTGTGTGTGTGTATGTCTGTGTCTGTGTCTGTGTGTCTGTGTGTGATGCCGCCTGTGAGTGACACCACAGAGAAGAGGAGGATGTCAGATTGTCTGGATCTGGAGTTAGGGTGGTTGTGAGTGTGGGTCTTGGGAACTGAGTCCAGAGCCTGTGCAATTGCAGCAAGCACTCTTAACTGTTGAGCTGTCTCTCTATCCAAATATTGAGTTTTTAGACATCTGTTTTGAATTACCACAAGTTATAATTAATTTCCATTTGAATTCTATGTAGACAAAATTGCCCATTGACTGCCACCTAATCACATTTTTGAGACTCAAAGTCTTTTAAGAAATTCCTTTTATTTCTTTAATATTCTTAACCATTGAATTTGATTCCAGGCTGTAAAGATAGTAGCTTTAATCACCAGCAAGTAATATCTGTTACCTGGCTAGATCAACACATGAAACAATGCCTGTGGCTGTACATGGGTAATAGGAGAGAACATATGTGGTTTTCAGTGTAGTTAACATATTATTGTTGTCCATGCTATTACGAAGAATTTTAAATTACTTGTCATGTGCTCAACAAAGAGCAACATTTTGAATACTTCCTACAGTTTTTTGTGTATGTGCCTATTTATTCATTTATCATTTCTAATGAATAACTTTGACAAAATGGAATACCATATATAAAATTTACAACATTTCTTATTGTTCCTGGTATCTTTCAAAATTAGAAGACATTAGTTATTTCTTTAAAATGTTTTTTAAAATGCCTGTACTATAGTTTACCAAATAGTAATGATGTTATATAATGTTGCCATTTTGAGTACCCTCTCATGTTGCCAGCTACTAAGTTTTTTGTGGCTTTTCAATATTACAAATAACATTTGTTGGATACTGTACTTAAATCTTGATATGACCAAATGAGGTTTTTAGATGCGAATCCTAGATGTAAGAATCTTAGTGGGCAGCGTGAGACTTTCTTAAGAGCCTTGCTCTTCATGGTCAGTTTGCATTCCAGGAAGTCTATCCTCTCATGCTCTAAAGGCCTCATTGCCTCGTGTGGCGGTCATAGCCTTCCAGAGTCTCATCAGCACTGGGTGTCTCTGTGTACTGTGACAAACTGATAGGCTTTAATTTGCACTTGCAATTTTCATGTGAGGTCTGATTTTAGAATTCATTGTCATTTCTCTCACCTCCCAGTCAATGGAAAAGGAGTGTGGTGCTGACGGAGGAAGTCAGAGCTTCCCAAGAAGTGCTGGACTCGGCCCCTGGGTCACTGCTCTGCTCATGCACCTGCTCCCTCTGTGTCAGTCAGGGCGCCCAGACTCCCAGGCCTTGGCTCCGCCTCTGTTGCCTCCATCCTGAGACCAGCTCTTTCCTGTCTCTAGAACAGGAGCTGTTTGGTAGGCTTGTGAATTAAGTTGAACAATATCAAGGGAAATGATGAGGAGGTACTTGTTGGAGAGATTTTTCTTGTGCTAGGTGCTTTATATCAGTGCTATTTAATCTTAGAAACATCCTAGTGGGGAGTCTACTTACCATCTTACAGATGAGACAGCAACCTTTATCCATGGCCAGTGTCTTATAATTGACTAATATCGAGGGGGAATTTGATTTTGTTGCTTCTCCCAAGAGAAATGATGGTGATCATGGTGACCACATCAACAACTACAGTGACCACATGCTACTGTTCATAATTGTAACAATAATTAATTTTTTAAAAGATAAAATAAGCTTGTCTTTAATTTATATTAATAACTGAATGTCAGTGCCATGTAATTAAGTATTCATAGTATATTTGGGTCAGATATTATAATCCAGGCAAAATGTACTTTGTATTTGTATAAATAGGTCATTTAGCTTGCTTGATTGGGTCATAGTCCTAATAAGGCCAAGTCTGTAGGTTTCATGCATGTGTACACTAATACTGTACCTCAGGGTCTTCCTGTTACAAACTAGCCCTGACCATGTCCAGTTATCTTTTTTTTTTTGACAAAAGGAGGACTTTGTTTAGTAAGCAGATATTAACATTAGGTATACAGGCTTGTTCTAGACCCTGAAATAGATCCATGATTGTATAGAAATGCAAACAAATAAAATTCTCACAGTGAGACTTTGCACTTGCATTCCTGAAAACTAGGACACCATTATCTGTGGTCACTCTGCTGTGGACAGCACACTTGAACGGAGCTCCTTTCAAACATACCCCAGTACCTCCTCCTCATTCCCTTCTTGCCCTGCTCTTTCCTCCTCTCTACCTTGTGGAAACCACCAGTGAAAGGTTTAAGGCTCCTTATGTAACTAAGATCCTGTGGAACTTGTCTTTCTGTGTCCCTTAGTACAGCAGTTTCTGAGTCTACCCATGTTCTTTCACTCATTTTGTTTATTTTTCTGAGACAAGATGTCACTGTGTAGCCTTGGATGTCTAGGAACTTACTCTGTAGACCAGGCTAGCCCTGAACTCACAGAGATTCCCTGCCTCTGCTTCCCAAGTGCTGAGATTAAAGGTGTATGCCAGTCACTGATTGTTTCTTAGCAGTGTGGTGTGTTCTAGAGGTTTTCTCATTTTATTTTAACCCCATTAAAAGGAGATGAAGGCTCAAAGGTAAACCTGACTAAGCTAAGTCACTCCTGGCAAGTAAGTAGTAGAGCAATGTACCGTATTTTTTAGTTACTGTAACAGAATGCTTGAGACTCTTACAATAATGACCAGGAACTTATTTGGCTCACAGCTCTGAAGGCTGGGAAGTCTTCTTTACCTAAGGAAAGCTTTCTTGGAATAAAGATTAGAAGGGCAAAGAGCATTGGAAAGGGGCAGGAAGAAAGGAGAGGAACATAAGAGACTTGAGAGAAGATACAGGCCAGATTCACCCTGTGCACAATAATCCACTTTTGAGGCTATAGCATCAACCAGTTCATAGTAAGTAGCCTTGATTACCTAATTACCTTTTAAGACCCCGTTTCTCAATACTGTTGCATTGAGGACTAAGTTTTGAATTCATTATCTGTGAGGACACAGTCACACTATAGTAGCAAATAAAATCAACTTATCCTATTTTGATATGTATTTATTTTGTTTAGAGGAGATAGGATTTAGTATTATGATATTTTAAAATAAAGATTTGGGGCTGAGGAGATGGTTGAGTTCAGTAACATGCCTACTGCACACACATGAGGTCCTGAGTTTGGATTTCTAGCAACCACATAAATGTCAGGCAGGGTTATGGACCTGTAACATAGGAGGTCAGGTAGTCGGGGGTGGGGGGTAGGAGACAGGTCAGATATAGTCTGATTTATTGAACTTGCTGGCTGGCTAGTCTAGCAGAATTTGTGAGCTTAAGGCTCAGTAGGACCCTATCTCAAAAAATAAAATGGAAAGCATTTGAAGAAGACACTCAGTGTTGATCTTGGGCCTCTGTACTCAGGTGAACACTTGCACAAGCAGGTGTGCACACACATATACACTCACAGAGTAAAGAACTTAAAATCTAAGTTTTCCATTGTACCTCCCTCCTTCAGTACGCTTACATACTGTAGCTTCTTTGAGTAAATGTGAAGCTTTTTGGAATTTATTTTCATTAGTAATGACTGTATTAACAATGATTTACATTTTAATAAATACCATTACTTTTTCATTCTAGTACTGCATTTTCAGTTATTATGTTCTGGATGCCCCTAGCGGATGCTCTCATTTACTAAATGAGGCCACAGATATCTAGATTAATTACTTGCCGCAGGTCTTATCAAATTGGAACCAAATCTAGAACAAACTTAGTTTTTTATTTCAGGTCATGCACCTGCTTTTACTTTGGACTCCTTTAGTGTTGTCTTATTAAAGCTGAGGTGTGTGATGGCTGTGTCGGCAGGAGCTGACCTTGCTGTAGTTTTTCCTGATTTTTATTTGAAAGAATTAGGTCTGGAGGTTCTGTTACTTGATAGACAAGAAAGACTCTTTAAAGTTGATCTAATTTCTCCTCTGAGGGAATACCATAGCTAGTCATGCCACATTAAAAAAATGTATGTGCACTGTTCTTTTATAGGCTTTAAGGTTCCAAGAGAAACTTTGCTGTGTTTACCAGTCTACAGAGAAAAGCTGCAGAGTAGCTCAAGTCATTTTCTCAGGCTTGTACTTAACCTTGTTCTGGTCTCACTGCAACTGCAGGGGTAGAGAGCCGAGTCCTTCATGTAGCCCAGGCTCATATAAGTGTTTCTTAACTGAGTAGTTGTGATGCTACTGCATAAACTGGAGTGGCCTGCTGCAAGCCAGCTTCATGACAGCCATGGAGGGTGGGCTCTCCTGAGGACCACCAGATCCTGCTAGGGAGATGCAGTGCGGATGAGAGAACAGGGAAGGCCAGCGTTCCTCCTCTCATGAGGAGACGTGAGACAAAGGGGACATGACTGAGGGCCACATGCTGGCCCTGTGGTAAGCATGACACTTGTAGCAGTTTTTCTATCCAACTAAGCTGAAGCTTATATGCGGCCTGAAACGTCATTGATATGTTAGAGTGCTTACTTATTGTTAAATTTTATTTATTCACTATAAATGTAATCAGATTAGAGGAACAAAGTCTGGAAGTATTGGTTAAAGCATTGAAATAATTGCATAGGTCTGTAAGGAATCAGGAAGTGGTTTGGTAACTGAGGCAGTGACTGGTACTTGCTCTTTAAGTCAAGTGCTTCAGAGTCTCTTCCCACAGAGCATCTGCCTAAGACCTGTTCCTGTGTGCTAATGTTCTTATCTACTACATTGAAAAGTTTTCATGTGGGTCACAACTCATGAGGCTCACAGACTTCACCTGTCTGGGGAGGCAAAGGAATGAAGAAAGGACAGAAACACAGACACTAGTATGGGAAAACTGGAGTTGGGTGGGCTGTGCTCACTCAAATGAAACTAGCACCAACTACTCAACAACCCTGAACCTCAGTATCTTAGTTTGGGTTTTACTGCTGTGACCAGACACCATGACCAAGGCAACTTTTATAAGGACAATATTTAGTTGGGGCTAGCTTACAGGTTCAGAGGTTCAGTCCAGTATCATCAAGGTGTGAGCATGACAATGTCCAGGCAGGCATGGTGCAGGCAGAGCTGAGAGTTCTACATCTTCATCTGAAGGCTGCTAGCAGAATACTGATTTCCAGGCAGCTAGAATGAGGGTCTTAAAGCCCACACCCACAGTGCCATACCTATTCCAGCAGGACCACACCTTCTAATAGTGCCACTCCCTGGGCCAAGCATGTACAAACCATCACACTCAGTGTGTTTATTCTGTACAGCACATGGGACAGGTCTATTGAGTCTCTGGAAGTCTGCAGGCAGCAGGCTCTGGTTGCAGACATCCACTAGGAGGGAGCTGCAGCTGCTGGTTGGTGCACAGACTGGTCCATTGGTGCACAGACTGGTCCATCGGTCATAAGCATTTGTACTTGTACACACTGTCAACATTTGTTCTTGGAGCAGAGAAAGGACAGTCCCTCTGAGCTTGGCATGGAGGAGGCTTTGCCAGACCCTTTGGGTCTGAGGTTCTTGGCATGGCTATGCCCATGTCAACAATTTGCACTTACTCAGGGCTTCCTTGGCTCCCCACAAATATGTGTATAGATGGGCATGGGATGCTTCTGGCTTATAGCCATATTACCAAAGGGCACATAAGTTAAAATCCTCTGTCATTATTTTCTTTTTCTCCCCTTACAGAAGTTGTCATTTTTATAATCAAGTTTATAATTGGGCAGGTTCATTTTTGTCACAAACTAGGATCCCTCCACCAGGTCACCCAGCAGGCATGTCTGAGGCATTTTCTTGATTGCTAAGTCATGTAAGAGAGCCTACCCATGATGGGCGGTACCATCCCTGAATGCTTGGGTCAGGGTGGTATAAAAGGCAGCTGAGCATGCTAGGAGGGAGAAGCAAGCCAGTCAGCAGTGTTCCTCTATGGTTTCTGCTTCAGTTCCTGCCTCCTGGCTCCTGTTTCAAGTTCCTGCCAGGGCTTCTGATGTTGGACTATAAACTCTGAGCACCCTGACCCCGTCCAGGTTGACTTTCATCTTTGCGTTTAATCACACCAACAGAAAGCAAGGTAGATCAGTAACTCTCTTTTTATATCCACATGCTTGGATTCAACTGTGATGTGAAACCTCCAATTCATTGCCACTTAGTCCATAAGATTAATAAATAACCTATGTCAATTTAGAAACAAGTGGGAGAGATTTACTGTTTTTTAAATTCTTAGTTGAGCTATGGATCTCATAGAGAGCTTACAGATGGCTTGCTCCAACACCAAGAAACATCCTCCTTAAGTTTGTTTCAGTAATTAATTACTCTCTTTTCTTTATTTATCCATAATTTCTTCCTCCTCCTGTCAATACACCCACGTTTTGAATCATTCAACAAATGGCTACCACTACCCATGTGGTGCCCAGCTGGGTTTCTGCAGCAGGATTTGTCTTCTTCATGACCAATAATTCTGGAGGCTGTCCTCAGCTTTGGCTTGCCTGATGTTTCCTCCTGTTTGAAGTGAGCCTGGCAGAGCTCATTGCTGGCCACATTGGTTTTGACCACGATTCTGGCCTGCCACACTTACTGCTGTGATGTCTTCCGAATCTCCCCTCTGTTCCTTAGTAGCAGTGTTCCTAACTTGAGGTCCCTATTGTATGAGAATTTTCAGATAACCACAGGGTTATTGTCTTTTCTCATCCACCAGTTTCTTAGTTTCTCATTTCTATGTATCTGTTAGAGTAGAGGAAAGAATCTTTGTGTGCTTGGCTTTTTTCTGATCTCTGTGTTCATTCTCTGGATTTTGTGTATAGTGGCCACAGTACCTATGAAGTGGATGAAGGCAGAGTTGCATGTTCCCTTAGCTGTGCATTGTCAGATGTTGCTTTTCCTGCCCATAATTGGCAAGCTGTAAAATTTTGATCTGTGTATATTTAAGTTTTTCTCAGCAAATATGAAAACAAATACAAAATTTTGTTTTATATTTAAGGTTGATAAAAATTTAACAAAAGAATTTTCCTACTAGTGGTGATATTTAATTAATTAATTAATTTATTTTTTATCAAGAGCTATGTGTTCTTGAGAGGACAGGTTTCTTGTAAAAGCAAGCTTAATTGGAACCTCACCTGTAGTGGGTCATTATAAGAAAGTATCCCAAGCTCTTCTGTGCCAGCCTGCTGTTTGAGTTTCGTTATTGCAGAAACTATGGTTCCAGTTTTGTTCCTTACACAGTTAGAAGAGGCAAGATCCTCTATACTCCATTCCTTTGGGGGCCTTGAAGTCGCCTTGATTCATTCAATAATACATACATACATACATACATACATACATACATACATACCATGACCTGACGGTCAGTTTTATAGAAGAAAATAAAACTGTTTGCAATAGTGATAGACTTGAAGACTTCCTTGTGAGCTGATCTTGTTCTTAATGTGGGATGTCATCTTCAGTCACCATCAGATTTTGTTCTTAATGTGGGATGGTTATCTTCAGTCACCATCAGATTCTAATGTTATTTCTTACAGTAGTTCATAAAGACCTGAAGGAAATGAACCCTTTGTTATACAGTGTAAAATTTAACAATTTATTGAAAGGAATTCCTGATTAAGAAATTCCTGTTTTTTTTCTTTGATATTTGGAAAATGAATGCTGTAGTACTCCAGAAATTTCTGTGGTTATTGGATGGGTATGTGGAGGGGAGTAAAAGTGGTTAGTTCTCTTTTCTATTAATCACTAAAGAAAAAATTAAATTTAAGTTAAAAAGTTCATTGTAAGTAAAGACTGAGAGGGAGAAATCACACCAAGATCACTGTCACTACAGGGCTACCTGTGAGGCAACTGTTAGCAGGGGATGTTGCAAATGCCGTATTTGCAACCATACTATACTATAGACATATGCTTTTATAATAAACTAAGGAACTTGGACTCTTAGAGAGGAGATCTGAGGGATAAAGAAGGCCTGAACTAGGGGAGGGGCAGAAAGGGGTGAGTTCAGAATACTCTGGCCTTGTGTTTTTCAGTAAGGTAGACCCAAGCTGGTCTTCACCTGCCTTCCTTTTGCCTTAAGCTCCTATGTTCTTGGATGTCAGGTTGAGTGACCATTCTGGCTAAGTTCAAGTTGAATTAAGGATGTTAGACTATCAGAATATGAAAATAAAGTAAATCTAGTTGATGAGAGACAATTTTGAGACCCTGTCAGAAAAGGAAGGGTGTAAGACATGCTGGTTAGTTCTTGTCAGCACAAGTAAAGCTTGATCATTCCATTGCTGCAGTTACCTGGGAAGAGGCAACCCCATTGAGGAATCCTGTCCATCAGATTGGCAAGTCTGTGGATATTTTCTTGGTTAATGACTGATGTGGGAGGGCCCAGCCCACTGCAGGTGGTGCCATCCCTTGAGTGGGTGATTGGGTTATATAATAGCGGCTTCTGCTTGAGTATCTACCTTGTATTTCCTCATTGGTTGTCACCTGGAAGTTGTAAGATGAGACAACCCCTCCCTCCTCAGTTGCTTTTGGTCATGGTATTTATCACAGTATGAAAAGCAATCTAGGATAGAAATGAAGCCGATATGGGAGAAATGGGATGTGCTCAGTGTTGTAGGGGGAGCCCTGGGTGCTGTGGGGTCTGATTGCAGACATCTATGCAGTGCAGGCATGTGGACCTGAAGCTTGGGAGAGCTGGAGTTTGGAAATAGATTAGCATAGAAAAGGTACCTGGAGCCTAGGGATGGAGAGTCCTTGGAAGCAGGATGAGCTGTTGTGAGTAGAAGCCATTGTGATGAGTGTAAGTCTGGACCTATATTTAATGAGCTTAGAGTAAAGGAGAGCCCATTGTTCTGAGAAACTCCAGTGCCATGAAGCCAAAGAGGACGAAAGGAGTGGCAAGATATAGTTAGCAGCGTTAATTCTATCTGTGTTGCATGCAGAGAGATTTGAATTAGATTTTCCTCTAAAGCTGATTTTCAGGGAGTTTGATGTAAACATTTGTGCTCAGGACCTGCACATTAAAGGAGACGCTTCACCATTCTCTGGGTCATTATTATTTACTCCCTGTTTCCCTCCATTACTAATTTTCTTAAATCCACGGGGATGCAGTACTTACTTATCAGTTCAATCAGCCAAATGTCAGCATCGAATATCACACTAAAACAGAATGTGTTTTAATGACACATTAGCAAACACTGTGGTCTTTAAGCTTCCCTTCCCAGATTTTTGGTTTTCACAAGACTCATGGAACAGAGGCCAGGCCATTACCTTTGTTTCTCTTCTCCAATTAAGGAATTTGTTCCCTTGTTTCATTACGTTACCCATTCACAGATAACTGTTAGTTTTCTATTTCATTGGCTATGTAATCTAAAATGTAATGTTTCAAAAAACCCTAGAGATCCTCTCCAGCTCTCTTCATTTAACAGATGAATAAACAGGCACAAAGAGGTAGAATTGTTTGCCTGAGGTCAGAAAGGCAGAGAAAACAAAATTGAGGCTGACTCCACCTGTCCTATCTCTGTCTCTAGAACCAGGAACAGGTTAGTTTCAGTGCAAGTGTAACAGGCAGGCCCTGCTGCTCTTGCTGATTTCATCTTCCCTTTGTATGTCTTGGAAACAGTGTGCTGTTCGAGCTGCCACAGAAGGCAGGACGCTGGTTTTAGAAGGCTTGGAAAAGGCAGAGAGGAACGTGCTTCCAGTATTGAACAACTTGCTGGAGAACCGGGAGATGCAGCTAGAAGATGGGCGCTTCCTGATGTCTGCCGAGCGCTATGACAAGCTTCTCCAAGTAAGAGAGGGAAAGCCAGCTCCTGGCCGCTGCCTCGGGAGTGGGATGTATCTCTGAACTGAGACAAGTGCTCAGGTGGACCTTCGGTTTGGCAAACTGCCTGAGTAAATCATGAGTTTATATGATTTTGAGAGGCTTCCATCTGCAAAGACCTGGATTGCTGGGTCCTCCATTTCTTTGACACCTCAATAGCTATTCTCCTCTTACCCATTTTTCTCCTTTTTCCTTCTTTATGTTAACAACCATCAAGGCAATGACTTTTAGACAGTGCTGAGCATCTGGGATACAAAAGTCCACTTCTTAAACTCAGAAAACGCAGTGTTCAGCGGGACTGACAGATGTGACGAGGATGTTAAGAAGCTACTCTGGGGGCTGGAGAGATGGCTCAGTGGTTTAAGAGCAGGTGCTGTTTTTCCAGAGGATCCCACTTTGATTCCCTGCATTCACTTGACAACTCACTGCCTCTAACTCCAGTCCCAGGAGCTCTGCTGTTCTCTCCTAGCTTCTAAAGGTCCCAGGTGCACACATAGTACATAGACATACATGCAGGCTAAACCTTCACACATGTAAAATACATTCACTAATATTTCCTGCCTACCACTGAAGTTAACTCTGCTTCCATCCCTGCTCTCCACTTGGTACTCAACACCCACACCTGAGTCAGTGGTTGATTTGAAACTTGTGTCTCCCACCTGTGACCCCAGCGTTTCACAGGTTGAGGCAGGAGAGTCAGAAGCTCAGGGTTACCCTTAAGTATCTAGTGAGCTGTAGGCCCACAGGGATGCTTATGACCTTGTCTCATAAAACCAAACCAAACCAAAATAAACAAATGTGAATCTGTACTGTGCTCTGACCCTAGTGGCTTCCTGTTTCAGAGTAGAAATGGGGACCCTTCCAGTGCAACAGGACACCCACATAATCAGGCCCTTGTCACCTCTTTCCTCAGGTCTTTCTATGTGCCCGCTTTTTAACTCTTGTCCAGCAACTAGACACTGCTATGCTATATTTATTCAGTAGGCTTCTCCCTGGTCTAGACTTTGCACAGGTATTTTCTTGTTCCTGAAATGGGTTTTCCCAGGTGTTTGCTTGTCTCACTCCTACAACCCCTTCAAGTCTTTGTTATGTCATCGATGAAACTCACCTTGCTGCTCTAACTTACATTTCAGTCTGTCCTCTATGTCCATACCCTCGTGAAGCTTCAGGTCCCCTGTGCTGTCTCCTGACACTCTGTAGGGGTTACTTATGTTCTAGATTTACTGCCTTCTCCCTCTATCAGTGTATACGTTTTAAATGTGCAGGGAATTTTTCACACCCTTTGAAGAATGTTTAGCATATGATATTCATGAACTATTCTGATGTGACATAATGTGTACAAAGAGGGCAACACTTATGGACACTTGTGAGCCATCACATGCATGCTGGGAATCTGTTAGAGCAGCCCCTACTCTTCACTACCTGTCCATGGAGAGCTCTTCACAGGCTGTAGCAGTGAGGCAAGCAGTGATGAGAAGCTTCATCCTTGGTCATTAAGCTTTAGCTGCACTACACTGAATCTCTCAGCACTGGTGCAGCCTCTACAGCCAATTGACACTCTGCAACTGGAAGTCTTTCTCACATTTTTTTTACAGGTATGCATGTACTAATCTGTTATACTTTGCTCAAAAGTGGCATCATATAATGCTCTCTCTCTCTCTCTCTCTCTCTCTCTCTCTCTCTCTCTCTTTCTGTGTGTGTGTGTGTGTGTGTGTGCACACGTCTCATCTCCCTGAAGGAATCCTGGGGTTACAGATGTTTATTACATGTGTCTGGTTTTCACGTGGGCTCTAGAGATTCAAATTCAGGTCCTCACACACTGCCAGTACGTTCACCCACTGAGCCCTCTCTCCAGTCTGTGTCCTGTACTTCACTCTGAAACTGCTAACACAGACCTAGAACACGATGGCCCCTTGATAATAGATATTGATATGGGAGTGTCTCTGAATGAACTGATGCTCTGAGTCCTGGACACAGGTCTGCTTCCCTATAACTCACCTTGTAACAGTGTAGCAGTCTGTGGAGGTACCTACGTGGTGGTGTCCTAGCTCAGCGGTCATTTTCTCCTAGATACCTGTAAAAATGATCTCATCCTACTATAGGTAGATGATTGTAGATTTAATCAATAAGAAAAAGTTATATTTATACCTTCATGTTATCATAGTTTGTTTATTATAGACAATAAAGGCAAATTTTATAGTTTGTCATTAAGAAAAGGTGGATATCATGTAGAATACTTTCCTTTTAGCCACTTTCAAGTTATAAAATAACTATACACAACTAGAGATTATATTAGTTACTTACTAATCTTAGTAAAATTTTTAGAAAAATATTACTAAAGCACATAATTATTTTAAAGCATACTATTACTTCATACCGACAGATCGGTATATTCTTTATCCTTACAGCAGAATTTATTGAATATATTATTGCTTTCGATACAAACTCAGGACATGAGAAATACAAAGGGAGTTTTAGCACATGAGGCATGGTTATCATCAAGTGAGAAGGATCTAGCTATATTGTTTTTTCCCGAGTAGTTGTTAACATAAACACATACTTTTTATTGATAAATATTTCTGATTCCTCAGGATCTCATGAATATAGATATAGGAATATATTTTTCTTAACACATATCCTATGGTACTTTCTGTGGATATATCTATATATCTATATAATCTATATATCTATATACCTATATCTCTATCTCTCTATCTCTTTCTCCATCTCCATCTCTGTCTCCGTCTCCGTCTCCATCTTCCACAACAGAAGTCCCACTTTGTTTTTGCTAGGTTCAATTCCTAAGTTTTAACATCTCAGAAGCCTTGGAGCTGGAGAGGTGGCTCAGTGGATGAGAGTGATTGTTCTGCACATGAAGACCTGAGTTCAGGCTCTCAGCACCTACATAAAAATCTGATCATGGCTGCATGTACCTGTGACTCAAGTATTGGGGGGCAGAGAGAGACAACCCTAGAGTTCGCTGAGCCTGAGCTTGAGTCACCACAATCTCCAGTGTGAAAGCACTGAAGGGAAACGTGGTAGAGGACGATGCCAGGTGTCCCCTTCTGACCTCTGCATTCATGCACCTGTGTGCATGCTACCAAGCTGAGGCTCACCCTATGCCTGAAGGCAGGTCTGCCCACCTACCCTCCATAGGCCATTCAAAAGAACCAAACAAAAAGTAGAGCCAGAGAAAGGAGATTTATCCAGTGGTCACATGGGGAAGAACGACAAAGAGATCCAACAAACCCTTGAAATCCTTGTTCGTTTTTGGGGCCCTGAGGTGAGATCTGTGTTTAACTATAAGGCCAAGGATGGGGAGATCTAAACAGTCCCGGTCAAGGTGCAGTCCCGCCCACCACTGTCCGTCACTGCAGAGGCTTCAGTCTCATTTTGTAAGGTATCTGACAAATTGTTAGAATGGTTTGAAATCTCTTCCACAGAGACTGTTTCCCCTCTGGCTGGTCCCCTTTCCTTCTCCCAGCATGAGATCCCTGGTGATTCTCACTTCTTTTGGGGCCCATTGTTTTAATAGTCTAATTGTCAGATTGAAAGATACAAGTGTCTTATTAAAGTATCTTAATTTCTGTCAAATTGGTTATGTTCGCATCAGGTGCATGTACCCCCAAACTCAATTACATGTACTATACCTACCATGTCTGTCCCTCTCCTCTCTCCCGTCTGGCTCTCTGTCATGCCCACCATCTAGCTCGTCCAGTTCTTACTCTCTTACTGGTTTGTTTATATTAGGAAAGCGGAGTTTGGTTATTATAGAAATAACATTTGTATATACTCCATATTCTGATTATCTGTGTTTTGACGATTTCAGACAAGTCTGAGTCCAAGCATTTGTCTCCTAGTGTATGTGGCGTACTGTCTTGAGGTTACTTATTAGAGTTACAGTAATAGATGTGTGATTTCTGATTTCAATTATGATTAATTACTTTAAGAGCTGGTTCATACAATCATCCAACAGACTTTCTCTAAGTTCTTTTGTTGAACTTTGAACATTTGTGCTTATACTGTACCAGTGGAAGGCAGTTCCACTGCAAATGCATTCACACTAGTGATGCATGCTGTCTTTGCAGTTGTTGGTAAGTTGAAGCCACAGGATCATAAAAGGTGGGGGTTGCTGAGACTGGGACAATCAGACGCAAAGAACGACAGGGAAGGTTTTGAATACCATGTTAAATATTTCTATACTATCATAACTAGTGTACCCTTGGAAAATCTAGTCAAAGCTGTGGACTTAGAAACCTTAAACCACTGGGTTTTAGCCTTTCTAATGCTGTAGTTCCTCATGCCGTGCTGACCCACCATAACATTATTTTCATTGCTACTTCGTAGCTGTAGTTCTATTACTGTTATGAATTGAATGCATCTGTGTTTTCTGATGGTTTTAGGCAACCTGTGGAAGGGTTGTTCAACACCCCTAAACGGGTTGCTACCCACAGATTGAGAACCACTGTCTTAAAAGTGTGTGCATGCACAAGTGCCCTCATGTCTGTGTATATACATATGCTTTATGTATATGCATGCATATACGCATTTATGGACTTTGAAGAATATCATGAGTCTGTATGACTGATGAGTCATTGATAGAGTTAGACAGAGAAGAAAGGCACATTTACCAGAGTCTGCCTGGTGGATATATGTGGCCATTCATATATATCCTAATGTTTAGGTTTTGTGGTACTCAGAACCATGTAAGTTATATTATTTATACATTATATGTGAGAAAATTGAGGCTCCTGGAGTCACAAATATCTGTGGTGGTTTAGCTAGAGCTTGTATCAAGTGGCTGAGTCACAACCTATTATGTCTCCAGAATAGCCTGTTGCTCTTCTCTCAGCTCTGCCTCACACTGGAGGGATCATGGGCATGTTATGAACCCCTTTGACCTCTGTTTTGTTCATTCATATAATGTTGTCTGTCTGTATTGTGGCTAATTACTTGAGAATTTGTGGGCTGTGGATGTGAAATTATGAAAAGTTAAATCAGAAAAGTGAGTTTTAAAACACTGATATTACTAGTCATATGCCTTAATAGAAGTACATCTACAAGGATAGTTCCCTGTTTAAGGTCTATGGGCAGCCTCGACTCTGGTGGTTAGTCTGTTCTAGGTGCAACTTTTTGATATTATCTGCCCTCTGGCCCTCTTCTTTCACATCATGGACAAGAGCATGGCAGTCTGTCTCAGGCTCCTTTGTTCCTGGGTGTGTGGGCTATCTTTCCTTCCTAACAGCACAGTCTTCAGGCTCGGAGCTCTCCGTGGCATCGGATCCTCGTGTGTTTTGCAGTATTCCTCACCTCTCAGCATTCTTGCCTTTGAAGTCCGTGTCGCTGGCCCTGGCAGCTGCAGTGTGCATCACTTCTGCTGTCGTGTTTGATCTCTCACTTTCATAGGACCACACTAAAGAGGAGCTGGACGCGTGGAAGATTGTCCGAGTCAGCGAAAATTTCCGAGTGATTGCCTTGGGCTTGCCAGTGCCCAGGTACTCTGGGAACCCACTAGATCCCCCTCTCCGTTCTCGATTTCAAGCCAGAGATATTTACTTTCTACCCTTTCAGGTAAGTATGCCAAGGACATAGTGCTTGAAATGGTTTTTATCTATAATAAGACATTAAATTCTATATCAATGTTAGTATTTTTTTGTCTTTACTTATTTTTTTTTAAATTTTTAGGTTGCACAGTCTTTTATAAAAGATTTATTTATTTATTTAATGCATATGAGTACACTGTAGCTGTCTTCAGACATACCAGAAAAGGGCATTAGATCCCATTACAGATGGTTGTGAGCCACCATATAATTGCTGGGAATTGAACTCAGGACCTCTGGAAGAGCAGTCAGTTTTCTTAACTGCTGAGCCATCTCTCTAATACCCCCTGCCTTTTTTTTTAAAGGCTGCCTTTGCATTTATTAAATAGAATATATCATGGAATGTTGTAAATTACAGTGTCTACTTAATTAAAAGTTTGGTTTATCTATAAAGCATTTGTGTTTCATCTGTTGTATTCATTATTAATTGGTTGTATATGTTTCTACTATTTAGGACCAACTAAAACTATTATATTCAGTTGGAGCCAATGTTCCTGCTGAGAAGTAAGTATACTTTATAAATATTGGATGATTAAACATTTAATTTGTTTAAAAATTAAATTTGTTGTTAAACCAAAAAAAATTGCTTAGTAGTTTAGTTTGTTGAGTCTTTCTAGAAGGCTTCACAGAGACATGCACATTGAAATGAGTCCAAAAGTATAAGTCGGCCTTTGCAGACAGCTGCGAGTGAAGCAAGATCCTAAGGATTTCAGCACAAAGTGGGGACTTGAGAGCTGTGCCTTCTCCTCAGCGTCCAAACACTTCCAGTCCCTACAGCTCAGCTTTGAGCTTTAGGAAGGTGGGGACACAGCTCACACGATGGATTTAGACCAGGTTGTACAGCGCTCACATGTTGTGATAGATTAGAGGAAATGTCTAGATAGCCAATCAGTTTCTGAATTTTTAATGGGATATGATATGAACCATGGGTCTTTAAGAATTCATAGTATATTTTGTGTTTCTTAGATTAATGAAATCAGCCTAATTATTTTAGACATAATGTATATTTTACATGTTAAAATTATCAAATACAATTTGAACATTGTCCCTCTAGGATTTCTCAGCTCTTGTCCTTTGCAACAACCCTTTGCTCCCAAGAATCTTCTACACTTGGGCTTCCAGACTTTCCCTTAGATAGTCTGCCAGAGGCAGTTCAAATCCTGGTAAGTATAAAATAAACTGTATAAAATAAATAAAATAAAATAATTGAACGGCAGATGCATATACTCAAATGAGGCAAAGTCAAATTGAAGCTTATCATTAGAGATTGGTTACTTGAGCTGTCTTGTCATTTTCTTCTATAAAAGGCCTGAGATGGATGTGTGCACTGGAACAAACTGTGCAGACACCAGTGGCCTGCTTGGTCTCTGGGGAGCTTGCAGTTTTGAAGGGAGAGGTAGAAATGCAGCCTTCTGGGGGTTCCAGGGGAAAGACAACTGATCAAAGAATAGATGCGCCATAGGGAAAGAGATGGCTAAGCTGACCCAGCCTGAGGCAAGGCAGCTGAACTTTCCCGCACGAGCTTCCAGGAGTCACTGCTTAGTGGTTATCCTAAAGACACAGGTTTCTAGGTGCTGGCAGGTCTCCCAACTTGTCAAAAAAGATGGTTCCAGGAGCCTAAAGGCGGCCTTTATTTGCAAGATTTTTATAAGTGTGGGAAGGGAGAGAAAGCTGGGCCACATGTAGAGAGCCTAAGAGCAGACCTGAATACATTTGCAGGGAACACAGTTATTTTTCTCAAAGCATGGGGCGTCCTGTGTGGAATGATGGGAAAGCTTTCAGGGCAGAGGGTACATACAGAATGTTCAGCCACAGATGGGCCTGGAATGTTTGCAGAATGAGAACAAGTTGTATCGTTAGAACTACGTGTTTGTGGTAGAGATAGAAGTTAGAACCTTTACTGTGAGTTACTTTGTTGATGAGTAAGCCTGCTTGGGTTTTGTGGTGAGGGAAGAATGGCCCACCAAAGGTTGTGAAGTAGGTGGAGTGTGATGTGATCGTTCTATGTTCATGGAGATACCTCCCTCTGTTAGAGACAGGAGACTAGGGAGAGTCTCATTCATGGCAGTGAATGGGAGGAGACTCTTGAAACAGAGCGGGACCCTGCCGAGGAAGGCTTCATCTGAAATGAGACCCTTAAGCTTGTTGCTTTTCCCCAGTGTTTGCAGGTAGTCAGACAGTTTTCCTGTCTATTGTTACATTGTTGTGTATACCCGGCATACTTCTTGTTTACTAAATTCTATATATCTCTTTTCATTCTTCCTCAGTAATTTTTACTTTGAAAATTCTCTAGTCTGAAAAAAAAAGTTTAAAAATAGCAAAGCAAACCCTCATAGTGTCTTCAGTTAGAAGCCCCTGCTGTTAACGTATTGTCACCCCTCATTGCATGTGTACCCTTCCACCCCCAACTTCTTCTGAGCTACTTGAAGGTAAAGACAGTGTTTTCTTAAAGTGCAACTGCTAAGAATTGGAGCACCCTGTATGTCCAGAGCATGGCTCCCTTGCTCGATGGCTTGTTAACAGTGATTCAGGAGAAGGTCTAATAGGCAGTAACTCCCTGAATGGGATGAACAGACTTGAGTGCAGTACAATTTGGATGAAGAATTTGAGGCTAACGAACCCTTTGTAACTTTGGAGTTATAATTGTGAGGCTTGATGGATATAGATGAGATTAATTCAGATTAATAAAAGATGGAAATGTGGTGCTTTGAGTGAGTTGTGTGCTCCTGCAGGAGTGTCAGATCTATATACTGTAGGGTCCTATGTCAGATAGCTTAAGGCTTTGATCTAGAGCTCCAGAACGAGGCCAGAACTAGATAAAGGAGCATGGGGACCAGCAATCCAGAGGAAGGTGAGAGTGTGTGACTCTCTCAGGGGTATGATGCAGGACAGGAAGAAAAGAAGGCTTTGCTTTTTTACATTGCTGCAAGATACTTTTATTTCTGCTTCTGGGAAAATAAAGCAACTTCACCATGATATACATTTAAGATCCACTGTCTGTGACTGAGCTGTTGCTGACCTCTATATGTGTCTGCTCCTAACTAGGACTCCTTTCCCATGATGTCCATTGAGCATGCAATCCAGTGGATGTATCCGTACACCATTTTACTAGGACATGAAGGGAAGATGGCTGTGGAGGGTGTTTTAAAAGTGAGTATCTGCTTTTCCTTCCTCTCTATCTTCTTCATTTCACATTCCTTTCCATCTTACTAGTTTTCTGTACCCCTCTTATTTTTCCTTACCCATCTTTTTTTGTCTTCCCTTCTCTCCTGAGACAAGAAGCATTTGATGCCAATAACATGAAAGCAGTGGTGGGAAGCACACATTCAGGCGTGGGTGTGGCTGGGAGATTTGTTATACAGGGCAAAGAAGCAAATACAGCTGAGCAAAGGAATGGGTATGTTCACTGTAGTAGGAGTCATGTATCTATCTCACT
>NW_021620757.1:1275021-1279373 GCF_004785775.1 Grammomys surdaster
GGAGTCATGTATCTATCTCACTGCTGAAGGAGGACTGTGAACACGGAAAAAGGAAGACATGAAAGGACCCCTGCAGTCCTGGATTGGAAATGGAGATATGAACATGACTCGTGTTGCTTTTCAGTGCCTACATATCAGAATTGTTTCTCCTGGGAAGATGTGAACAAGTGTCTTCTTGCCTCAGATGGAGAACACACAGCATAATAAGGAAGGGATTCCACTCAAATCTAGTTTGGTGTACCAGGGAGTTTAAGCTGAGTTACTCACAGGAGCCAGGAGAGTTTACAGTTGGCCGCTCTGTGTACTCAGGAAACATCCTGAGGGTCTAGTACACAGCTTTGTGAACGCCTTGTGTGCTGCCGCCTGAGAGAGATGCTCGTACACTGCCTTGTGAACCTGCTCTCCCTTCCACCAGGGAATGGCAGTGGGCATTCCTGTGAAAGCCTTACGTTGGTAAACACAGCAGCTCTGATTTCAATATGATGGTGACCATGTCATGGCCAGAGGATAACGCTACCTAATATGTATGAAAAGGAGTGTGTGTGTGTGTGTGTGTGTGTGTGTGTTTACACATTTTCTAGCTCTGTGACCTAACAGAGCCTAGAAACTATAATCACACCAAGTGCCTGAAAGTCTAAATCCCATGTCTGCTAATAGGATCTAATTCCTGAGTTAGGGCAGAACTAAACTTGGTTCAAGAAACAGAAGATGAGATCAAGGAGATTTTTAATAAATGATATTGGCATATCAAAACCACAGAAGAACTCACCAATTTGAACATTGAAAGTAAACAATAATTGATGATAATCCATTGTATAAAATAGGTACCCATCCTATTAAACAATTTAAGTATGGAGGATAAGTAACTCTCCTTTTTACTGTAAAATGTGTGCCAACAAATATGGAAGAAATTATAGAATTTGGAAAATCACTATTAGGCTATCATTAGATTGATGGCTGAGTTAGGATGGTGTAAAGTGTGTGTGCATGCATGCGTGCGTGCGTGTGTGCTTGTGCGTGTGCATGTGCGTGTGTATACATGTACTTCTGTAACTGAATATTAATGTCATCTCTGAATATCTCCTTGTGAAATACTCAGTTGATTTTAAAATAGGGAAATGATATTTTTATAGTCACTGTCAACATGACCAGGCAGAACAAACTGACATTAATTACATTGGCATTGTGTGCTTCTTAAGCGTTGTGCTGGAAAGAGAGCATGGTTTGTCAGGAATCTTGCTGAAAGCTGAAGATTTGAGTTAGACTATGAAGAAAAACAATATAGTCCTGGGCTAAGGGGCACTTTGCAGAAGAAAGACCTATGTGTTTAAAACTCCTCAGTCATGAAAGAAAATGGAAGGCCTGCCCTGGGTTGAAGGCGACTGAAGAGTGACAATGCCATGTGTCTTCCTGCAAGGTCTGTGGTCACATAGGAACAAGATGGATCAGATAGCATGATTGTATAGATTTCTTCTTTAGCAAGTTAAGTAGTGATTACATTTGCTAGAGCTCTTGCTTTCAGGGAATGGTGAACTCTGATGTTTACGAGTACAGACCTGCATATCTTCAGCTTGCTCTCAACTTGTTGATTGGGAAAAATGAGTTAATTGTACACATATATGTGAGGTAGTAGGGAGGTCAGCACATGCTGGAATTGTAACAAGGAACTTGGGTGAAGGTGAGATAGAATCTTCTGTATAATTGTGTCCTTTGATTTTCTGACGTTTGAAATTACTTCAAAATAAAAATTGCAAAATTAAAAAAAAATCTAACATTTAAAATTTTAAGAACAAATATGTAATGTAATAAGAAGTTAACATTTGCAATGTATTCATAGCCTGGAAGGCATTTTTATAATTATGTAGAGTTTATACAATTTTGAAATGGTTTTTAATATCTTCTCTGGTATAGTTTTATGATATAAATTTATGTTTTTATTTTTATCCTCAATTGCTAATGCTTGGGACATGCTTTTCTTTTAAAATATTTATAGCATAGTTTTTTCATTGTATGGTTACCAATGCTGAGTTCCAACCCTGTGATGTTTTGTTAGTATGTATTTATGTGTTGATATTCAGTAAAAAATTAGTTGGCTTATTAATTAGCTCCCTCTTTGGAAGGACAGTTTATTTCTCTTTCACATCTGGATAAAGATGTAGATTTTTTTGTAGTAGTTAAAATGTAAATACTGTCTAGGACCTCCATTATTTAAGGTCAGGATTTGACAGCCTTAAGTATTCTTCAGGTCTTGGTTAGGCAACCGTATTTGTTGAGATTTCAAGGTTGCAGCCGCCAGGTCATGACTTTGAAGATAGCATGTAGCAATAGGCGTCCTGGCTCTGACAGTCTTGACTCTCCCTCTTCCATGATCTCTGAGCCTTAAATGTAAGGGTTGCATTGTAGATGTGCTGACTGGGGCACCATAAAGTCTGATTTTTATCCGGTCTTGGATCTCTAATAGCTTCTGTCTGTTGCAGAAAGAATCTTTGATGAAGGACAAGAAGTACACTCATCTGTTTGTTAACTAGTATTTAGAATGTAGTTAGAAATTATATTGGTGCAGGGTAGTGGTAGCACATGCCTTTAATCCCAACACTTGGGAGGCAGAAGCAGGCGGATTTCTGAGGCCAGCTTGATCTACAGAGTGAGTTCCAGGACAGCCAGGGCTACACAGAGAAACCTTGTCTCAACCCCTCCCCCCTAAAAAAAAAAGAAAGAAAAAAAGAAAGAAAAAGAAATTATGTTGGTTTAAGAAAATGCCAATAACAAGTTACTCTACTGTGACTTCTCCAGCCATGGGTAGTTGGGTAAGTTTATATTACCAAGTATGAATTTGCACATATTGAATGGGCATTTAAGTTCAAATTGACAGCTAGTAGTCACCCCCACAACAAAAGTGCCATGATATTGTACCACTGGGGATATCTTGCTGGGATAGGCTTTATAGCTGGATAGGTTAGTTAATTCTTCTCCCTTGGTAGCTTGCATAGCACTTTCAGATACTATGAGAGCTAGTCCTCAGAGAGAAGGCTTCCAAGTGAATTCCAGACCAATTTCTCCAAGTCTTATATTTGAAGTATGTGGTGTTTCAGTAATAGAGTCTTAGTTTTAAGTTCTGGAAGGCACCAAGGACAATGGCAACAGCCTATATTGTTTTGAGAACCTCTGCAACCTCCCTGACCAACAACTGAAAAGGAAGTTTCTGTATTTTGGGGGTTTGTTAGTCTATGACTGCTGGAAACCTTATAACCCTATGTGGCCTAATTCCACTTAAGCCCCACTCCCACGTATGTATGTATGTATGTATGTATGTATGTATGTATGTATGTACTATATACAAGTTTTAAGTAAGCTTATAAAAATGTTTCCATATGTCTTTTTCAAACATCTTCAGTGGTATTTACCCCAGTCCGCCTCTATGCTGCTGTCTTTCCCTGTTTCCCCTTACCCTCTTATAGCACTTGTGTCCTGCTACTGCCCTTGATGGTTGGAGTGATGATGATGCTTCCTGTAGGTTCATGTGCTCATTAGTGGAACTGTTTGGTGAGGATTAGGAAGTGTGGCCTTGTTGGAAGAGGTGTTTCATTGGGTTTTGAAGACTCAAGCCATTTCCAGTCAGCTCTCTGCCTCCTGCTTGTGGGTCCAGTTGTAAGCTCTCAGCTGTGGCTCAAACAGTCTGCTGCCATACCTTTGCTCTCTTATCATAGACTCTAACCCTTTGGGAGGGCCAACACCAAATGAACCCTTCTTTCTGTTAAGCGCCTTGCCATGATGTTTTGTCATAGCAGTTGGAAACTAAGATACATGTTTCTAGATGTCCTCCCTGTCTCTATATCTATTTCCTGGATTCTGTGTCTACTTCAGGAGTTGAATTTCTCAAGGAAGCACTAATGCCGTTTCTCGTAGCTTTGACCTTCTTTTTGGCCTTCATGATAAGGGAAGCAGAAATTGGGTTAGTGGTTCATATTACAAATAGAAATCTTCTAACTTTGATAGTAGATGTTGGAATTACTTTGATAGAGAAGAGAAAGTGTGACTGTGTTTGTCACCTTAATTATCTCACCTGCAAGTTAAATTGCAACTGTAGCTCACCTGAACCTAACGAGCTTATGCTCACACTGACTTCTCTGCACACATCAGTGAGTACTGAATGTCTTCTATACACACGTGTACTGACTGTCCTCCACACACATGAGTACTGACTGTCCTCTACACATATGAGTGAGTACTGAATGTTCTCCACACACATGAGTACTGACTATCCTCTACACACACGAGTGAGTACTGACTGTCCTCTACACACATGAGTACTGAATGTCCTCTACACACACAAGTGAGTACTGACTGTCCTC
>NW_021620757.1:1279383-1279645 GCF_004785775.1 Grammomys surdaster
GAGTACTGAATGTCCTCTACACACACAAGTGAGTACTGACTGTCCTCTACACACACGAGTGAGTACTGAATGTCCTCTACACACACGAGTACTGAATGTCCTCTACACACACAAGTGAGTACTGACTGTCCTCTACACACACGAGTGAGTACTGACTGTCCTCTACACACACGAGTGAGTACTGAATGTCCTCTACACACACTAGTGAGTACTGACTGTCCTCTACACACACTAGTGAGTACTGACTGTCCTCTACACACAC
>NW_021620757.1:1279655-1302028 GCF_004785775.1 Grammomys surdaster
TGTCCTCTACACACACTAGTGAGTACTGACTGTCCTCTACACACACTAGTGAGTACTGACTGTCCTCTACACACACGAGTGGGTACTGAATGTCCTCTACACACATGAGTGAGTACTGAATGTCCTCTACACACATGAGTACTGACTGTCCTCTACACACACGAGTGGGTACTGAATGTCCTCTACACACATGAGTGAGTACTGAATGTCCTCTCCACACAGAGTACTGACTGTCCTCTCTTAGCAGTGGAGCAGGCTGCACATTGCTGTAGCTCTTTATCTCTTTTAGGATACTCTGACATATTTGCTACCTTAAATTTTTCTCTCTTATTTTTTCAGGGCATATCTTAAGCTAATGCTTATATCTGAACAATATCCTCAAATAGTTTTGATAGTAAATGTGAAAGTTCGTGACCTTAGTTAATTTAGAAAGGGTTATAATAAAGGAGGACATATCTGTTTTAATAGAACAAATCAGGAAGGGATGTATTTTGTTTTGTAGATATCATAAAAGTTAATGAATAGTTGCATTTGAATTTTAATGTAATCATTTAATTAGACTACATTTTAAAGAAAAACCTATTACACACTGAAAATGCAGTCAGCTAGAACTCAGAATACTTTTCCTTTCTTCTGAACCAACTATAGACATGGCTGGAATGACTTCAGTCCCCAGATGGTGCTTGTCACATGATGCTCCTGTTCTTAAAACATCTCTGTAGCCATGGAATCATTTCTAGCTTTAGTTAAGACTCTGAAAGAGAATACTTTCATTCTCATCTTGCCATGCTTTGAGGATGGTGTGCTTGCCTACAGTTTAGTAATAGATGCATCCAGGCTTCTTCTAACATGTCTTGGCTCTCAGCCCCACTTAAGTAGGGCTCCGTCATAACAATGACTAAATCAGTGTGTTTCCTGGGAGATTTAGAAAGGGTGTGCCACTCTTGTTCATTGATAATATAGTCTGAACCATCTCTCTCTCACTCTGAAACTTGGAAAGATCTTACATTTAATGTTTTTATCTAGTTCAGCAAACATTAATTGAGCATTCATTATTTGGCAAATAATTGTCTACATAGTGACTTCTAGAGATGCAGAAACAGATGCTATCTGATTGCTTCTCTTGGAGAATTTACCGTCTGGTTGGGGCAGCAGACTAATAACGTTTTAATATGGTGATTTTCTAACACGGTGGCTAAAAAAGGAGTGGCTCTGGTAAAAGCAATGGTTCAGTGAAAACAGGAATGCAGTAGGCATGAGAAATGTCTCAGAGGTGGATGACAGGTATTAGCTGCTAACAGTTAACATGAGTGGGAGACTGTGTGCACAAGTGAGAGGTCAAGAGAAATGAACCCCACTCAGACAAGTGAGCTGCAGATGCTGTCAGTTAACATGAGCAAGCAGAGATGGGAGTGTGTGAGGAGGATAGACAGCTCCTTACAGGGGTCTCTCTGACTTAGCGCTTTCTAGGTGGCTTTGTCTAGCAGCTTTTAAATTGTAGTTCTATTTCTAGAGCTGTTTTGATATGAAAGACAAATGCTTGGTGCTGGTACAGACACTGAATCCAGGTAGGGCCTGGTCAGTGGGGGATGGGGGAGTGGAGGAGTGGGGATGGGTGGAAGGGTGTTGGGAATGCGGCAGGGGAGGTTCTTGGCTAGAGACTTCCAGGTAGCAAATGCTTTTTGCTGTTTTGGGATCCCATGGGTGTCTTTACTGGGCTTTGGGGTCCTTTCCCATGTCAGCAGAGTGTTCAAGGAATAAAAAAGGATAAATGTGTAGGAATCATTACTGTGTGAGTGTTAGTTGAATTCATGGGGAATTATCTAATAGGTTCTGGAAGCAAGAAGAAAAGAAAGAAGAAAAACTAGATACTGAATTCTGGAAGCATCATCATTTAAGGATTAAGATGGGAACTCTGTGGAGTATTGGGGAGAAAGCTGAGGAAAATCAGTTAGTAGACTGTTATATTAATCCAGTTGAGAGATTATGGGGGCTTTGGCCAGCAGTGAGGCTGGTAACAGGTAAATGCATTTAAGTTGTTTAGAGGTAGAGCCAATATGTTTTCCTAAAGACCTGAATACAGGACTCAGTCAAATAATCAAGGAGAAGTATAAGCTTTTTGGATTGTGGAATTTTACTGATGAAGTTGAGGATGGAGAGACTGTAGAAAATCAAGATCCCATGTTTGAGCGTGTTTGATTGAGATGCATGTTGGATGTCACATGGGGATGTCAAAGGGGCTGTGGCAGGCACAGTTCAGTATTGCATACATTTGCAAGAGAAAAACCAGGACTTACAAAAATAGATGATTTCTTAAATTTATCTGAATACAATAGAATTATTTTTTAAAATAAAGAAATATAACCAAGTCCTCCTGGAACCATGAAATTGAAAAGGATCCCATTCCATGATGGTTTTGGTATCCAGTCGACTGTGACCTCATTGCGTTCTCAGTACCTTCTCAATCTGGCATTAATGAATGTTTTTTCTCTCTTTCTCTCTGGTCCCCCACCAATGTAGCCTATATTCTATTACATAATTTTGGACACATTAATAATAAGCTCAGAGTTAACAATAATAAGTTGGTGTCAAATTAGGAAAGGAGTCAAAGCATTTCCCCTTGGTGTCATTAAATTGAGAGCAAGCCCAGATTTGGATTCTTGGCTTCTCTTCTACCCACGTCTTTCATTGTCCCTTTCTGTCTCTTGTATGAGTGTGAATCTGTGCCTGCTTAGATGCTGTCTTGTGAATCTGTCCCCATGTCTGTGTCTCTGTGTGTACCCATATGTGTCTCTAACAAAGGACTTTGTACTTGCACTTACTTACAGTACAGAAAGCATCATATCAGGGGAGGAGTGAAGGATATTTTACAGAGATCTTTAACAGTTTTATAAGAGATGAAGTCATTGACTCCAACTGAACCAAGCTCACCCCAATAGCAGTTTTACAAACATCATTGTTAATAGACTTATCAACTTATATCAACTTATATTAAGCATTTTTGATGGATATGCATTTTATAAGGCCACTTTCACCCGATTTTCCGTTTCTAGCAGATGGTTATCATAACACATATGCAAACACATGTATTACCTTACTGCAAGGGCATGGAAAAGTTCATAATTTAAGATTATAGCAGTGCATTAGCTTAAGTTGTAGAAGTCAACCACATAGGAAATCCAAAGCGAGTAAGGTTGTTCTCTTAAAGATAGGTTTAAACAGGCTGAGTACACAGTAAGGTAGCAGTCGTAAATGATCTGAAGCTATGTTATGTATAGGTGGCTGTGAGGTTCATCTAAAGTGAATGTAAGCGATACCTTTACCATAGTGCGTACTATATTCTTTCAGTTGGTAACTTTTATTGAATGGTTCTCTCCTGATATTTCCCAGAGTGAGGTTGTTGGGATAACTTTCAGAGTAGACTGAGAAGGAAGAGGTGGTAAAAGTAGGGAAAAAATGAGTTTATAAACTTTGGTGGTAGTTTCTAGATTTACCAAGAGCAGTGCTAGTGAAGTAGGAATGTAAGCCCAGACCAGATGGGTAGACGAGCACCACAGAGACAAGGGAGCTGGACCAGGATGTGCAGCTAGTAAAATGTGCTTGGTGCTGAGCAGAAGCAGAAGGTGCTGGGGTCTACAGTGATGTAAACTCAAGGAATGTCTGTTTGTTGTAGCAAGATAGTTAAACTTCTTTATAGGAACGAAGGCCAAAGTTCATGGGTACATGGTCTATAGGGCTTGGGTCAAGAGAACATTTCTAGAACATCACTGTACCTTGCTTTGGAATGATGTAAACATCATTTTACTAGAGGCAGAATGGTGATTCTAGTAACTTTCTGTTACTTACAGTAGAACTTTTTTATTGAATAAGCAGGAAAAGAAAATTCTGATGAAAAAGTAGATGAATTTTCAAACAGGATTATTTGATTTTTATATTTTAGATACATGAGTATGTTGCTTCCATATCTGATTGTGTACTACATGCATGCCTGTAGCCTGTGGAGGCCAGAAAAAGGAACTGTGTTAGAGGGTTGCTAGCTGCCATGTGGGTGCTGGGAACTGAACTTGACATCTCTCCAAGAACAGTCAATGATTAGTTCTGTCTCCAGCCCTCAAAGCAGAGGTGATTTTGAGGATAAAGGGGGAAAATTCCATTTGTATTTTTTTAAGGATTTATCTATTTACTTATTTATTTAATGTATGTGAGTACACTGTAGCTATCTTCAGACACACCAGAAGAGGGCATCAGATCCCATTACAGAATGTTGTGAGGCACCATGTGGTTGCTGGGAATTGAGCTCAGGAACTCTGGAAGAGCAGTCAGTGCTCTTAACTGCTGAGCTATCTCTCCAGTGCCCCCATTTGGATTTCTGTTTAACTAACTTTTATTGGCCAACCCCTGACTACATCCCATGTCATTCTGGGATCTAGAGATTGCAGAGTGAGTCAAATAGATGCATGTGGTATTTTCCCAAAGGGCTGACATTCTCATAAAGCTCTGTATCTGAAGGCTCTGTTGTGAGAAGAGAGCCACCTGGATTGCCTGCTGATACCCACTAGATAGGCTCCATTGTTGACTCCTTGGGAGAGTAGCCATGCTTTGAGTAGCTATTGACAGGAAAGCACCCCATAGGAACAGCGACAGGACCACATATTTAGTAGCTGGTGAACTTGGTCTGTACAATTTCTCCTTTTGTGTTCCATAGTCTAAACATAAGAAGAAAGAGTATTATTTAGTACAGTGCTTCTCAACCTTCCTAATGCTGTGACCCTTTAATACAGTTCTTCATGATAGTATCACCTCAACCATAAAATTATTTCTCATTGCTACTTCATAACTATGATTTTGCTACTGTTCTGAATGTTAACAGTAGCTCTGCTTGTAATACAGGCTCTGACTTCAGCCCTGCATCACTGTCTCTGGAGAGAACATACCTTTAATTCCACCTGTTTGTTTTTCTGGACACAATGGCTGTTTGGTCTGACTCAGATGCATCTCATCTTTGGCCGTGCCTTGCTGCTTTCTGTTGGTTCTCCCTTGCAATACTGTGTTACTCCGTGAGATCCGTGTGTCACTTGGTGTAATATGGAAGCAGTTTTCATCACACTACTGTATGCTGTGTGGATTTGGTACAACACTAGAATTCCTTTATTATGGTTACACAAATAATTTTTTTCTTAGGCTTCTGGAAAGGAGTCATTGCCTGTGGGATCTAAGGCTCCAGAATGAAGACTTAACTGGGCTGCTGTTTTTGAATATTGAGTTTGAACATGCTTTTCTTCTGAATACTGTTTTCTGGAGTTTTGTCATCCTTTTCAATAGCAGATGGTTGTTCATGCGTTGGCCTGCATATATCTTTCACTTTACTGATAATGTTCTAACATGAGTATAAGTTTTTCTGTTTAATATTTTTAAAACCCCTCTGTTTTTCATATCCAACAAACCCTATGCATGGGTTTTAATTCATTTCAATTGCTATTTCTATGTTTTCACATATTTATTTGCTTTCTGTATTCATTTTTAATATAGTACCTGGTATAAGGTAGTTAGTGTTAGAATGTTAATAATTGGCTCACATCAAGAAACAATCAATGGTTCTGACTTTCTAAGCCTAATTTTACAAAATTGGGAACTATGCAGAGATGGCACCATGCCAGATACTCTGCAAAACTGATTGTTGCAATTGATTTTAATAGGTTATGCTAGCTACACAGAGATACTGCTGAATGACATCTGAATTCTGTTTTCCTGAATTTAGGGGACACATTGACAGCTGTCTCCTGACACAGGCCTGTTTTAATAAGTGGTTTCTAGAATTGAATCATCCCATTTTAGTAAATTGTAATATTGAATTATCAAGAAATGTGGATCATGAGCTTATGCCAGCTCAGGAATGGAGAATTTCTATTTTGTAGTGGTAGACTTTAGGGGCTATTTTTATATCATCTTTAATTATTGTTCAAGAAGAAAGGTATTAGTAAAAAGTAAAACATTCTCATTAACTTCAAGCTTCTGCTTATATAAATAACATGGAAATGATTTCACTTCTAATTGGATAGTATTCCAGGTATTTAACATTCTGAAATGAAAGGTAAATTATATATCTTTCTGGTAACTTACAGCGCTTTGAGCTCCAAGGTTCAGGACACTCCCTGCTTCCTAAAGAGATTATAAGAGTGGAGAGGATGACTGACAACCACGTCTCCCACGCCCACGTGACAATTCAGGTTGCAGGAAAAGAGGTGACCATTAAGGTACTTCATCATGGTTTATTCATCCTAAAAATCTGTCTCATGCTGGCCACTCTTGTGACCTAAGTTAGGCTCTGGATCCCCTGCCAAGTCTTGGGTTCTGCTGTACCTCTCTAGCTCCATCATCTTGTGGCTGTATCTGTTTGGTAACCCAGAGTTGTTTGGGGAAAGTTCAGAATGAGGAACCCTTTCTTACAAATGTGAAGTTTACCTCTGACATAATCAAATTTTGATTAACAAAAATGTTTTGTGCTTTGAGTTCTCACTAAGGAATAGTACTTTCAAATGGATACCCACTGGCAAAGGGAAAACGGGTTTCCTCCAGTGGAGTGTCACTGGTACATCAGCCACACTCCTGGGCAGGCTCCATGCCCAGAAATAGTGGGCAACAGAAAACAAACTCCGTGACATTTGTTTCTTTCTTTTTGTGAGCTCTTTTGTTTGTTTCCACATTTTTTGTTTTATTGGGTTTTTGTTTGTTAAATTTTTTTTTTTTTTTTGTCTTGAGAGAGAAAGAACATGAAGTAGATGGGTAGTGGGTGCGGGGAGGATCTGGGAAGAATTGCAGGAAGTGCAAAACATGATAAAATGTTGTATAAAATTAATAAATATGGAGAAAAAAGACAGTGCTTTCAAACAATTTCCCTAGTAAAGACCCCATCACAGCTTAGGAAGCAGTGTGCACGGAAGCTGTGCTGCAGAACACTGTTAGAGAGGGGACGGGGTGTGGTCCTGGAGCTCCAGCTTTAGGTCAGTTTCATCCTTGTCTTCTAAGCATTGCTGTAAGGGCTCCAGGAACCCCAGAAAACACAGCTTGAAAATGCTGGGCACAAGGAAATAGGAAAGAACAAATGTTTGCCTTCTTATAAGTGACTAAGCAAAGTTCTATTGTAATAAATTTTTAAATAGTGATATTAATATTAATCACATAGCTGTACTTATTCTTTGAGCTAAATATCAGCTATGATTATTATGATCCAGGCTGTCCTTAATTGGATTTAGTGAGTATTTCTTAGATAGTAGGGTTTTTTTGTTGTTGTTGTTTTGTTTGGTTGATTTTGTATACTAGATTCTTATATGCTAGATATAGGGAAACTGTCTTTCACTCCCTCAAAAAAGAAGAGAAACGAGAAGTGTTGTATGATGTGGGTGTAATCTAGGTTTATGTGCATATACAGTGTGTAATGGTCAAGTCAGGTCATCCTTGTAAAGACCCTGAAAGCTCATTGCCTCCTGTCCCTTCCAGTTAGCCTTTATGTTAGTACTAGACACTTTTCTAAACATCACCCAATGTATACATAATATAGAAATGTCATATAGTAACCTTCTTATACACATGATTTTTAAGTTCATGTATGAGTTAAAAATAAATTTAATTTAAAAAAACATCCTTCACGGGAAGGAGAGATGGCTCAGTAGTTCGGAGCTCCTGCTGCCCTTCCAGAGGATAGAGTTCAGTTCCCGTTACCTATGTCAGGTGGCTGACAACCCCCTGGTGCTTTAGCTTCGAGGGGTTAGATGTTCTCTTCTGATCTCTGCAGGCACTCCACACAGACATACATACACATACGTGAAAAATAAATCTTAAAATAAATGTCCCTTGAGAAGAAAAGAGCAATCAAGGTCCAAAGCCCAATGATTCTGGGGAAAGAGGAAAACTAAAAAGCAGAAAGCAGGTGAATTGGAGGAAATATTTGCACAGATAGATATGTGAGAGTGATAAACGAAGAAAGTGGAGAGGAGCTGGGTGTGGCTGTCAGGAAGGAGGAGGAGCTCACTGATGAGAGTCTAGTGTGTGGGAACTGTGGGTGTTGTACTTACAGCTGGAGTCTAAGACAAAGTAATGTCATGCTGTCTAGTATTTTTTTTTTTAATGACCAGTTAGAAAGAACATGAAAATGACATGTTCTGAACATACCTAATGGTTAGGGACTTCAATTTTAGAAGGATGAGTAATGTAGAATTTGACAAGGATCATCAGGTTGGAATGGAAAAATAATTGCATAGAGTTGAATTAAAATAAATGTATGATAGTAAATTTCCTATTACTTATTCTTTGAAAAACGTGAATTTTACCTGCCTTTTTAAATTGACAGGTGCCAGCTGGGACTAGAGCAGTTAACCAGCCTTGTGCTCCTGACCGGTTCATTCAGACTGTAAGTCACAAGCAGTTACTGGCTGAGATGATGCAGTCTCATATGGTGAAGGACATATGTTTAATTGGAGGGAAGGTAAGAATGACGGCTTCATTGTCAGCGTTCGCTCTCAGCTTTGAGTAGACCCATCCCTTACCTGATGGTGTTTCCGTTTGTAGGGCTGTGGGAAAACCGTCATCGCTAAGAACTTTGCTGCTCTCCTGGGATACAGCATAGAGCCCATCATGCTCTACCAGGTACGCCATTGCTTTCTCAGACTTGGCCTGGAGACAAACGTGTTTAGCCCATCAGTGCTTCTGACCTGTTGAGTGTTTGTTGTAATTTATAACTGCAGTAACATTCAAATCAGAGAGCAGTTATATTAGTTAGAGACTTTTGATAGTGCATTCTAGACCATCTGATGTGTATACCAAAGTAGGTTCTGCTTTTCAATAGAGATACATTTTATGAACATGCATCCACCATACACACTGAATCCATTTGTTAGTAATGGGGAAGCCTAAAGACTGAGTATTCTCTGATGCTGAATTCTGTCTTCTGGACATGGCATGGTGCAGTTCTCTTGAGATCAGAGCAGCAGACAAGGCAGCACAAGAGCAGTCCACAAGCAACCTCAGAGCACCACTGTGCCCCCACCCACCCACCCCCACAATACAGGCGTTTACAGTTCTTGGGTGGGAGACATTTCTTTGCTGATGTAGCTGCCCACAAGTATCCTGCCATGCTTCTGCAGCTAACCCTCACTCATGGCCATGTGAATCAATCCAGTTGCTTCTCCTAGCTTTGCTCTATTGTTGGTGCCCTATCTGGGGTGAGGAGACAGTTGTTCCCATCGTTCCAGAAAAAGGTAATTATTATTACATTATTATAGAAGACATGCTATGTAACCTTTGCCCACTTGCCCATAGAACTCACTGGAACTAAGTATATTCACAATGTTGTATAACCATTACCATTTAACATTTTTTACTATATTTGTTTATTTCATGTGTGTGTGTGTATTTTGTATGCATGTGTGGTGTGCATGTGGAGTTCAGAGACAACTTCTGGAGTTGGTTCTCTCCTTCTGCCATGTAGGTCCCAGGGATTGGACTTAGGTTGGCAGGGTTGGTGGTGGGTTCTTTTACCTACAGAGTCATCTTACCAGCCTTAGTTGCTTTGTCTAGGATGGCTTCTTTTCCTCCTCTTCCCCTCCTCCTCCTTCCCCTCCTCTTCTTCATCCTTCTTTTTCTTTTGAATAGAAACTCTAATTCCAATAATTAATAGCACCCAAGTTCCATTCTTGCCTACATCTTGATCACCTCTATTTTACTTTCTTCCTGTCTCTGTAAATTTGCTTATTTTTAGCTACTTCATAAAAATGAAATCAGATGTCTTTTGTCATTTTCTGTGTAGTTTACTGAATTTACATTGTGTCCATATTTATGCTTGGAGCATGTAGCAGGAAGTCACTCATTTTCATGGCTGAATAGTATTGCTACACACACAATATCGTTACATCTTCCTCTGGTCACAAAACTTGCATTGTTCTAGTTTCCAGTTATGAGCCTTGTTACAGGGTTGCTTGCTTGTTACGGGGTTCTGTTAGGTCGTTCATGGATGTTGATCTTTAGATCCTAGGGCATCTGCTCCCCACTGCAGCTGTGCAAGTTCACATCCCACAGCAGTGTTTCAGTCCTCCCATGTTGTCATCAAGGCCCATTTCACCTTTTGGTTCTGTTTTATAATGGCCATCCTTCTGGTTTAAAATGGCAATATAATGTATGTTTGATTTGTATTCCCTAGTGACTGAGGTGTTGAACAACCAATAAAGGGCTCATCCCTGGGAGAGGCTGATTTTCCTTCTACTGGCAGTTACTAGTTGCTTATAGTTCTTTGTGTAGGTATGTGTTCCCCTTCTGGGGTAACATCCATTGATACTGGTATTGTTCCAGTCTTGTTTCTAGGAGAGATACTGCAGACTTCCTGGTATCCTGGCTCTCACAGTCTTTCTGTTCCCTCTTTCTCAGTGTTGTCTGAGCAGAGATTTAGGGGCCGTGATGTAGATATATCCACTGGGGCTTGCTGCCCACAATCTGTCCAGTTGTGATTTTCTGTGATAGTCTCCATTTGCTGTAAAGAGAAGCTTCTTTGATGAGGGTGACTTATCTGTAGGTATAAGATAAGTAAGGGGTTATTAGAATCTAGCCAACTAGCAGCAGTAGATTCTTTTCTTAGGTCTGACTTCACTACCCCAGGTAGATGGCTAAGGTTCCAGTACCAGAAATGATTTCCTTCCTGTTGAGGTGAGCCTAAAGTCCAATTGAACAACTGTTGGTTGCCCCTGACATGTGGGTGCCACTTCTTACACCTTCATGCATATCCTGTCATGCTGGTAATTGTCATGGTTCATGAGTGTTCCAGCTGGCAACACCGAACCTGGAACCATCTAAGCTAGACCATAGGGAACGGGCTTTAAGCTCAATTCAGCTTAAGTCATCCAAGTCATGTGCCCTAAGTGTATGGTGTCTTCAGCTGTAGGCCCACCCTCAACCCCTGATACCATAGGTACCACTCTTCTGTAAAGTGGATGTAGAATCTGTTCTCAAATCTGTGATTGGCAGATGCTGTAAATTTCCTTTTCTCCTTGGTGGTTGTGTACTTTCATGCACAACAGTCTTTCATTGTTCAGTTAAAGTTCAGTGATCATTTTCTTCTACTGCTCATGTTTTTAATGTTCAGTAAATCACAGCCAAGTCCAGGGATGTGATTTTTTTCTATTTCTCCTAAGAGCTTCACTATTTTAGGTCTTAAATTTGAGCTTCTAATTAATTTTGAAAAAAAAAACCCTATATGTCACATTAGGTAGGATACAACTTTGATCTTTTCCAGGTAAGTTCAGCATTTTCCAGAGCCAATATTTAAAAGACCTGTTTTCCCCTTGTTAAATAATTGCATCATTTTTATTAGGGTCAGTTAATCAGATGCACAAGGGTTTCCTTCCAAGCTCTCTGTCCCTAGCGTTGTCTGTGTACTTGGCCGTGCTCCATTATCACACATTGCTCAGTTACCTGAAGTCTCAGAATGATCTGTGAGCTTTCATCTACTGTTCCTTTCCTTGCTCACAAGATTCCTTGAAATTTCATGGTAGGTTTAGATGGATTTTCTGTTTCTGTTTTTGAAGATGAGATTGAGATTTTTGAGAGAAGCACTGATTCTGTGGGTTAGTTAGTTTAGTAAATCCTCCAGGCAATTGAACAGGATTCCTTTTCGTTTATTTATGTTTCCCTTTATTTCTTTACAGTTTTTGTGTATGAATCTTTTATCTCACTTATGAGTTATTCTAAACTGTCTTTAGATGGACTGTTTTGGTGGGTGTATATATTGTATATTTATGCTTCTTATTTTTTTAAAAGAAAGTGTGTAGCTGGTTTCTTAGAGTGAAATCCCTACCCCCCTCCCCTTAATTTTGTGTTTTGTTTTTGGAGATGGGCCTTATTCATGTAGTTTGGGCTGTCCTTAAACTCACAGAGATCTGCCTGTCTCTGCCTCAAGTGCAGGGAATAAAACCCTGTGCATTGTGCTCAGCTTTAAAATGTTTTCTGTAGTACTCTCTCCTAGCACATGCTTTCCTGATGTTGTTTGATGCTACATCTTTGGTTGTACCAGTGTTGGCAGTATCCTGCATAAGGAAGAATTTCTATCTTCATTCTTTGACCAGGTTTGGATGAGAAGGCGATACTGTTTACTTTTATTTTAGGGCAGCATTTGTGTATTTTGCTTATTTAATTATACTTCATAATTACTTATTTTTAATTTTTATTTTATATGTATGGATGTTTTGCCTGCATGTATGTCTGAACTCTCTAAGTGTGCCTCGTGCTGGCAGAGGCAGAAGAGGGCATCGGATCCTTTGGATTTGGGCTTATAGAGAGTTGTGAGGTGTCATGTAGGTGGTGAGAATCAAATCTGGGTTTTCTGGAAAAGCAGCCATTGTGTTTAACTGCTGAACCATCTCTCAAGCCCTATAATTTAATTATTTCTCATACTAAATATATTTAAAGTGTTTTGGGCTCGGAAGATGGCTCACAACGTGAAATGTTGGTCTCACAGATCCAATTGCCTGTGTTCACTCCTTGGAGCCTACCTGAAAAGTCTGTTGTGAGCCAGCTTGGAGTAAGCCTCCAGTGACAGTGACGTGCATCAGCACGGTGGAAGAGGAGAACTGACTCCTGAAGCCATTGTCTAAATTCCATATGTGTACTGTGGAATATACGTGCAGGCATGCACGCCACACACAGTCAGCTACAAGACGGCCTTAACCATTCTTATTTCTGCAAAGTCATGTTTGAAGCTGTTATTAGTGTTGTTTGGTAGAACATTTTGTGAGCTGCTCCCAATACAAGGGATAGTGTTGACGATTCCTTTCATGTACTTTAAAGTTCCTTGTCCCTGTCCTGTGAGTCGACCAGAGAGAGTCTCTACTCTTTTATATAGTTCTCATTTTCCTATTTCAATGAAGACAGCTAAAGGTAGAGGGCAAAATAAGATAAAGATCATTAAAATAATGTGATGGACAGATTCAAAAGATTTAATATTTGCTGCAAATCTCCATAATCTTGAGAGAGATATATGAAGATACATATATGTATAAGAAATGAATTTAAACTAAGATAAAGAGATTAAAATTAGCAGGGATAACTGTGCTGCTTCAGATGCTTGCTCGTCTGCCATATGCATTCACACCTCACCACAGAGACCAGTTGAGAACCTCGCCTCACCATCTCACCGCCCTGACCCCGTCAGCCTTCTAGTTAGTTTACAATAAAAATGAGTCTCTACTAAATACTGAAGGAAAACGGAATTGATATACTTTGCAATACATGACTATAAATATTAGATCACAAGACATTTTTAGGAAGACAGATATTTTTTTCCTTTTAAAGAATCTATTTTTATTGTTTGAGATTATAATTACACAATTTCCCCTTTTCTTCCTCCAAACTCTCCCATATACCTCTCCTTGCTTTCTTTTAAAATTAATTGTGCATGTTTATACGCATATATATTTCTAAGTATAACTTCAGTGGGTATAATTTTACTTGTGTGTATATTTTCTGGACTGACCATTTGGTACTGGATAACTAATTGGTGTGCTCTTCTGTAGGGCACTTCCGTTTCTCCCACTCTCAGCATTCCTTAGTTGCCTGTGATCCCATTGTGTAGGGGTGAGACATCCTGGTCGTTCCTGTCCACTTTAGCATGTCTGTTGGTGTCATCCTGTTCAGCTCATGTTTGGGCTGTCATTGGTGAGACTTTATGAGTGGAGTGCCTGACATTACCAGGAGACAGAATCACACAGGGAACTCCTGATCCTCTCTGGCACTTACAATCTTTCAAACTTTGTAATATTTATAAAAGTGTCAACATTTTTTAACTTTAAAAGAAAACTCCTGTTCTAATAAAGCCAGAAATACTTTACAGACCTCATGGGTTTTTCCAAACACTGCTTTGTGTATCAGTTTGCATTGATAGTTTTACACTTCTTGTCTAAACTTATCTTTGCTTTATTTTCCTGTCCACTTGAAAAGAACTAAGTAACACATTACATATATGATTTCTAATAATTTAGATCTCTTAATTATACTGGAAAACCACTCAAAGTATCCTATTATTGAAGTATTACCTTAACATGTGAAAGAATAATTTTAGAATCTGAGAACACATTTTTATATAGTTTTGGAGTGTGACAATAATCTCATAAAAATATGTTAATGTTATTTGCTTTCCTGTTCAGTTTGTTGATAGATAGAAAGTTGCAAGTTTTAAAGTGGATAACAGGTTATTCTGTTTCCTAATACAAGATTATTCTGTTTCTTAATACACTTCTTGTGCTGGATAGTTTTATGTCAACTTGACACAAGCTAGACTGATTTTGGAGGAGGCAATTTCTATTGAAAAATACCGCCGCCACCCCCCAACCCCCGCCCAATTGACATGGAGGAAACCTGTGATGCATTTTTCAGTTGATTGTTAATGTGGTATGGTCCAGTCCACAGTGGGTGGTGCCATCCCTAGGCTGGTGGTTCTGGGTTCTATAAGATAGCAGGCTGAGTAAGCCATGAAGAGTAAGTAGCTAGTAAATGGCCTCTGTATCAGTTCCCACCTCCATGTTTCTATCTTGAGTTCCTGCCCAGACCTTCCTGGATAATAATAGACTACAGATGTAAGATAAAAGAATCCTTTCTTCCCCAAATTGATTTTGGTCATGGTGTTTTGTCACAGCAATAGAAACTCTTAACTAAAAAATTCATGTCCAGATAATGAGATGATGCTGTGACAGGCATAAATGTGTTTGGGGGAGAACTGTGGTGGCATTTGAAGCTTTGAATGAGATGGAAAAGACATCTAGTGCTCGGAGCTCAGTGGACTTCTCTGCAGGAGCTGGGAAGGCAAGTATGTTAAGAACAATGCAGACTCTGGAGGCCTGACTTGTGAAGTTTCAGAGTTCTTTAAAGCCTATTAGGACAGTTGAATATTCTGAATTAAGAATCTGTGGCTCACTGGGTAGTGGTGGCTCATGCCTTTAATCCCAGCACTCTGTAGGCAGAGACAAGTGGATCTGAGTTTGAGCCCAGCCTGGTCTAGAGAGCGAGTTTCAAGACTGCCAACGCTGCACAGAGAAACCCTGTCTCAAAAAAAAAAAACCAAGCTGCCCCCTGTGTCAGCACACAGAAACTGGGGTCCAGAGAGGGTCAAGCTTGTATGTACCTCTTGCTGGCAGCCAAATTTGGAAACAAGGGTTTCCCAGGTAATACTGGTATGAAGGGGTTATGGAGAGAGGCTGAGATGTGACACCATGTGGCAAAGATTAAAGTCCCTAAGTCCCAGGTGGTTATTGGTGAAGTTACATCCCAGTTACAGGGAACACTCTTATGGAATCTTAGAGATGTCAGTACCATGGGACAACCACCAAGGACAACTGCAGCTGTGGTGTGGAGCTAGCCTGAGCCTAGGTGACAAGCTGTGTGTACTTGGGGCAGTAGAGCTGGAGGAGTGGAGCTGTGCCAGGGTCCCTCCCTCGGAGTCTAGAGGTCCTGAGGGGGTCCCGGATGTCAAGTACTAAACCTTTTAACTTACTTTTTTTTGTTTTGTTTTGTTTTGTTTTGTTTTGTTTTTCGAGACAGGGTTTCTCTGTGTAGCCCTGGCTGTCCTGGAACTCACTCTGTAGACCAGGCTGGCCTCGAACTCAGAAATCCGCCTGCCTCTCCCTCCCAAGTGCTGGGATTAAAGGCGTGCGCCACCACTGCCTGGCTTTAACTTACTTTTATTTTATATCCTGACCACAATTTCCCCTTCCTTCTCTCCTCACAGTCCTTCTTACCTTTCTGTTCCCCTCCACACCCTCCCCCAACCCACTCCTCCTCTGTTTCTCCTCAGAAAAGGGCCAGCCTCTAATAGATATCAACCAGCCATGGCATATCAAGTTGCATTTAAGAGTTGGCGCCTCCTCTTCTATTAAGGCTAGAGAAGGCAACCCAGTCGGGCAGAAGGGTGCCAAAGGCAGACAGCAGAATCAGAGACAGCTCCTGTTCTCACCGTTAGCAGTTCCACAAGAAGACCAGAAACACTGAACTTTTTACACTCTAGAATTTTGGCTTTACTTTGGTCTGATTATGACTGCACCCTAGTTCTTCCCACTTTGAATGACAAAATATTTAACTTATTTTTATTTTGTAAGAGCACTCAGATGAGAGATTTTGAACTTTTAAAGGTATTTTGGAATTTTATGGAGACTTTGGAGTTTTACATAGAATATTTTAGAGAGAATTTTAAGATTTTAGGGAAACTTGGGATAATTTAGAGACTAGGATTTGGGAGGGGGTGGAGGCTTTGAACATTCGAAGAGACTAGATATTTTAGAGAGATTGAACTTCTAAAGACCGTGGGACTTTCCAAGTTGGAATGTTTTGTATTGTGATATTAATCCTATGAGATCTTGGGGATGAACAAAAAGAAAAGAAATATGACTAATGGTGCTGTGTTTGTCTATCAAGTTGTAAAGGGGTCAATCATGCTGGCTAGTTTTATATCAACTTGACATACGTTAAAATAATTTTGGCAGAAGAAACATAGTTGAGAAAATGCTACCTCTATATTGGCCTATGGATAAGTCTGTGGGGCCATTTTTTTTATTTGGTTGTTCATGATGCAGGAGGGCCCAGCTCACGCTGAGCAGTGCCACTTCTAGGCTGGTAGTCTTGAGGTTTATAAGAAAGTGGGCTGAGCAAGCCACCAGGAGCAAGCCAGTAGGCAGCAGTCCTTCATCAAGTCTGTATCAGTTCCTACTCCAGGTGCCTACCTTGAGTTCCTGCCCTGACTTCCCTGGATGATGGATGGACTACCAGGTGTACGATGAAATAAACCCTTTCCTCCCCAAGTTTATTGATGTCAAGGAAGCAGAAATCCTAATTTAAGACATATTTGACTTGTGTCTTAGTTAGGATTTTATTGCTGTGAACAGACACTATGACCAATTCAACTCTTATAAGGACAACACTTAATTGGAGCTGGCTTACAGGTTCAGAGGTTCAGTCCATTATCATCAAGGCAGGAGCATTGCAGCATCCAGGCAGGCATGGTGCAGGAACAGTTGAGAATTAGAAGACTGGCTAACAGGGAGCTAGGATGAGGGTCTTAAATCCCATGCCCATAGTGACACACTTCCTCCAACAAGGCCACACCTACTCTAACAAGGCCATAACTCCTAATAGTAGCACCCCCTGAGCCAAGCATATTCAAACTACCACAACTTGTAAAGCCAGCCTTTGTTTCTAGGCAGAATGTCATTTAGTCATGTTTTATCAATCGGTTCTCTCTGAAACCAATCATAACTGAAAGGCATAGGTTTCTCCTGATGAATATTTTGCCTATGATTTGCATATACTTCACTGACTTTAGAAATTTATTTTAGAGATGAGCAAACTCATCACATATTCTGGCTTCCCAGTCTGTTTATTAATCTTTAGAGGACATCCATGAACAGAACAGTTGCTGGAAGTGGAATGTGGGAAGGAATAGAGAAATAGAAAAACTTAACCTGCTTGAACTTGCTTCTTTTCCTGTGCAGGGCAGCCTGCAGTGAACTGCGTCAAAATCTGTGCTGTGTAGTTTGCTAATTGCCAGTCAAGTAATTTTCATGCTAGAAATTAAGCTCCTGAGATCAAGCATAAAAATTTGCTTTTAGTTTCATATTTTTAATAAAGTTCATTGATCTTTTGGGACAAATGATGAATTTGAGAGACTAAAGAATCAATTTGTTTTCGTAATTAATGGGAACATTTGAGAGCCTGGCCCAATATGAAGAGCGGAGTAGGAGCAAGTGAGGACCTACCACTGTTTCTATAGAGACGAAGGAAGACATCCTGTTGTTTGTCTCTGCGCAGAGGCGCACTTAATCCATGAGTTTTGCTGTACTTATCATGACTGTTTTTATAACTAGTTTCATATGAAGTCACAGGAAAATGGGGTTTTAACAGATTTGCGGCAGTACATAAACGATATTTCATACTAGGCTGTAAAATCTCAAGTCACTTGGCTTGTGTGTTAGGGCGGAATCTTTTCAATTTTTATTCTTTGTCAGTTTTGAGGCAGGGAATTATTGTTCTTTTCCTTCCCAGCCAGAAAGCTAGTTTTTTTTTTGTTTTGTTTTTGACATGTGGTAAGTGCACTGGGTTTGACCTCTCCTTCTCCTAGATGCTAGTTGGATTAAAGGCTATATTAAGTCAAATTAGAATTTTAAGGGGATATACATTTCTGGGACTTTGAATGAAAACAGTCCCTGTATGGGGCACATTAGCATTTTAGGGTCACCATTAGCTCCTTAGTTAAGCTTTTCTTCCTGCAGCTGAGTTGAGCTGCATTCCTTCCCCCCCCCCCCCATCTCTGCTGCTGGTCCTTGCTTTTTGCTTTTAAATGCTGAGAACCTTGTCACAGTTTCCTGTTGTGTGTATGCCTCCGTGTAGTCCGTAGTCCACAGAGGCTTTGCCCATGCACCTCAGCCTACCTAACCAGCCTAACCAGTCTTGGCTCCCCACACTGCCATTTTTCACTCTGTTTTGCCCAATTTTTTTTCTAATATTTTTTTTGCTCTTTCTAACTTCATTTTTATACCTTGTAGCCATTTTTTATAGTTGGCAAGATAATATTAAAATTCTCTTGTCTAAGAGAATTTTAATATCTTAATATTCTCTTAGACAAGAGAATTTTAATATTATGTCTTTTGCTTGCCTGTCCCTGTCCAACAGCTCAACCTGTGTGCTGAGATGAGGGACACAGACTGTTGAGCTCTGTGTCCCCTTGACAACTGTCCCAGGAGCTTCTAGTCAGAAAGGGAGGAAGCTCTCAGTTTCTACGTCCCAGGTCCTTTTTGTGATAGGAATGATCAGCTAAAGGCAAATGTATTTTCATCTTTGTTAATATTATTTTTGTCCTTTCCCAGCTGTAGGTGATTCAATCAAAGTGAACTAGAATAGACTCAATCTTTCATGTATAGAATATTGAGTAGTTTATAAGGTGTGATCAAAAACTAAATTGAAATTAAAACCTTGTTTGTTTGTATTTCATGTGGTTGGAAGTACATTTTCAGGATAATGCTGGAAGTCAGTCCATTGCTAAGTAAATAGATCTGCTTCTTCCGATAGACTTACTCTAACTTTCCTCTGAAAGAGCTGGGCCATTTGACTTTCCACCAGAACCACTAACTGTCTTGAGTGCTCAGTATTCGCCCGTCTGACAGTTAGAGATGCATCTTAGTACAGCTTTAATTTTCTTAGGTAAGAGTTGAATCTTCTATTTTTTTTTATGTAAGAGTTTTATTAAGATACAGTTGTTAATAAAGAATCTCATATTCTTTAAGGCCCATTTTGATATCTTTATAATTCATCTGTTCATTTTGTTTGCTTATTTTCTATATCAAGTCTTTCATTTTTAAAAATAAACCCAAACATTTATACACATAAAATAAAAGGTCAATTTTATTTTATGTGTATAAATGTTTTGTTTGTATGGATGCATGTGCACCATATGTTTGCAGGACACATGGAGGCCACTGAGAGTGCCAGATCTCTTGGAACTGGAGTTTGGATGGTCATGAGCCACAGTGTGGGTGCTGGGAACTAAATCCAGGTCTTCTGGAAGAACAGCTGAGCCATCTCCCCAGCCCTGATTTTTGAATTTTTAATGTACTAGATTTATTGACTTTTTTTTTTGTGGTTTTTCGAGACAGGGTTTCTCTGTGTAGTCCTGGCTGTTCTGAAACTCACTCTGTAGACCAGGCTGCCTTCGAACTCAGAAATCCACCTGCCTCTGCCTTCCAAGTGCTGGTATTAAAGGCGTGCGTCACCACTGCCTGGCTGACTTTTTTTACTTTCTCAATTTTTCATTTATCTTTTGATTTTATGATTACTATTTTTTTATATGTAAAGGTTAAAAGTGAAGTGGTGGTTAGATTTAACAATATTTTCCTTAGTTAAATCTGTATTTTAAATCTTGGTTAGAAATTATATTTCAAATTATGAAGAAATTAAACTGTTGGTTTGACAGGCTCTATATCAATTTCTTTCCAGAGAAGAGGGCTCCAGATTCTTCTTACTCTGCTATTTCTCTTTCTTGTTCACAGTTGAGAAAAACCTTTATTTTTAAGACACATGTTATAATGTAGGATTGGCCCAGATTGTTCTTCATTGAATCCTGTCTTCAAAGTTCCTTTTGTGATTGAAGTAAGGCAGCATATTCCTAGGCTCTAGAGCTTAAGACATGGACATCATTGGGAATGAGAATAGCCCTGTGAGGGAAGAGAAAGTGCCTCCATCAGATTGTCCTGTAGGGTAATCTGGTGGTATTTTCTTGGTTAATGATTGATGTGGGAATGCTACTCCTTGGCCAGGTGGTTCTGGGTTGTATTTTTAAAAAGGAAGGAAGAAAAGGAAAGAAAGGGAAAGGAAGAAAGGAAAAATAAAACAAGTTGAGTAAGTCATGAAGAGTGAAAAAAGGAAGCAGTGGTACTCCCTGGTGTTTGCTTCGGTTTCTGTCCTGACTTCTTCAATGATGGCCTGTGACCTGAGAGATGTAAGATGAAATCGACTCTTTCTTTCTCTTGCTGGTTTTGGTCATGGTGAATTAGAAAGCAAAGTAGGACACATTGTCTGCTGCATTGTCTTAGTTACTGTTTTATTGTTGTAAAGAGGTACCATGACCACAACAACTCTTATAAAAGAAAGTGTTTAATTGGGGGCTTTCCTATAGTTTCAGAGGGTTAGTTCATAATCATTATGGCATGAAGCAGGTAGGCATGGTGCTGGAGGAGTAGCTGAGAACTTTACATACTGATCTATAGACAGCAGGCAGAGAAAAAAAAGAGGCTGGGTTTGGTGCGAGCTTTTAAAACCTCAAAGCCCATCCCCAATGACACACCTTCTTCAACAAGGGCACATCTACTCCAACAAGGCCACACCTCCTAATCCTTCTAATCCCTCTCAAGCAGTTCTGCTCCCTCCTGACTATACATGCACATATATGCACCTTTGGGGGCCATTCTCATTCAAACCACCACATTTTTGAAGATGATACATCACTGAGACTGTTGCCATACTAAATATTTGATTTACATACATACATACATACATACATACATACATACATACATCTGTCTTTATAGTGTCCATATTCACAATAGTTCTATGCTTTGCTGCAAGTATCTGACTTAATCATCATGCTTTTGGGGTAGAGTGTACCCATTTATTTGTTGAAGGATATATTTAATGAATTATTTTTTTGCTGTTAAGTTTAGGCATTCTTTTGATTTTTTTCCTTTGAAATTATATGTGTAGACACATTTCAATTATGGCTTTTAAAAAGCTATAAAGCAGGTGGTAAAAAAATATCATTATAAAATAAGTATTTGGTAGAACAGGATTAGCCAGTGGGCTAGACCATAAAACACTACATGGCATGCAGAGTCTGCTTTGCTGAAGAATATATTTCCCCCTAAAGAGTAGGAAATCTAAAAGTGTTAGTAGAAGAGCACCTGCTATGGTGTTCATCAGGTAGTTGAGTGTGCTTGTCCAGTTGTTGTTGTGATTCTCAAACATATTGACACTGTTCAGTGTTCCCTAACAAGAAATGCACAATGGTTTTGATCATCTGACATCTGGGAACTTCCACATTCATGGCAAGGTAAGGCGAGCCACCCAATTTTGAGATAGAGTAATTTCAGTGCAGATACTACAACTTTCTTTATGTTTTCTAACAATAGTTTTGTAAGGTTTGATAATTTTTAAAATTTCTTTGAAGTAATAGAAGTTACTTACCAGAGATTAGCCCACTCACAAGTAGGCCAGTAAAGTGGCATTTCCTGTCTTTCAAAAGTGAGGATAAGAAAATAAGGCTCCACGTTTGTAGAACAGAAAATAGATGATTAATTCATAAGCCATTTTCTTCCCCTTTAGATTGTACACCGTTAAAAGCAATAAGCAGCAGCCAGGCTTGCTGTGAAATTAGAAATGACTGACTTGTGTCCTCCCAAGTACCATGTGTTTAACTTGGAATGCCCTGGACACTGGCCTGGTTTCCTTTAGAGTGCTGGTGTCTTGTGCCTCACACTTGGTTTTTCAGTATGTTCTGGTTTTTGTACTTGCTAGCTTTTAATAAACAAAAGAGTATAATAAAGGAATATAATTTCCATAAACTGCTGATCATTTTCAAATAAAGCCTATTTCAAGAGCGCCTTACTTTTTATTTTTTTGAATGTTGTATGACATCTTGACAGTCTCAAAAATTGGGTGTAATGACATTTTATTTGAGTTCCACTGCAGACACTTGGATTGCTTGTATGATCTGATATTATACATAGCACTATATATCATATTGCATATGACAGTATATATATCTATATGATACTGTGTAGTGATAGTGGTGTATTGAAGAG
>NW_021620757.1:1302038-1328764 GCF_004785775.1 Grammomys surdaster
ACAGTATATATATCTATATGATACTGTGTAGTGATAGTGGTGTATTGGATAATATAACTTGATCACCTTTTAGACTCTTACATACTACATTTTCTAGAGGTGAGAGATATTCCTTAAACTTTAACCTTTATAGTATGCCATAAAAGTAAGTTTTAAGTTAACTGGCTTGTGTTGTGTAATGTTTTCATTAAAGCACAGCCAGAGGCTAGAGCCCCCACACAGTGGTTAAGTGTGCCCGCTGCTCCTGCAGAGGACTGGGTTTGGTCCTCAGCACCCACACAGCAGCTCCCCACTACCTGTAACTCCATCTCCAGGGGATGTGACGCCCTCTGGTCTCTGTAGACTCCTTCACACACCTATAAACGTATACAAACACACATAACACATGAAAATTTTAAGACTATTGTTTAAAACGATCTCGCCAGGTTTAGGACTGGAGAGATGGCTCAGCACCTGCTGCTTTGCCAGAGGACCTGGGTTCAATTCTCAGAACTCACATGGTGGCTCACAGCCACCTGTAACTCCTGTTATAGGGGATTTGACACCCTCTCCTGGCTTCCGTGGGCACTAGACAGGCATGTGGTATACAGACTTCCATAAAGGGAAAGCAGCCATACACATAAAAACATAATTAGGAAGCAGCAAGCTTTGTATTTGTCTTTATAGATACAAATTAGATAGTAAAATCTTATGTATCCGAAACACTTTTTAAAAATTAAATATTTTTGTTTAAGGTTAGCCATTTTTCTTAATTTATTCTTATGTTACTCTCTTAGTAATTTCAAGTATGCTGTAAAATATGAGTCTCTGTCCTCACATGCTGTACCTTAGATTTCCAGAATACAGTTGTCTGCCTACTGAAGCTTTATGCCCTCTGACCAACACTCCTCATTGTCTCCATCTCCCAGACCTTAGCCACAACCTTCATCCTCCCGAGGTGGTTAGCTTCTATCTATGAACGAGATCATGTTGCATGTGTGGGTTTTTAAAAAAGATACTTCCTCAGTTTTTTATTCATGTGGTTGGTTTGCCTGGATGTATGCCTGTGCACCACATACCTGCCTGGTGTCTATAGAGGCCAGAAATGGGTATTTAATTCCCTGTGACTGGAGTTACAGACAATTGTGAGCTGTTATGGGAGTGTGGGAATTGAACCTCTGTCCTCTGGAAGAGCAGAAAGTGCTCCTGCCGGCTGAGCCATCTCTCCAGCCCTTCATATGTGTGTTTCTGTGATTGACACTTACTTACTTCTCACCATATCTTCTCAGCTCACCCACATTGTTGCATCAGACAGACTTCTCTCCTCTGTAAAGGCTACATACCCTTTTGTGGTGTATATACCGTGTTTTCTTTGTCCATCTCTTGGTAGATGAGGTTTGTTACTCATCCTGACTATTATGAATAAGACTGTAGTGATGATGGGGTGTAGACAACATTTTGAGTTGCTGATTTCACTTCCTTTGGGTTCCTATCCAGAAGCGAGCTTGTCGAATTATGTGCTAATTCTGTTTTTATCCCTTTGAGGAACCTCCATCCTTTCCATAGTAACTGTTTTAGTTTACTTTTCCATCTGCAGTGCCCAGAGTTTCTTTCTTATCCATGTTCTCAGTGTATCTTCTCCCTTCCTTCCTTCCTTCCCTCTCCTTCTCCCCTCCTTTCTCCTTCCTCCATTTATATACTAGTCATTCTTCCAAGCCTGACAGTATTTTCTTGAGGCTTTGATTTACATTTTCTTCATGGCTTATGATGTTGACCATTACACTATACTTCTTGGTCAGTGTTTGCCCTTTTTTGAGCATTATAATAATATCCTGTGATTTTCATTTTAATTTTTTATTAATATAATGTGTCACTTTTATTATATATATATTAAGCCTTCAATAGACTGTTCTTAAAGGCCTTGGATAAATTGCCTTTGATTTTATTGTATAATCGTTTTAATGCTGCACTAATGTTAGCTTGCTAATATTTTATTAAAGCTGTTTGCCTTCACTGCCATCAGGGGTATTGGCCTGTAAATCTCAGTTCTTTAGTTGCTTGTCTCTGCCTGTGATGTCAGGGAAACACTGGCCTTATCAGTAAGGCTGGTAGTATACGCTGGTCATCAGTGTCTTAAAGCATGGCTGGTAATTAGAAGTATTGATGGTAATTCTTAAATGATTGCAAATATTCACTGCCCAGATCATTAGATTCTTAGCTTTCCTTGATGAGTAACTTGGTAACTCATTGGTTTGCTATCCTGGTTTCTATTTCATAGTACGATGTATATTCCCAGAATTTATCTACATGTTTTCTAATCTATACAAATTTGTGGGGTATACAAAAGTGTTCATGATTTTTCATACTATTGTTCTCTGTGGCTTATAATTCTAAGTCTCAGGTTTTTTTTCTTTTGGATTTATGGAGTCAGGTAAAGACTTTTTCACAGAACTTCTCAGTCAACATTGGCCATACTCTTTTGTTGTTTTCTATTCTCATTTACTCTTTCTGTGAGCCTTAAGATCTTTCTTTGTCTGTCTTTGAATTAAGTTCTAGCTTTCTGTTTCCATGAGTGCAGCATTGGTTCTTTGAAGTTTTTCTTTTTACTTCTTGTGGCTTATAAGTTATTCTTTCAAGTTTTGTATGTATATTCAATGAAATTTGATCATATCCATATTGGTGCTATTAATATTTGTTAGCTTTAGCTTTTGATTTTTGAGAATTTGATATGTACTGTGTGTTGGTGACTATAATCTCTTTGAGGTTCTTTGGATCCTCATTTATCTCTACTGAAAATTCAGGAAATTTTGTGTCATTGCTGTTTAAGTAAGTTTTCTGCTTTCTTTTCTGCTCTATTCTTCTGCCTTAATAATACATCCATTGGCTTGGGAGTTCTTCCACCAAGTCTGTAAGCTTTCTTTATTCTTTGTTTTTCTTTTTTTTTTTTTCTGTAATTTCAAATGATCTTCTGTAAGCTCACTGCTTTTCTTTTTTTGCTTGCTAAAGCATGTGGCCCAAACTCTCCATAGAAATGTTTTATCATGTTTCTGTTCTGCCATATTGTTTAATAGCACAATTTTTTTTTGGTTCTTATATGTGGTTTCTGGCTTTTTTTTTTAATTCTTAATTTAGTCATTATAACTTTCCTAATGTCATTTCCTGTGTATCTGTTTTCTTATAGCTCACTGCACTTCTTTAGGATAGTTCTCTGAAAATGTTTGTCAGCTTCCTGTGGATGAGTGTTTCTTCAGTCAGTTAATGGTTCCATATTTTGTTCCTCTGTTTTCTTTGATTACCTGCAGTCTTTTTGTCTTTGTATTAGTATTTGTTCATTTAAGGAAGCAAGCACGTCTTCAGTTTTCAGACTGACTCTGGCAGTGACAACCATTTAGTAGTCATCAGGACCAGAGATCCTATGAGGGCAGTTCAGTGAGGTTCTTGGGTAAGTTTGATACTGTAATCCTGGTTCATGAGTCAGCAGGTGTGCAGGCATGGATTTTGGCTTTTTGAGAGCCAACATGTGTTATGGCAGACTTTGAACATGAGCATACAGGAACCACTGGCATGGGTATGATACCTGAGTGATTTCCCCAGTTACTTTTGATGTATGTACCTGTTGTCATACCTAATCAAAACTGTACTTCAATTTTTTTAATGGACAATATCTTTATGTTAGCTTTACTGATATAATTTACCATGAGATTTTTCTTTCGGTTTATAAAAGCAAACTAATCTTTTGGGTATGTGTATAAAATAATCATCATAATAAGACCAAATCTATTAGTTCATGAGAGGGAAAAGAAAGTGAAGTGACCAAGGAATTTCTGTTAGGGTCAGAGAAGTCAGCAGTTGAGTAATACAAGGATTATCTTTACACAGTGGGCAGTAACGTGCCTACAGGGCTGAACTCAGGCTGTCAAGCTTAGCGGCGAGTTCATTTCCTACTGAGCCATCCATCACACTGGCCTCGATCCAACGTCAGCCTTCTTACAAAGTTTGCATGTTTTATCAATTGCGTGAATATGCTTTATTTATTAGAATGAGAAGTACACACATTCATCCCACTTTTACCCCCAAGCTGTCTTCTAAGATTTCTTAACACCTTGCTGTTTTGTTTTGTCACAATTATAATTATTCAGGCTCACTTCTTGAATATAGTTATTGCTGATTTGGCAGTCAATCTTGAGTCAAAATAGGATTTTTTAAGCTGCTGGAAATGGAAATCTTTTACTGGAACCATCATGGTAGAGCCAAAAAAAGGATGCAGACAGGAAAGGGCAGCGCTTAACAGAACTTACCTTGTGTCTCCAGGAACTTGGAATTGAAGCCTCTTGGGACCTGAGGTGGTAGCTGCTGTCAGAATAGATTCTGCTGTGCACTCTATTGGGTACTAAGAAAAACCTGAGTGAAGAAAAACCTGAGTGAAGAAGGATTTCAGACAGCCCTTGTAATGGATGCTTGCTGCTCATTTCCTGTGGCTTCCTTGAGCTTGCTCATATTTAGGAGGCTTAGCTCAGGTAGCTGCAAAGAGACTGGATGCCTGTGATGCTGGTTGGTTGGAAGGTGGGCAGCTTGAAAATTGCCCTGCAAGTTCATCCAGCTCCTTGGTCAAATGTTGGCCAGTCCCTCTCCTGTGCTTCCTTGGCAGACTCCTCACTGTCTTCCTTAACAACCCCCTAAATTCATCACTGCATTCCAGTTTCCAACCCAGTACCCAGATGCTTAGCTTCCTGTGGGTTCTCCCATGGAGGAAGAAGTCAAGGACAGCAGCTTTAGCTTTGTGAGGAAAATGTCAAAATGGTTACATTAAGCCAATCAAAAAAATTGTCAAGTTTTGAAGCTGTGGCACGAGGTTTAGATTTCTTCTCACTGCCAGCAGCCATTCCACCATTTGTGCAGAATCTGCCAGAAAGACAGACATCCCTTGTAATTCCAGTGCCATCCCTGGATCTACTGAGACTTTCATGCAAAAAGCATTTGGCAGATGGAATTTTACTTCATAATTTTGAAGGGCATATAATTTATGTCACTTGAGCATTTGTAGATGTCTAATTAGAATATATTACACACCACAGCCATTCACTAGGTAGTTATGACCTTCTAAGAATATAAATCTGACATTTTCCTGCTTATAACTGCCAATGGTTTTCTAGTATGTTTAGACTTTTTTAAATAGGCATCTTCTCTCCAGTTTATGAGCTCTCCACCAGTGAGGCTGCCTATTAGAACCACTCAGGAAACTGTGAAGTAACTGTGTGAGGTGAGGTCTAGTTGAACATTTTAAACTGTAAGGACAGCTAGGGTTGAGAACCCCTGCTCTACCTGACCTGACCCCGGGTTCCCTCCCCTGCCTCTCCCTGGACGAGCCTCCTACTCATCCTGCTTCATCTCACTGGCTGCTTCTAGACCCTTAAGCTTGTCTGCTTTTCCTGTGTCAAGGCCCTCTTCACAGCCTGTTCTGTTCCCTTGTCCTGGAACGGCTTCCCTCTGATGTCTGCTTGCTTTTGACAGTTAGATTCAAGGTGGCTGTCCTTAGAGAAGTGTCCCTGACTCAGAGTGCATCTGCTATCACGTCCCATTGTCTTGTGTGGCACTGAGCATTATGTGGTGTCTTGTCATTCATGTCCCTACGTCTCTTCTCCTGCCTGTTTGCACGGTTTCCCCAGCATGTGCATCTCTTAAATGGTGTGCTCTTGGCAACTAGAACACTGGCCTGAACTCCAGGCTTTCAGCCTGTGACGTACATACATAGCTTTGAATGAATAAATAGATTAAAAATGTTGACTGTCTTTAAGTGATCAGCTAGCATAGATCACCCCCCCCCCTTTGATCAATATTATGTGGTGTTATAAGATGCTAAACTAAATTCCTATTGTCTGGTGGCATCATAGCCCTCACACCATCATAACAATATGTGTTTTGGTGATGCTGCTGTAATCATACCACTTGTGCTTCCAGACACTCAAGATACAGAACACACTGTTGTGTCCATAATACTTGATAACAAATGACTGTTCATTTCATGTTGTTTGAACATCATGCCCTAGGAGTATATGTATCATGTATGTAATCACATACAGCTTACTTGCATGATAGGCTATCTGATTTAAGTTTGTGTAAGCATACTAGATGATATTTGTACAATTAAATTGCTAAAGAATGCAATTCTCAAAACATTCCTGTTGTTAAACAACACTATGATATATTCAAATCATAATTATATATATGTATTGTTTCTATGTGTTGATTCACATTTGGGTATTTTAAAAAATGCCTGTCAGTGCCAGGCATGACCTCATTAAATTCTAAGGGTATCTTATGCCACCAATGATAAGAAAACTACAAAACTAAATTGCAGCCCTACCCAAAATAGCATAATTGAAAATGCTATTTGTTAAAGATGCTGCTTTTCACACTGGCAGACTAACAAGGATTGTGGTAATTTTGAGTTGGATCAAATGACACAGCATAGATGTCTTTGCTGAATACCAAACTTATGTTGTTAGGTAATCACATATCTGCATAAATCTTGTTCTTGCTTAATATTTGGCTTTGAAAACCAATCGCCTATAAGGCAGTTGGTGCACACGTCTAGACTAGATTTGCTGGTTTTTTTCTATCTGTCCCTCTATAGAGTTTATAGTTGGGGATAAAGTCTGGTTCTGTAACAATTGGTCTTTCTCATTAATGCTATCCTTAAGTTGTGGCGTTCTCTATAGACAACAGTAGTCATTTAGGCTAATACCAGGAGAGATTTATTAAAGGGTGTTAAGTAGGTTACAGCTTAGGGAAAGACAGTTTACCCAGTCTAGAATGACAGATCCAGGAAAGTTTCAATGACAGCTGCCTCTGCTGGCTGCCACCTTCCTTGCTTAGTAGAGCATGGCTTGCTTACAGACTGCCAGCTGCAAAAGCATTAAGGAAGGCTTTCTAACCTGTGTCGAATGGAAAGGATGCCAGGAGACAATTTAATTACACATTTTTATTTAACTTGTTAAATTATTTGCACCCACCCTGACCTTGGCTGTCTATTTTATTTTGAGGCTTTAGTAATATTTCCTTTAGTTGAATCCATCATTAATAAAACAATAGACTTGGGTAGCTATAACAAGAGACATTTTAATTACTGTGTTTGGTGAGTGCACATGTGTCATAGTATGCCCACACATGTTCACAGTGTGCGTGTGTGCATGTGTGCACGCATGCACACATGTGTGTAGGTCAGAGGGCAGTGTGGAGGAGTCAATTTTCTTCTTCCACAGTAAGTTCTGTGTATTGGGCTCCATTTGTCAGGCTTGCACAGCAGGTACCTTTACCCACAAAGCCGTGCCACCAGCCTGAGAGTTTTGTTTGTGTTCATGAAGTGAATCTGTAACTAGAGTAGAGTTTTTCCAAATAGATCCTAGTGATTTCAGTAGATGGGGATATATGTTGCAAAATTCCGTGAACTGTCCACAAAAAAGTAGCTGAAACAGTCATAGCAGGCTTGTGATGCTGAAATCTCACAATACACATAAAGGGAAACTCCTGTTTTTATGTGACAGATGAGAAGTTCTTTAAAAGAAGAACGTGAGGGAGGAGCATGAGGAAGTTTACTGGAACTTCGTAATAGATGAAAAGCTATTGTTGGCATGCCCTGTGCTCTGTTCACTGAGCTTGCTTAGGCTCTGTAAACAAGGCTTTGTCATTACCATGTTGTGTTTACAAAATCCTGTGTAGTCTCCTCTCATTGATAGGGACATAATACCTATTGAAGAGTTGGAGGTTTAAATTATCAGCTAATCTTAATGTATGCCTTTATTCACTGAAATCCAAGAGTTTCTTAGTGTGTATATGACCAATAGGATGTCTATATCTATGTCCATGTCTATATCTGTAACTCTATATATCTGAATCTATCTCTATCATCCATATTTGTCTATATATCTGTGTCTGCAGCTATAGCTACCTCTGCATATCATCTATATCTGCCTCTGTATTTCTATCTATCTATCTATCTATCTATCTATCTATCTATCTATCTATCTATCTATGTTTGTATCTCTTACCTGTCTATATCTGCATATTTGGTAGACTTAGCTTACAGAATTATAGCTAGTTTCTTTCAAAAACCAAAATAGTTGGTAGCATTTACTCATAATACTTACCAAAATAAGAAGTAACACATGCCCACTGTTAATATTTTATGTGATAAATAATAATAATATCACCTAGAGATATTCTGTCTTTAACTAAGACAAGATTTACGTATTTTTATTTTATGTGTAAGAGTGTTTACTTTCATGTATGTGAGAGTACCATGTGCTTGCCTGTTGCCTATGGTGACCAGACATAGCATCAGATCCTATGGAACTGGAGTTACAGGTAGTTGTGAGCCACTGTGTACTTGCTGAGAACTGAATCTGAATTCCCTAGACAAGCTGAAAGTGTTCTTAGTCACCAAGGATAGTTATATTTCATTTGTGAAATACAGAAGTAACAAGCAGATATAATTGAGGCCACTTTTTTATGAAGTAGTTAATATCATAGACACTACTTTGTGATTTTTAAAGAAATTGGGGATTTGGGTTGTGAAGTGAGCCTAGGACATGTGTAGTTGGTGGCTCTTCGCTCTGAAGTCTGCCTGTGGTTGGTTCAAGGAGACCAGCTCTTAAAGTAGAATCTCTCCCACGGAGATCTGTTGCTGCTTTTGTTGTGATGTGCTTTGTCTCTACGAGGTTCTCGTGCATACCCCAGGCTAATCTCTCACTCTAGATTCTTTTGTCTACTACTTGGAATCACAGACATGTGTCAGTGTGTCACCACACACATCTTATGACACTTTATGTTGGATATTACACAGTTTACATTCAAATTGAATTGTTCTTGCAATATACATTTTGTATATTTTTTTCTTAGTTTCATGGCCCTGTGACTAATTTTTTTTTACTTACTTGCATTTAATCTTGAGTATGTTGGACAAATATTCTAAAGTCAATTTAAATATTTTCTGTCTGTTTTGTGAGTTCATATATGTGGTAAAAATATGTATTGTTTTGGGGCCATATATGTTGATGCACACATTTAATCCCAGCACTTGCTGATCTGAGTTCAAGACCAGCCTGAGCTTTATAATCCAGCCTGGTCTACATAATCATGGTCCATGTCAACTGCATAGTGAGACCCTGTTGCCCGGCCTGACAAAGGTACTGTTTTAAACTGAGTGAGGTCATATTCTAAATGTAATTTGATACACTACTTTTTACCAAAGTCATTTTACTTCTTTACATATGCATTATAGTATAAAATTGTAGTTCTGATGTCAATATCAGTATTTACATTTAAAGAGAGTTAGTTAACTCTCCTTTATACACTGAAAATACAGACAGTTTTCTTTATAATGACATTATAACTTGAAACTAATTCTAACCTAATTTCAGCTGCTCTATAAGTAGCCATGGTTATCTTATTGATAACCATGATTATCGATTTCTGAATCTCTTAAGTATATGTTGGAAAAATTAGCTTAGATAAAAATATTCCAAAAATATCTGAAGCATGTTGTTGCTTTAGAGCTCAAGTCTTTCTTCTCGGATGCATGTGATACAGCTAACCTAATAACCTCGGATGTAACACAGCTAACCTTCTAATAACCTCAGATGTAACACAGCTAACCTTCCTATTAAGATGCAATTTATTTCTGGCGGGCTTTTCCTGCTTCAAAAGCATAGTTTAATAGGACACCAGACCTTAGGAGATGGTATGGGTGTTTTCATGGAATTAGAATGGAGGAGCTGCGTTGAATTTAGACGTTGGAAGCTTTTAAATGAGCTAGGTTTCATGTCCTGCTCTAAAGCCTTTAAAGAAATGCAGAAAAGGAAATGGTTGGGCTCTATGCCATGATTAGTGCTATTTTTATTCTCAAAAGTTCAAAGGTTTCAGGGAAGAGAAAAATATATGCAAAAATGGCATTTATTGGTACTAACATTAATTAATGTGCTTCTAAGATGCTCATTAAAAAGCAGGTTTAAGAAGTCTTCATTTTTCAATTTACTGATATATATATAGGTAGAAGAATAAAAAAATATATACACACATTGTGGTAGTTTGAATATGCTTGACCCCAAGGAGTGGCACTTTTAGGATGTGTGACCTTGTTGGAGGAAGTGTGTCACTGTGTGGGTGGTCTTTGAGACCCTACTCATAGCTGCCTGAAAGACACCAGTCTTCTGTTATCTTTTGGAACAAGATGTAGAACTCTCAAATTCTCCAAGACCATGCCTGCCTGGATGCTGCCATGATTTCTGCCTTTGTGTTAATGGACAGAACCTCTGAACCAGTAAGCCAGCCCCAATTAAATGTTGTCCTTTATAAGTGTTGCCTTGGTCATGGTATGTCTTCATAGCAATGGAAGCCCAAACTAAGACACACATGTACACATGAATCCCTGTACCTATATATGTATATGTTAAATAAAAATATTAGAACAATTACAGGGAATTAAAAGCCAAGTAGCCTATACATGAAAACACTTAAGGGGCTGGAGAGATAGCTTAGCACTTAAGATCACTTGGTATTCTTGCAGAAGACCTGGGTTTGATTCCCTATACCCACATAGTGGCTTCCAACCATCTATAATGGGATCTAATACCCTTTTTTTGGTGTACAGACATACATGCAGACAAAGCACTATATACATGAATACATAAATGAATAAATTTTTTTAAAAAAAAATAACAAGCAAGATGTTAAAAGAAACCACACTTAAAAATTTCATGTTTTACCAATGAGTATTTCATCTGAAATTAACTCTTATCCCTAAGCATTCAGGTTTTGCCATTGACTGGACTTGGTCAGGTCCAGTTCTATGGACGTTCAGTTTGCTGTCCTTGAATTTTAATGCAACTGAAAATACCACACAGAGCTGACTGTACCTTCTGATGTTACCTATTGTGTGGCAATGGAGCCAACTAGCTCCTTGAAGGGCTAGACTTTTGTCCTTTAGTACAGGGAGTCACTTATGAAAGTCAGCAGCACACATTAAAGGGGATACTTTTTCTCATGGAGTTTTTAAAATTAATAAACAATGAGCTAGAAATGAATGGCTTTCATGAAGGTATGCAGAAAGTTGAGGTGAGCAAATGAACTGGGCTAGTCTATAAAGTGCCATCCATTCTTTGTTTTGAAGACTAAATGAGGAAAGTTATATCTGTTCTATAGATGTGGTTTGCAGTAATAGCACGGGTTGATATTGATCTGTTACAACTCATTTGGTTATGTAGTAACAAATAATTATTCAGTTTTGCTCCAGTCACTATAAAGGGCTGACCAGCGGCCAGGTTAGAAATGGACAGTATACTGTGTATACTGTGCTGTCCCCCCCTCATCCCTTAGTGAATATTAACTTATATCACTGAGGTGGACGTTGTCGACAGTGTGTGCAGTAACTTGACAATAGAGTACTTTTAGAAGAAGACCGTATGGAGTGATTTAATATTATGCACCGAGTTGTGATTCAGGATATGCTGAGTCAAGAATGAAGAATTGCTTCTCCTGACAGAACAAAGCAGTAAACCCCCAACAAAACAACTCTCTGGGATGCTGAGCTTCTTATGCCAGAGGCAGGATATTCCTTGTCTCAGTTTTTGGAGGAAAAAAAACAACAAGATAAGAGCTGAATTGTGCCAGTGTGTTACCAGTTCTCAGTGTGGACCTGGAATTTTCAGTCAGCATCCATCCATCTCTTTTGCGAACATTGTCATGCTGCTTCCTTCCCACTGCCACCTTTCTAAATCCAGTAGGAGTGCGTTTTTATCATTGTTTCTGTGTTGTTGAAAAATTTCCATCTTCAAGGCAGACTCTCCCAGCCCAGGCAGTGCTGAGGTCATGCGTGTAGACTTCTGCATACAGTGCAGCACCCCACCTCCTAGCAGGTAGACTTCCAGCCAGGCATCGGTGCCAAAAGGACACAAGTTACCCATTTTCCCCCTTCTCCTCACTTATGGTACTCCACTGCACATTTTGTTTGTCCTTGAACAACTTCGTAAGTACTATTAGAATAAGGAGGGGTGTAAATAAATGAAATTCAGGTTCACATTAACTTCATTCCTTATAAAAGATTCTGTTGCCTAGGAGACATAGCAGGGTTATACATGTAATGTTAATAAAAACAGGGAGGTTAGCCCTACTCATTCTGACTCTACAGAAAGATGGATCCTACGCTTATGTGCTGCTTCAGAGTTTCTCCAGCTGTTTCTGAAACATAGCCTGGGCTTTGGATCACTGTGCCAGGACATGTGCTTATTTTACATCTCTGGGACAATATGTGATATGACTCTGTAGTGAATATTTTATCTGGAATAATTAATGTTGAGAGTTTTAAGTTAACTTGTTCTAGTATTTTAAACTATTTTACAAATGTATGTATTTTGTATGTGTATATACTCATGTTTGATTTTTAAAATAACTTGAATATGAAAATGACCTACTGATAGACTTTTGTTTATAAACTTTTCTTACACAAGAACAACTTAACACCCAGTAGCACACCCCTGAGGAGAGAGCCCCCTACCCTTCCATGCACCATCTCACTGATGATATGGCTAAGTTTAGTGTTGGCTGTGGTTAGCTGTCATTGTGGTTAGCAGTATGAAGTGATACTACTGCTCATACAGCTTGTATAAAACTTTAAATCAATAGTGGAATTGAAAAGTGCTGTTATCCCCTCAGAGCTCAGAGAATCCCTTGGAAGATGTGCAGAAATAGTATAAGATGTAGAAGGGTTGGAGGACAGGGAGAACAAGGCCCTCTGAATCAACTGAGTGAGGCTCATTGACACAGAGACTAAGGCCACAGCACAGGGATGGCAAGCGCCTGCACCAGGTCCTCTGAGTGCATCACATAGCTTTCAGATTAGTATTTATTTGGGACTTCTGAGTGTGTGAACAAGTCTCTGATTCTTGTGCTGTACTTGGGGCTCTTTCCCTTCTATTGGGTTGCCTTGCCCAGTCTTGATGTGATGGCTTTTGTTTTATCTTATTACATTTTATCTTGTCAAAAAAGACAAAAAAAAAAGGGAGTGGACCACTATTAAATTGTGGCCTACTTACTTTTATATTGCAATTACAGAACCATGACCAAGGCAACTTATAAAGGAATTAATTAGGGCCTTCCTTATAGCTTCAGCAGTGAGCTCCATGACCATCATGGCAGGGAGACTAACCACAGCATGGTGCTGGAGCAGTCGCTGAGAACTTAGAGCTGATCTACAAATGGGGCGTGGGGCTGAGGGTGGGCAGGTAGGGAGAAGGAACACAAATGGGAAACGGTTCAGGCTTTTGAAACCTCCATGCTCACTCTCAGTGACATACCAACTCCAACATGACTACACCTCCTAATCCTTCCTACACATTACTGCCGATGGGAAACCAAGCATTCAGATATATGAGCCTATGAAGGCCATTCTCGGTTTAACCACTACAAAGAATAAGAAAAATTGGTGATACCATGTTCAAAACAGCATTCTAAGGTTATGGAGCTTGGCTGAATTTGAATGCTATGTTTAAGAATGTCTTCATGGGACTGGAGAGATGGCTCAGTGGTTTAGAGCACTTGTCAGTATTATAGAGGACCTAGTACCCACAGTACTCCAGGTCCAGGGAATCTAATGTCTTCTTCTGACTTATGAAGGCACGCATGTGCTGCACATACATACATGCAGACAAAACACTCATACACATAAAATTCATAAATCTAGAAAATTATATTATAATTATATTATAATTATATTATAATTTAATATAATCATACTTTTGCTTCTGAAGTCATTATCTTTTAATGGTAGTTGTATTTATTTTTTTTAATTTGACTATCCCATGTAATAGTGCATTATACAACAATAATTCATTTGATCACATTGGCCTTGTTAGCCTATGTTGTCTCCTTCTGACCTATGCTGATTGAGTTCATCTTACTAACTAGCTTCCCTTCCACTTTTTTCTCTCTTATTTGGGGGTAAGGGACATGACCCAAATGAATGTGGTTTTGTACAGGAGCATGGACATGTTATCACTGGCTATGCCACTGAAGAGAATGTTTCTACCTCTGTCAGCCAGTATCCATATCTTCAGGGAGGGATGGAACCCATGAGACTTCCTCCCCCATAATGAGGTGTTGATGGGCCTATATTGTATAGATTTTTGCAGACAATCACAGCAGTGACACATGTGGACGTTAGCATTCCACACCTCTTTCCTCCCACTGCCCTGAACATGTTTTTCTCTCCCTCCTTCTGCAGTATTCCCTGCTCCTTGAAGGAATTCTGCTTATGACTGAGTACTCAATAGTCACGTATTCTCAATGCTTCAAACAGTTGTGAGTCACCACTGCAGTACTGCAAACAAGAAGCGTTTGTGACTGCTCTGGGCATAAGCCTACTTACTTAGGAGGCAGTTTGATGGGCATATCACATCCATTAAAGCAAGCAACAGAAGACGTTTCTCCACTATGGTCTATGACCTTCCAGGGTTTCAGCACCAGCTGTGAGTTACCTTCTGGGTAACAGGCCCCAAATCCAAAAAGGAAAAAAGAAATCCATTGTTTGTCTCCACAACACACTTGCCAGTGCTGTGCAAGTGCCCCATCTTGCTGTAGTCAGTAGTGTGGGATCCAGGACCTACAGGGATGATGCTTCCAGCCCACTTCCAGCCTAATTTCTCTGTGTCCTGTGACCAGGTCAGGAGGTGTTGAATTCAGTACTTTTTTGATAGTGAAGCCATTAGAAGAAATAAAGACTCACATCTTAATTTTGGTTTTAGTGAGAGTGTTGTTATAAATATTTGTTTTCTGCTTTAAAAAAGAGTATAAAATTTTGAATAAAGGTGATGGTAAAGGTTTCATTTTGTTTGATACAACAGCACAAAGTATGTCTGAATCTGCTGAGCCATCCTTCCCAACATTAGCACATATAAGGAAATCCTGCTTCTGTTAAGGCAGCACATCACTTTCCTGTCGCTTTACACAGTACAGCTCTCACTGGCTGGCTTGACTTTGCTGCACTGTTTCAGTGCCAGTGTGTGATGTGTGGGCCCTTAGCTTGCCTTTGGAGTGTTGTGCTGTTGTTTCTCAGTCCCTGCACTTCACATGCCCTCCTTCATGATTAGCCTCTGTAGGTCCAAGGAGGCATGGGCCCCAGGAGGGCTTTTCAAAAGGAAACCTACATGCTTGATAAAATAGTCATCTCTGAGTGCATGGCTTCTCATTGTGCAAGAGAACACCCACCCTGTGATCCCTCTAGGAGTCCAGTGATGGAGTCTGATTCCATTAAAGTGTGGTAGTAATTATTGCCATCATCCTTTGAAAGAGGGAGTACTAAATAAAAGGAGAAAGAAGGGAAACCCTCATTCTTACATCCAGCAAATATGTAATAAGGGGGAAAATACCTAAAGCTTTCTGGTGATATTTCTTTTTGGATTTGAGAAGACATTTTGTTTGTTATATGAAATATGCTGTGCAAAGACAAATGTGTGCAGAGAAGTGTCTACAAGACTAAGTAAGCATTGCATAGGACTCCAACATTAATTCTGCATATTCTTTGCTGGTGCCTGGTTTTAGGATATGACAGCGCGGGACCTGCTACAGCAGCGGTACACGCTCCCCAACGGTGACACTGCCTGGCGTTCCTCACCCCTTGTGAGTGCTGCTCGGGAAGGCAAGCTGGTCCTGTTGGATGGCATCCACCGCGTCAACGCTGGCACACTGGCTGTATTGCAAAGGTTTGTATCACAGACAGTCTCCATGCCAACCCAAACACTGAGTTTTCGGGTCCTGAGGAATTTACAATTCTATACTCAAGTTGAAAAAGATACTAAGTTGAATACAATATTATGAACATCTGGTTATAAACACATGCCTATCAGACTCCCAAACCCCTCCTCTGTGGCAGAATTTGCTGTGTAAGAGCTGAAGGATGCCAGCCTGCCAGCCAAGGTTCCCAGAGGCTTACGGACGTAGATCAGTATGTGCAACAACCACACATCCCAGACTACACTGGAGCTGAGCTTGTCGGAATATTGTTTTACTGTTTCATTTTTTGAGAGAAAAGAAAGATTTAATATAAAAATGTATATTTATTTGCTTATTTCACTCAGTTGGCACAGAGGTGACCATTTCTGTAGTCATCATTTTTTTTCATTTTGAGTGAGAAACAGCTATCCACACATTTTAAAAACTCCAACCTTCTAGAATTTAATGTCGGAAGATTCTCTGTCTAATTTCTGTGGAAAATCTTCACAGCCTGTGTCATTTCAGAGGTTACTGATGCTTTTCATTCCTTTTCTCCTACATGACTTTTTAGTCTGACTTACTGGAAAGTGTCAAATAAATGAAATAAGCCATTTCTTCAACCAGCTAACCACAATTTTTATCGCTGACGAGATGCAGACACTGAGTGGAATGAAAGACTCCAAATGTGTTGTATTAATCTTGCTTCAGCCTGTGTGGGTTTAAAAATAGTAATCACAAAGTTTTGGTGATTTACCACATTTCGTAGACTTATAATTTAATATTCTCTGCCAAACAGATAAATGTGAATACAAAATAAGAAAAGACTCAGCCCTCTCTTGTTGGCTGTCTCTCAGGTGTCTGACCAAGGATAAAAGAGCAGCAACAGCAGCAAGGAGCCTGTGCTGCACTAACCCAGAGGCCCCAGTGTCAGCCTCTGGCCACCTGCAGGATGGAGCTTTAAAAATACAGTGCCTGGCCTCTGTCCTTCTCAGTTCTTGAAATCATTGATTCAGGACGGAGTTTTGAACATGTGCATTTTGAAATGCTGCCTAGAAATTCTAACTTACATTCAAGACTGAGCAGTGATGTTAAGCATCTATTTTAAATTACTTGTTCAATTTTCACACCAACTATATGAGGTTGTTATTGTTGTCTTAATTATTTTTGCCTTAATTTTATAGTAAAATTTAGATAAACGGAATGGTTCTCCCTTTTCTGATTATTCAGCAAGTTGGACTTGAACCCAGGTCCTCCAGACTGCGCTGCTCATAGTAGCTCATAGCTACTGCATTAGTCTTTCCCCTCTGACCTTTGCAGACCTAGCAGTAGAATCTTACATAGTATGGAAGGCTAGTTGCTATAGGGCTGCCTTGTAGAGGAGCAATGGAGCTATTTCAGAGGCTGTTGACATCTTAAATTTTGAAATTCCAACAGTAGAAATATTTTAATAATACTTTCCCTTTAAAAGTTGCATTAGATTCAGGAGTGTGTGCTAACTGGCTTACACATGAATAGATGCCCCATGGTTGACCTGAGACACTCATTCAGCTGTTTCTTTTTGTCTCCCATCTCCTCCTTCCCTTCTTCATCTCTCGTCTCCTTCACACCCATCTCTGGCGTTTGGGACTGCTCCTCTGCAGAGTCCAGTGTGTCTGCCACACATAGTGCATAATGGCACCAACTATGTTACAGCTGTGGAAAGTACAGCTGAGAAAACTGTCAGGCTTGCCTGCCAGCAGTGACAGGCATGCTGACATGGTGACTGAGTGATGCTGCCTCTCCTAACATCATTGATGAACTTGTTTCCCCAACCTCTTTCCCATCAGACTAATCCATGACCGGGAGCTCAGCCTGTATGATGGATCTCGGCTACTGAGGGAAGACAGGTACCTGTGCTTGAAGGAGAGGCTACAACTGACGGATGAGGAGCTACAGAACAGGTCATTTGTAGTACACGGTTATCAGTTTGTTTTTTAACATTTATTTATTGTATATGCATGGACGTGTAGGTACACATACTACAACTCACATACAGAAGTCAGAGGACAACTTGAGGAAATCTTCTGTCTTCTTCTTCCAGTTGGGTCTGGGGTATCAAACTCATCCTGAGGCTTGGCAGCAAGCACCTTTACCCTTGGAGCCATCTGGCCAGCCCTTGAGCACATTATTGTTATCGTTAACTTACTGCTAAGTTGAAAGTAACATTCCTTACTTTTAGCTAAGCTAGGATCAAACAAAACAGTAACTGAATGGCTTAGTTTGGTGTCTGTGGATGGGATAGCCTAGCACTTCCTAAACCCCAGGTTCTATCCAAACTCTGCTGTCTTCGTAGCTTCCACGGTATTAAGAAGCTAAGCTAGCTTTACTAGGAAGTCATGGGCATAACTATGGGTGTCCCCGAGGCATCATTGGCCCTGCCCCCACTCCTAGCTTCTTTACACCTCTTTCCCTAGATAGAACAGTCAGATACAATGGCTGAGGTTCGATTTGACTCTGTAGCAGGAAACAACATGAAAACATTTACAAAACAAAAATAGAAAAGATTAGGGCTGGGAAATGGCTCAGAAGTTAAGGTACTGTTTGCACAGGCTGGACTTAAATTTGGATCCCCAAAACCAAGCCAGGTATGTGTCTATAGGGACTGTAAACCTGGCATGAGACAGAAGTTTAACCAAGACAGGCACATCTTTGAAACTAATTGTCTGACTACCTTAGCCAAGTAGATAAAGTTTTGGGTTCAGTTAGAGATCCTGTCTCAAAACTGAAGGTAGAGCTGGGGTGCAGATGTGCCAAGGATGCAGCTGAAGGCCAACCTTGGTTTTCATAGTGAGGTCCAAGGCAGTCAGGGCTACAGCAAGACCTTGTGTCAAAAAAATATAACAAAATAAAAAAGGGAGCACTCAGCTGAGGAAAGTTGACTACCTCTGTTCTCACACATGCACCTATGCTAACAAGAACACACACAGTACACACCAGAAGCTCACCGAACCCTTCCAACTTCATAGCATCAACCCAGTTTCAAAATAATATTTGTCTTCCTCATTGTTTACTAGCTCTTCTGAAGGCCATAACCTTGGGCGTGTCCAGAATTGGGGTTTTACATTTTCCCCAGGCAGTCATATGCCTAACCACCTTTAGAAATGTTAAAGTTTTCTTGTATTGTCACAGTAATTAAGAATAGTGTGATGGCCCAGTATACCAGACACCAACCACACCGTCTCTCTGCAGGAAGCACAGACCAAAACAGAAGTACTTTCTTTAATGAAGTCCCTTTTTGGAAAGAGGGAGTATAAACTCGTGTCTATTCTTGCTGGAGTCTGATGCAGAGAAGCAATACAGATTTGCAACCTATACCTGCGTATGCTTAGATATGCCCTACTAGTTTTTATTTTTAGTTAATATTTTGTTTTCACTGGATGTTATTGAATGTTGAAAATAGTTCACAATCTCTCTGTCTTTATTAATTACTAATGAATTGTAACAACATTTACAGTTCTTAATAGAGTGCATTCTGCAGGCGACCCTTTATCCTTACTATGTTAGAACTGGGTACAATATGAACATTCTCTCTGACCTTCCTAGAAGCTGCAATGTGTTTTTAAACAGTTAGTTCATAAAAGAAATCAACAAATTTGAGGGAGGTCCCAGATTTTATGTGTTTGGTTCCTAAACACAAGCTTTAAGGAAATTCTGATTTTTGAAACTGAACGTTTTTATGGTCAAGGAGCAGTGAGGTGTAATTACATTGTATTGTGCATTCTGTTCGTCTTTTGATCCAGGGAATACAGCTTCTCGCATAGATTCATTCAAGACCAAATTGAGACTAGCTTTTCAGCAGGAGAATAATTTTACTTCTTATCCTTTACCACAAACTGTTCTTGTTTCTAAAGAACTTAGAAAGGAGTCTTTTGATCATGGTGATTAGATGCAGCAATACCCACTCACTTACCTGTGATGTATTTCCTGCTTCAGTCCGTGCTCAGCTCCTGTATGGTGTGTATTAGGAATGTTTCCATGCCGTGCAGTCCTTGCATGGAAAGAATGGAACTTGGGCCCTGTGCTCACATCTGTGTAACTTGTTGGTTTTGATGGGAGGATTAGTATTATGCCATAGAGGCCAATTTTAAACTCCTGTTGCAGCCCACGGTCTATGTCGTTATAGAAACCTTCTGTATCAGTCTTTTAAGTTATTTAAATATGTTTTCAACCAAGAGGTAGTGTAATTCCCTTCAAAAGACTGGGGCTTATTGAAGTCTTACTTCATGAGGAAAGAGCTTTGTTTAGGTGTGCTTGATCTGTGGCAGTGCATCTTTATCATATCCCATTTGATCATTTTTGTATATGCTTATGAATTCATTACCACAACCAAGAGGATGAGCAGATTTATGTTTCTTGAAACGCCTTGTGGCCTTGCTAAGGCGGCCCTCCTATCCTCACCTCCCTCTTCTGTCATTATGTACAGCTTGTTTCCTGTGTAGTCAGAATCACACAACACACTATGCACTCTGTTTTGCTAGCGCAATTCCTTTGAAATCACCCATGTTGCAGTGGTTTGTGTTCATCCTATTCCATCTTATTTTATTTTGATTATGTTTATTTTTGGGTTTTGAGACAGGGCTTCTGTTTGTAGCCCTGGTTGCCCTGGAACTCACTTTGTATAACAGGCTGGCCTTGAACAGCAGAGATCCGCCTGCCTTTGTCTCCAGAGTGCTGGGATCAACACATGTGCCACCACAGCTTGCTTCTTTCCATTTTATAATGAAGAACATTAGAAAAGATTTTACATTCTCAGGCTCAACTCGTACCCACAAACATATTAAACCCCAATAGTCTTCAAATAGTAAAAAAAAAAAAAACAAAACATTTTTAGCTACTAACATCTTTAATCCTTAGGAAATGATTCATATCTATCTGAAGGAAAAGCCACAGCTTACATTTTATTTGTTTTTGTTGTCATTATTAAGTTTTAACAAAGTTAGACCTAACCTCGATTTTATATCTTTGTAGTCTTTGTTTATGTACTTGTAGTGAAGAAGTACCGCTTCAGTCCTTCAGCCTCGGGATTACCACCCAAGGGCTGCTGCTGCACCCTGACAGATTCTTCTCTCTAATTTGCAGAGTTAGGAAACTTAGGATCAGGAAATGACTCCCTGTGTAACTATTTATACACTAGGAAGCCTTCAAGGAGACCCTAGAAGACTAAAAGGTCCTTGTCATCCTGTTATTCAGTGGTTTGGTGGGCTGTTTTTATCATCACATGTACCTTTCGGCCCAGCACATAAGCCATATCAGGACTGGTCCTCTTTAGGTTCATAGCTCCCTCCCTTCCATGCTTGTGAGAAGCTATAGTAAAAAGCAAGCTGCAGACAGTGGATGTTCCAGGCAAGGACCACCCCCACCCCATGTCTACACTCACAGCCCCAGCTTCCCTTGGCTCAGTTGCTCTTCTTCTAACTCCACAGCTTAGCTTGGCTACGCCGCCTGCTCCTTGGTTGGAGAGTACTCACTAGGCTTCCCCTTTGGCTTGTCTGTTGGATTTTAACTTTTATTCCTAATTTGCTGTCCCTCATCATCTTTTTTTTTTTTTTTTTTTTTTTTGGTTTTTTGAGACAGGGTTTCTCTGTGTATCCCTGTCCTGGAACTCACTCTGTAGTCTGTAGTCCAGGCTGGCCTCGAACTCAGAAATCCACCTGCTTCTGCCTCCCAAGTGCTGGGATTAAAGGCGTGCGCCACCACCGCCCAGCTTGTCCCTCATCATCTTAAATGAGAAACTGTATCTGCAGCTTTAATTTTCTGCAGCCAAATCATGCTCTATGCCCTACCTTCTGCCCAGCCGCAGCTAGGAGTCAGAAGGATCAGGGGTGAATCTGGCATGTATAATTGAATCCCAGGAAGTCGTCTGTAGTTAGCAATCACTTTAGCTGAAGGAGAACTGTGGTAACTGGCCTTTTCTAAGGATCCCACATGTGGTGTCTGCTGTGGTATGAATGCTCAACAACTCTGAGACCCCTGGAGACATGAGGGGGGCTGAGCCTGTGTTGTATTCCTTCTCTGCTTTCCCAGAACAACTTCTTCTGATACATCATTCCAGACTCTTCTAGAATGTATACACACATGCACACGCATGTATGTCTTCTTTTTAAAAGTTCTCTTATCTATTAACTTCTAATAATTCACTCAGTCTTACATCTCTAGGATGATAATTTCCAAAGTTGCTTCTCTCTCTTATGCAGTCAGGACTTAGAGCTGCCCACTGTAGAGTTGCCACTTTCTCTCCTCTGAACTCTTCAAAGTTTTAATTTCACACACACCCATCTCTCAATGCTCCAGCCGCCTTATCCTGTCACTCTTAGGTTCTGCAATTGCCAATGGTACAATGCCAATTTCATAGCTGTATTTTTGTTTTCCTCAAAACGTTAGCAAGCATGTGAACTTTTAGCTATTTTTTTTCTCAGCAAGAACTATATTATCCTCTAAAAAAAATGTTTTGTTACTGCCTACTCTTAGTAGGATTGATTAAAAACAAAACTCCAATTGTACCATCTACTTGTCTGGACCATAATACAGGGAACTTACTTTCTGACGTCCCCCAGACACTCAGACCCTTCACTGCGCAGGAGAAGTGTCATGCTTTTCCTCCTCTGAGTCCTTGGATACTGACATGCGTCCACAGATTTCCTAGCAGAGATTTCTTAAATCAATTTTAAAAATTTAATGTTTGTGTCAATGACAAATACCTTTAGCTTTCTTTACCTTTTTAATTACTAAACACTCTCTTGCTGACCTAATTATAAATTTAATGTGACCCCATATGCCTGACTTAAATGACTGTATTTTAAAATATTTCCCCACCCCAAATGATGCCTATTAGTTTCTCTGACTCATACAGAGTAGTCTCCTTGAAAACCAGATTTCAAAAGGCTTTATTGACTATATAAACAAGGAGGATCGATGTAATGACTATAAACTTGGTGTGGTCGAATTTCAAGGGATTTTAGAGCAGTCACTGTGAGGGCTAGGGTTTCATGAGCACATACTGTACTCTTAGTAATTATTTCAGTCTCTTACTCTTGAAATCTTAGGACTCTTTTTCCCAAAGCCCTTTCTTTGGATGACAGCATTGACATTATTAATAGAATGAGAGTTTTATTGCTCAGCTCCATGCCTCATGTCCCGGTTTCTATTGTAAACATTTATGTTTTATTTTTCTCCTTCTTTCCTTTAGGTCCATTTTTCCTATCCACCCCTCCTTTAGAATCATTGCATTGGCAGAGCCCCCAGTTGTTGGAAGCACAACACAGCAGTGGCTGGGACCAGAATTCTTAACCATGTTCTTTTTCCATCACATGAAGCCACTTGTGAAAAGTGAAGAACTGCAAGTGATAAAGGAGATGGTAAGAGTGAGGCCTGCTGTAGGCTGGGGTCATGACGCTCTCACTGAGGCTGCCAGATCCCTGCAGACCGTAACCCTCGACTTACATGAGTGCTCCCTGCAGCTTTTCTGTGTCCACTGTAGCCAAGCCTTGCGTTTCGCTCCCTGGGAGCTCTGGAAGTGTACTGTCTCGTGGGGCTGCACGGCCCGTGTTAAATAAACCATTGCAAAATGCAGTTTCCCCACATACATCAAGTAGTCACTTGAGACCCATTTATCTAATGAATTAGGTAGCAAAGAAAAAACACATTTTCCAACATCATAGACAGTTCTGTTTGTGCTATTCTGTATTATTACTAATTAACATTTTACATAAGTGAGGCCATTGCTTAAAATACTAGGATTATTGTTTGGTTTGGGGGTCTGTTGTGAGCACAGTTATGAATGAGAGCGTAGTCTTTAAGGATCAACAGTTTAGTTCTAAATGCCGGATTTTTACTGTTACTATATATCGGCTTCCAGAGCTCAGGTAGATAGTCATGGTTTCTTCATCTGAGAATGAGAGTAATTTTACGCTCTACACTACAGGATTTATTTTTAAAATAAGAAATGTAAGGTATTAAAATAGAATTAGGATTTTTTAAAATTCTAGTTACTTAAATGACTAAAGAAAGTATCAGTATATTTTCAAAAATGATTACATGATGCCACTAATATCTTTTTCTTACTCTAAATTAAAAATATTAACATTATTGCTTAAGTAGAAATTATTTACATTTATTAAAATTATTTATTTACATTAAAGTTTTTATAATTAAAAGAAATATGTGTTATCTGTGCAAATACTCTTCAGAGTTCATTGAATTGAACATGGCCATACTGGATTTGAATTCTTGGCAGATATCCTGCCTCAGCCTCCCAAGTGTCATTGGGCACCATACCCAGCAACTATGTGCTTCAAAAGTCTTTGAGAAAGATAAATATCTTGAACATTCATTTTGAACACGGGAATCCTTTTGGGCCACCTAGTAATTTGGATGTAGGCATATAATATATACATTACACCAAAATTCAATGACGTGTATGAATTAATATTCTACTGTGTGAGTTTGATTTCAGTAAGAAAATGCCTAACTTGGCTCTGAAGAATCATAGTGAACCTCACAAAGCAGGAGCTGGGGCTCACCGGTATGCTAGATGCCAGCTTCCTGTCGTCTGTGGTCTGGTTGCATGCAGAGAAGGGTGGCTTGGTTTTATTCACCTGGCTGTTTCAAAGAATGCCAGGCCTCAGGTGTTTGCTGAACAAAATGAAGTGGTAACTTCATGACTTCAACGTGGACCAAGTACTCGAAGACTATCTAAAAGCACTCTTCTGGCATTATTTGCTGAATGTCCTCATTTCTTCCTGCTTTTCCTTGCTTCCCTCATAAAATAGGTTCCGAATGTACCTCAGGAAGCGCTGGAGAAATTGCTGTCAGTCACTCACAAACTCAGGGAGACCCAGGATCCCACAGTAAGTCTGGGCTCCCCCTGCTCCTCTTCTGTGGCTGACCTGCTCAGTCTTTAGCTGCTGCTCTTGCCCCATATGCTGTGCTTTGCCCTGTGCATTAGTGTAACCCTGATACCACTGCCCTGAGCATTGTAACCCTTCCTGACTGAGCCATGGAGAATGACAGAGCTTCAGAGGACTCAGTGAGGTCCTGTAGCTCGGCTCTAGCCCTCCATCCTGTTTGCTGCAGAGCACTTTCTATTTTTCAGCTGTTGCCTAGGCCTTCATCATCTTTAGCTTCTAATTTATCTTTGCTGACAGGCTGTTCATATTTCTATTTCAAGAAAAAGGCAATTATTCTCTATAAAAAATTAGTTAGTTGTATGTGTGTGTGCATATATGGATCAGAGGACAACTTATAGGAATCATTTCTCTCCTCCCACCATGTGGGTTCCAGGGATCACTCTCAGGGTTGTCAGGCTTTGTAGCAGGCACCTTTACCCACTGAGCTGTCTCACTCACCCAAGGGCAATAATTCTGTCTTTATTTTTATCTGTAAAATGGGACAATAACCTCAAAAGACAAGTATAATAATTAAACATAAATGCATATGTTTCAAAATTTTGCTTAGTAGTTGCTTAATAAATAATAGTTTCTATGTTGAACTGGATGCTTTAGGCTCATTATAAATTTAGCATATATAACTATCTCTTAAATAACTATCTTTAACTCTGTTCCTGTTCCTGATTTAATCTGCTGAATTGCCTAAATTCGAAACCTTGATATCTCTTGGTTGGTGCTTTTCTGATACGATCACTTATTCTGAAAGCAGGTCTCTCCAGTGACCATGAGGTTGACTCTGCTGTTATCTGCAGTCAGCAATTGTCCTTGTATCAGACTTCCACAGTTTGTCCTGGAGTATTACTTCCTCTTTATTGACCCTTCGCCAGTAACTCTCACTGCACAGCTTTCTGCTAGTTTCCTGGAAAAGCTTAACAAATTGCCATTACTACTTTAACAAATTATGTCATTTGATAAAGACATGTTTGGTCTGGACAAAAGATTTTGAAATCAGCCAAAATGGAAGTGTCAGCAAAGCTGCACACTGGGGAGGCTCCCAGGAGAATTCTTAGTTCCTTCTCCTTTGGGGAGACTGCCGCGGGCATTCCTCGATCTGTGGTCACATTGTGCAAGCCTTCCTCTGTATTCCCATCACCTCTGCTGTATCTGGATTGTGTTTTCTTCTGCCTCTTTACAGAGTTGCATGAGATTGCATTTAAGGGAGTCACCAAATTAATCCAAGATATTGTCGGTAATGTCCTTTTTAGTAAAATTTTAATCTCATCTTCAAAAACATCTTTGACATAAAAAGTAACATTCCTAAGCTCTGAGAGAGGGAGAGAGGGAAAGAGAGAGAGGGAGAGAGGGAAAGAGAGAAAGATATCCAGTTAGCACAGCTTTCCTGCTAATTACCTCTGGGACCTTACCTCATTTTTCCCCATTACTGTTTCCAGCTTTGTTATTTTTGTTGCTGTTACTAAGTTTTAAAATTTATTCTTAGGTTATTTCTTATCTGAGTACACTGTATTTAGACTATATCCACCCCACTGCCCTCTCCTACTCTCCCTGTACCCCAGTCCCCGTCCCAACTTCATGTCATTATCACTGTCATGTTTTTCTCCTCTCCCCGTCCCCGTTATAACCCACTGCATCCAGTTAATGGTGCCCATGTGCACATGGCTTTAGGGCGCCACCCACTGGGGCATGGGCAACCTACCATGGGCTCCACTATTGAAGAAAAGACTTAATTTCTCCCTCCTCAAGTGGCTGTCAGTTGCCAATAGCTCCTCAGCTGGGGTGGCTCTTCCTGAGTCCCTTCCCTCTTTATGCTGTAGTGTTGCCTGGCTTGATCTTGAGGAGGTTTGCTGACAGCCACAGCTGCTGTGACTTCCGGAATGCAGTGGCCCTTCATACCTAAAGGATGCTGTTTGCTGGCTGCAGCCTTCATCTGTTTCTGCCCCTTGGAATCCTACTGTCCTCTCTTCTACAGTATTCCCTGAGCGCCTTGGAGAGAGAGAGAGAGAGAGAGAGAGAGAGAGAGAGAGAGAGAGAGAGAGAGAGAGA
>NW_021620757.1:1328774-1361801 GCF_004785775.1 Grammomys surdaster
AGAGAGAGAGAGAGAGAGAGAGAGAGAGAGAGAGAGAGAGAGAGAGACAGAGACAGAGACAGACAGAGACAGGGAGATAGAGAGAGACAGAGAGACAGAGACAGGGAGACAGACAGGGAGACAGACAGAGAGAGATTAGGTGCATCATTTAGGGCTGAGCACTGCAGTTACCAGTTTGATTCTCCACACTTTGAACAGTTGTGAGTTTCTATATTAATCCCCATCCTCAGCATGAAGAAACTTCTGTGATTAGGGCGAGGTTTCCACTAGTCTACGGATATAAGAATACATATTTAGAAGCCAGGTTGACACTATGTCCTTCTAACAAAACAGTAGTAGAGAGACTGTGACCTTCACAGCCTGCGTTCTGGCCCTCACTACAATACCAGGTCTGAGTTCCCCTGTGGAACAGGACTTAAGTCCAGTTACAACACAGCTGGCTATCCCATAATAGTCATGCCACTGCTGCATCATTGGGCATGTCTTACCAGGATGTACATTAAAGCTTTCAGGGGTCACAGCCAGGAGGGACTGTTGATGGCTCTTCTTCCCACACAGTGTTCAGAGTTCCTTCTGGTGTATGAAATGGAGCTAGCAGGCAGTCTTCCTGTTCTTGGACATTCCAACTAGTGCTGGGCTTGGAGCATCTACCTGTGTGTTCCTCTCCTCAGTGGCTTTAGGACTGTTCCCTCGCCCCCATTAGATTTGCTAAGATGTCACATTTCCAATCATTCTTTTCCAAGTCAGTGTGATTCAGAGGCATTTTCCTTGCCATTTCTTTTGTGTCTTCTCCTCTTGCTTCAAGACTCTCATAGGGCTTCTGATCTTAGGCATGATAGACATGCTTTAGGTACATTCGATTGTCTGTCTGTCCCTTGGGTTTTCATTTGTTTCATTCTCTGTGGATCTGTAGAATCAGGATCTTTGCTTGCAATATAGTAGGTATTTAGCAGATATCTGCTAGAACAATGAATAAATGAGCCTTCCATATTGTCCATGGAGTGATCTTTCTCAGTGAATTTCCAGACTTCCTGTTATTCACTCTGTCTGAGGGATCCATTGCCTTTGTCTGTAGACTGAGGACATGCTTACTGTGCTGCTGGTTCTGTGACTCCACTGCTTTGCCAACCTCATTTCTTCAGCCTCTGCTGAAGCCCCTCAGCTCTGTGCACACTTAGCTTGGTGCTATTTTAACTTTAGCACACTCTAAAATGCCTCTTCTTTAGAAATGCCTAAGAAGTGCGTTCTCTCTATCAGCTTGTTCCTCTGGGCCCTATTCTGCTAGGTCACTATCTCGGTCCTCTAAACAAGGTAAACAAGTACCTCCCAGTCTGCTTTCGTGAGACTAGAAATGCTCAAGATACTGACCTATCACAGTTGCTTGCAGCTTACTTTTAGCTCTCCAATTAGTACTTGAACTCTCTAAGTCTGGAACTTGTTCAATTTTCTACTCTGACTTTCTAACTGGAACCTGACAGATAATAGATACTTAAATCCTTGAGAAATGAATGGAAAATTAATTAATTAACAATGTACTAAGAGATATCTCAAGGCTTTTCTCCTGGGAGGGCATATATATTCATATGAAGTAATTCTTTAAGAGGAAGAAAAGAAACATTATTTTTGTTCATGTCTCATGAGATCTTTCATATTTTAAACAGTCGAGGGTACTAATAATTGTGCTAATATGAAAAACCCGTTGGTGTGCTTTTACTTGCATAACCATGGTAACCAAGGAATGTACTTCACATTTTCACCTTCCTTTCTGCAAGATAAAATTGCTGTTAGAAATTTGATATTACAGTGCTAGATACACTAGGACTTTCAAAATTAAAGTGTATTCTGAATGTCTAATTGGCAGTCTGAAAGCAGGAGTTAATAAGTTCTTTTATTCAACACAAAAATGGTTCACATAAAAACTTAGATGCTATAATAAAGAATTTGGTGCTGTCCAGTGAAGGAATTGTTCTTCTTCAAACCTGAACGAAACCTTCAGGGTCTGCTGGGATGAGATACAAAACCCATGTAGTATTACCATACAAGGCTGGGATGTGGACTCTAGGAAGTTATATTAGTTTATTATTAAACTGTTGGAAGAATCATGTTGTAGTGCATTTCTCAGACCTTGTGTGGTTAAAATAGGAACTTTTCATAGTCTAAGATATTAAGGCTGGGAATTCCTGAATTCTCTGTTTTCTAGCACAGGAGTAAGTACTTATCCACAGCTCTGCCTTCTTCCGTGTATGCCACTTAGCAGGTATTTGGGTCATTTGCTGCCACCTTTTCTTCCATCTTGGTGTCATTACCTTTCTGTAGGACTTTGTCTTTTTAAGGAAGGACTAATGAAACAGCATCTGCTCTGGTCTCATTTGTCTCTGTTCTTTTCTCTCCATTATTGGCAATCAAGTTAGACCTCAGGATGGTGAAGCTCTGCTTGTAAGAACATACCACAACTTTGAAGCCAGAGTCATTCATGGAGTCATTGGTGGTCCAAGGTGGTTGCAGAGCGGGCCTTCTAGAATCAGGCTGGCAGCTCGTGCTTACCATGGGTCTATATTCCTTTGGCTTTCATGCCCTTGTCCACTTCTCCTGCTCATGTGACCACTTTAAGCCACATTTGTCAGTGTTTTGCTTTTTTTGGACATATTTTAGCATTAAATTACACGTCACTTTTAATTAAAATTTATGGTTCTTTATATTTAAACATTCTCTATGTCAAGAATGCACATTTATTGAGAATACGGATTCACCATGTAAAATGAGTTCTTTGAAACTTGTTTAACAGGGGAAAAAGTTGAAGCTGTAGCTGTTGGTCATATTCCTGATCTGGTCCTGAAAGGCTGTGTACCTCATATTATAGCTTAAGCATAGCACTAGTGGCAGCAGAGCCACACCTCATGGAGATATGCGATGCTTGAGTATGGGATTTTGATGGTCCTGGTAGGGATTTCACAGAGGTCCCCTCACCCAAACACATCTTAGACGTGTTCCCTTGTCCTCTTTGAACCTGTTGTTATTTCCTCTGCTGCCTCTTGCCACAAAAGTGCTCATGGTCACTTTGCCTCACTACCCTCATGGTCACTACCCTCATTCCTCTTTGTAACAGTTCACTCGGCCTTACTGACCTCCCAGAGGTCGCATAGCTTCAGAAGGGCTTCATGGTTTAGGCCTTAGCCTTCACTATGCTGCTGATCTGAGTTGTGAACTAGGTCAGTAAGAATTTGATTCATTACAATTGTGTGGGTCTTTGTGAGTGTGTGGCTGCTTTCATTGTAAGGAGGCCATCTGGTTCATCTGTTACTTTTTGGGCATTCCTATCCTCTCTGTCATTTGTAGGGTACCCCCATCATCTCTTATTTGTAGAGTCCCCAATTATATCTGTCATTTGTTGAGCACCCCTACCATCTCAGTCACTTGAGGGGTACCCCATAATCACTCAGTTGGGTACCCCCATCATCTCTGTCATTTGTGGTGTACCCCCATTGTTATTTGTGTGGTAATCTAATTTTCTCTGTCAGTTGTGGGGTACGCCAATCCTCTCTATCATTTGTTGAGTATCTGTATCATGTCTGTTATTTTGGGAATAGCCCTACTTTTCTGGCCTGTGCTAAGTGCTAAAGAGTCATTTTAGAATTTTCTCCTCAGAACAGTTTCATAGAGGAAGGTGTTGTTAGTGTCATCTTAAAGATGCAGGAGCAGACTGGAGAAATGATGCCCTTAATCAACATCACATGGCTGTAAGAACCCAACTTGTCTAACTTCAAAGCCAACAAGCATTAAAGCTTTTCTGTGCTGCCTGCCAAGAAAATTTAAAGCATAAGTCAGCAGATATTCTAACTTTCCTGGAGCCTTGGCTCTGTATTAGCAAATGTATTTGTCCATTACTGAAATTTGGGGCAAATGTAGAAAAACAAAAAGGAACTTATTTCAATGGTATTGAGAAAAGGGTTCCAGTAGCAATCTGCCACTAAGGTGATAAACTGGTTGACATCCTTGTGGTCAGCAACCTAAACTGCCCACGAATCCTTTTTTGTATTTCAGAAACCACAGATTTGCTTAGAACTCTGAGTTCAGAATATCTTAACAAGTCAGCTGTGTGAAGACAAAAGGCGAGAATAGTAAATTGTACGTAAGGGTTTTGTGAGGCAGGTCTAACCTGCATTTAGAACAGCCTTCTCTACTCTACTCCCTCCCCATTAAGAGACCTCAGTTAAATTTAATTGATAAATGCTTTCTATAGATTAGTAAAACTATCCTGGAAGCTATTTTAAGTATAAAATGGACTCTGTTCATTTTTATTCATAACTCATTCCTTGAACATACTTAAATTTGGCCTTGTCCCTCAGGAATAGTGAATTGTGCAGTGACATCTATATACAGGGGCATTAACAAGTCAAAGTGAAACTCTTAGCAGGCTGTCTTTGCCTTTTCATAGGCACAGTCCTTGGCAGCCTCACTTTCCACCCGTCAGCTGTTACGGATCTCTCGCCGGCTCTCGCAGTATCCCAGCGAAAATCTTCATGATGCCATTACAAAAGCCTGTCTTTCCAGGTAATCCTGTTCCCCTTTTGCCAGAGTTCAAGTCCCTGATCCTTGACTAGAATGGTACCATAAGCTAAATTGACTGTCTCTGTTCACAATCTGTAAAACGTATTTTGTTAGCCACATAGCTGGTTCAGCCTTGTTCTCAGTTATTAGAACATATTTTATATTTATTCAGCAATAAAAGCAATTTTAAGGATAGTTTAGTGGTAGAGAATGCCCTGAGTTCAATTAGTAGTGCCAGAACATAAAATAAGAACGAATTAAATGTATTTCCCAAGTATTTTGTGAATGAGAAAATTGTTTCAGTCACTTACTTGGGTCACGCAGGAGTAAATAGTGTGCTTGGGATCGTGGGTCTTCTGAACTAGGTTCCCTGAGCGTTAGAGTTGCTACTTCCCATATTTGCTCTACAACTTTTTGTCTTGATAGTACAGATCCTGTAGTTAAATTTCATAAAACTAACATCTTTTCATGGATACTAACAGTTCATATATCAGGAAGTGATTATAATCTGCATTAGCTTGCAGAATTTTCTTACAAAATCATGTTTGTCTGAAATTATTTTAAAAGATTAATAAGGGCTGGAGAGATAGCTCGGTGGTTAAGAACACTTGTTGTTCTTACAGAGGATCTGCGTTCAGTTTCCAGCATCCACATGACAGCTCACAGCTGTCTGTAACTCCAGTTCCAAGGGATCTAGTGTTCTCTTCTGGATTCCATGGGTACCAGGCACACATGGGGTACACAGACAAAAACATCCATACATATGAAATAAATAATTTTAAAGAGAATATATTCTCTAAAAATAAAAGATTAATAAGAAAAGATTAATAACAGTTCCCAATAGGCATGGTTTATCTTAGATTATTTTATATACTTTAATATTTTCATATTTTAGACTTTATTTTTAATGATATTAGTTATGTTCATTGTCTGCTCCTTGACAAGAGGAATTAAAGGAGACTTACTTGGCTTAGGGAACTTTGCAGTTGTCCTTTGTGCAACTTTTCTTGTAAATGCCTTGTGCTGTGGCTTGAATTTTCTCTCTCTGTGGGGCATCCAACTGAGCTAAGACTGTCAGCAGCGGAATTTCCTTGCATAGCCCATAGTTATAAGAGATATTATTCTTGTGTTTTAAACAGAATATCAGACTTCTAAATTTTGAAGCAAAGAAGCCTCAACTGCATATTTTAAAGTCATAAGCTGCAGAGAGTACAGTCATTTATCCTTGTTACTTACAGCATAGTTTGTTTTGGGTGGGATTTGAGAGCAGAGATACCAATCCTTGGTGCTAGTAGGCAGTTTAGAAGATTAGGGAAAATAATACTGTTGATATATTAGATGAAAATAATCACTACAACCTGAAAGATTCTTTGTTTAAGAAAGTAATAGTGTATCAAGAAATAAGAACTAATCAAAGAAATAAAGAAGGATCAGTCAGGAGAATAAATACAAAACAGCCTCAAGCAGTGAGAGTGTGGAAAGGTGAAAGTGAAAAGAACGCAGATGTTCATCGACGGCTGAGTAGAAGAGTTAAATGTGGGGCATTGGTGACGTGACTCAGTAGGAACACAGATAAAGTAAAGCACACTTAAAGCATGAGCTGTGCAGAGTAGGAGCACACACTGACAGCATTCTACAGCCTGGGGTACTGGGAAACGGAGCATTGTGGGTTTGCTGTTGAGATGATGGTTGCACAACAGTGAACATAATGAAAACAACTGAATCATACACTTCAGACAGATTGTGTAGGTGGAAATTTTACATCGATAGGTCTGCTATTAAAGTGAAATTAAAGTTAAACCAGAATAGGAAGAGGCTGATATTATAGCTGCTAAGAAGTTAGTGCTAGATTTTAATGTCTGTTTAAGCAGGATCTGTGGGTCTGGATGTGTGAGAGAGTATCTTCAGCAGTGCCCCTTGCTGCTAAGTAGTAAAGTAAAGGAGTAAAATAGACATGTTTGCTGCCCTTTTGCCTGAAGCAGTTTTGCTCATGTAACCAGAGAATGATAAGAAATCTTGCCACCTCTCTGGAACTTTATGTGGGAAAGAAAGCCTGGTGTACAAAATCTAGTGCCCTGTGTTGCCTGGTGAAAGTATGAGGTCTGTGTTGACACCATCTTTTAGGATGGAAATATTATTTTAAGTTAACTAATTCAGAGTTTTAAACAACCATAGGCTTGCTTAGACTAGCAACCCTAAAGCCTAGTGTGCATCAATACTTTTACTACCCAAGGTATTAAGCAGTCAATCTGGATATAAGGTCACAATCAAAAATGATAAACTTGGGACTGGAGAGATGGCTCAGCAATTAACAGCACTGACTGCTCTTTCAGAGCACCTGAGTTCAATTCCTAGGACCCACATATAGGTGGCTCACAGCCATCTGTAAGTCCAGGGCCAAGAAACCCAACACCCTCTTCTGGCCCCTGTGGGCATCAGTTACACAAATGGTAGACAGACATATAAGTAGGCAAAAACACTTAAAAACAATAATATTTTTTAAATTAAACTATACTTGAGAAGCAAATTTGAAGGAGATTTGTCAAATAGAACATTCAGAAATAGAACTCCAGGAGCTTAATGTAGAACATTTGATTTCCCAGTGAATATACTTCAAATGATGTAAATAAACGTTAGGAAAGTTTAAAGCCAGCAAAAGGAGACCTGAAGTTGTGGATTTGAGAGAAAAGAGTAAACAGAAATTTGTAACAAGATTTTTGAAATAAAAGATTCTCCCTGGGCTAATAAACAGTAGAGACAGAGCTGTAGAAGCAGTGAAGTGGGTGGAAGCCACCACAGCAAGGTGAAGAGATGCAAAATAATGATCCTTGGTAAGCAAAAGATAGCAGGAGAAAGACTGAGATCTGCCTATTGGAACTTCTATGGGGTTTGTTAGGGATTAAACTCAAAGCCTTGTGCATGCATACTAAACTACACCCAGTCTTCAAATAGAATAAGAAACAGGAATTATTCCAGCAGATTTTAACTAAGAGTGTTCTGGATCAGTAAGATGTGAGTTTATAGGTTGAAATGTGTCAGTTCCCAAATGGGACACATTAAAACAAATTCCCATGATGTACCAATATACTCAGCAGTAGGGACAGTCGTACTGTCCTCCTACTATTTCGAGAGGAAGTCTGCAAGGAAACAAGGGTTAGACATAGAAGTTGAAAACAGCCACAGTGGATTCCAGAAGAATTAGATATCTGTTCTTAAGTTTCCGTGGTGTGAGTGAGAAAAAAGATTTGATAAAATTCAGTTCTTTGACTACAGCCAAACTCTTAGTAACCCTGGAATATTCTTAGTAAATCATGAATAAGAACAAAGTTCTTCAACTTGATAAAGACTAATTGACCTGAAATTTACAGCAAACACTTCTCATGGTACAATACTTGACATATTTCCTTCAGCATTGGGAGAAAATGAATATAGTATCTTGTTCACTTTTATCTAGTGTGTCTGCCCGAGATTACATGATCAGTCGTAGTAAAATTATTCAAGACAGTCATGTAAATTATTAGAACAAATAGACTCTAATAGGTTCTTGTGTGCACAGATTGATGGCATTCTTGTACTCTTACTGACAAGAGCCACTCAAATAAAAGACATGCTATCCTTCTGTGGAGAAAAGAATCAATCTATTGATGGTTGTCAGAGGGAAGCTATCCTTATGGTTGCATAGAAGAGATTCATTGTATAAAAATGCCCTCCCAACAGTCTATATGTGCATAATCAGAGTCCCACAGGTAATAGTGAATTTGACAAGTGAGTCTCAGGTAGGCATGGAAATAGAAAGCTCCAAAAATAGCCAAGGAATATCTGAGGAAAGTATATGTAATCAGATAGTGTCTGTAATGTAGCTGCATTCTTCATAACCATGTTACTAAAAAGAAACTGAAGCTATAGAAGCTACAGATTTGTGAAGCTTAGTGTGTGTGAAAACATCATTATTAATGTAGAAATGGATGAACATGCCAACAAAAGGTTAAGACTAACACTTCACATCATCTTATAAAAAAGGTAAATTTGATTATGTGCCCGAAAGAGTGGAAGCTACTGTGGAAGCTAAAGCCAGCAGCTAGGAGCATGCTTGACAAAACTGATAATCAAGTATGACTAGCACCCAGAAAGCTACAAATTAGAATGGAAAAGAGCTGGGCCTGGGTAGGTGAAAGATTGACTAGGCATATATATATATATATATATATATATATATATATATATATATATATATATGCAGAGAATGAGCGGTTCCAATACGCAGTTAACACTTGACAGGATGCTGACTTTGTGACTGATCAGGCAAGCGGAATGTGAAAGAAAACCCAGTTACCATTCTACACTTAATTTTTTTTGTAATATTCTCTGAAGTTTTCTACAATGTTAACATACTTTAGAGTTTTTAAATGCTTATTTTTTACTCTCTTAAATAGATAATTGCATGCGATAATCAGTATTTCTCAGAGGATTATAGTAAAGGTCTGTTTTTTTATCACCCTGAAACCCTTTGAAAATGGAAGCAAGCACTCCAGCACCTTTGTTGTTCACCCATCTTGTTGCCCTTAGCAAACCTACAGTGGGGCGTCTTCCCGCCCGCCAGTCTCAAAGGAACACAGAGGCAGGAAGGAACCGAAGATTGTTGGTGCATGAAGTGGGTTTTCCTTTCATAATAAACCCTTTTTATGTTGAAGCACTGAAAGGAACTGAATTTCATTGAGAATTTAAGACAAAATTGAAAAGTTTCATAAAATACCCATGGAGTATTTATTAAACAGATAAAATCAGGAGAAGCCAGCCTAGTGCTGGGCTGCCTTTTGTTCATGCTTCTCATCTGAAATACTGTGTAGGCCTTCACCCTCTGCACTGCATATGACCACAGGGTTGTATCATACAACTGCATCATTTGGTGTCTAGATACTCAGAACCCAGGGCTACAGAAAACACTTAGAGGCTTGGGATATACTCAGTTTGAATTCTAAAACTGCCACTTCTGTAGAAGGATGAAAGACACCTCCCCCCCCCCAAATATGGAGAGTTCTAGTCCGCTCTGATATTTTCCATTACATTGAATAGTATCTGAATAATTTTGGAGGAAATGATTCTTTAGTGGTAAAATATTGGATACAGCTGTTAAGAATCCAATCAGAAATTAAGATTAACTGTCTTGGAAAGTGAAGTAATAAAAAAAAATTATTCCAGGCACCAAAAACTACATTACATACATTAAAAAAAAACTCCAAATGATATAAAATTAGTAGTATGTGTATAAGATTTCCACTTTGTAAATGGTTACATAATTAATTTTAAAATAAGCCTAATAACCACTCACACCCAGTGTTTAGCAGTTATCAACATGAAATTTTTACTGTCTCCAAGAACAGAGACTGACTGCCTAGAGACAGCTTTGTCTTAAAAACTGATTCCATTTTTTAAGGCTGTGATTAAAAACACTGAAACTTCTTAGGGCTTTTCTCTTAGTTAGGTTCATTAACTGTAAGTCTACTAGATCTTAATAATTGTATTTTAAGGCCTTTGGAAAAAACACTAAATACCATTTGTAGAACTGCCTAAACACCTTGAAGCTTTGAAACCATATTAAAAGATTTTACATATAATAAATAACCACAGATTACAAACTACATTTATCAGATAGATCATACTATGTTGTCTTCTAATACCATTTGTAAATTATCAGTTCCAAGCACAAGTATAAATTAATTTCTTACACATTCTAAATGGGATTCTTGGACACCCATCATCCTGCTGAAGCATGTTATCTCAGTCTTTCAACAAGGCGCCCCTGTGAAGCTGGTTAGCCCCAACCGCTGTCTTTCCACCTCAGCCCTTCCATTGCTGGCATTACTGCAGTATACTTCCTCATCCTTTAGACCTGGGAGTAATCTCTCTCTTCCCAAGTCTTCTGTCCTCTAGTCTCTAGACAACACCAGAAGTATTCCCATATAGGGCCAGCCTGAGATGTATTAACAGACAATGTGGAGATCAGGGCTGCCAAGAATAGCAGACAAGTCAAAACTTGTAAGTAGTAAGTATCAATTCAGGTGATCTAATGGGTAACAGTAGAAATGCCCTTGAAGGGCCTAATATTTCTAGGCTCTGGGGCCAACTATGAGAGAAATGCTGGGCATGATGCTAGGTCAGAGGCTCAAGAAACAGAATGGAAACCTCCGTAATAGGTTTGGGAGATAAGGTGGGGGATTGGTTTTGAACAGCAAAGCAGTGATCTAAGACCTGTAATGACTTCTGAACTGATAAGACAGAAACCTAGTGGTATGAAAACTTCCCCATGATCTTATAGGACCCAAGTGAGGCAGTAGGTAAGACACAGTATCAGGTCTTTAGCTCAGAGTCTTATGGGGACAGGGACTCATAACCCCAGTGTCTTACACTCTCGTTCACATGCCTTCTGGCTTATGTCAACCTTTTTATTATTAAAGGCTTGTTCTGCAGCCTGGGGGAGCATCTGCAAGGTTTAGTACTATGTGAACCTACATTTGGATGGTGTGTTCTGCATTTGTCTATATGGGACACAGGACATGGTGGTTGCTTTATACCAGCACAGACTAGGCAATCACTGACTAAAGATCCTTCCTGTGAGTTCACCAGGACCATAAATTCTAAACATAACCTTGTGAGGAAGGAAAACTGTTCCAAGCCACAGTGCTTATGGTGTCTTTGTAGTTGAAGAGTGTCTTGTCGCTCACAGATTGTTACTTTGACAATAAGATAGGTAGAGAAAGATTTATTAAATGAAGGAAACAGAAAAATGGATAATCTTTCTGTAATTTATGTTTAAAAAGTAAGGAAAACCACATTAATCCACTTTTGCTGATTTAAATTTGTGATTGCCACCTTAGAGTAGGCTGGAATGTTGTTGCTTTATCTACTTAAGAAAAATTTGATATGCTACAGTATACAGTTACACAATAAACAAGAAATAGGAAGTATATAAAAATCTACTTATGAAAGCAAACGTTTTTGTCATAATCTGCAAAGTTCATATAAATGAATATTGATATTACATGTAAGCTTAGTTATTAAGGATTATATAAACATGGGCTCTATACACAGTTTCTCCTTAATTTGTTGCAATTACTGAAGGTATGTGTGTTAAAAGATACTTAAGAACTGAAGAAAGCATTGAGTTCATCACCGTCCTCCATCCCTCTTCCTAGGTTCTTACCAAGCCTTGCTCGTTCAGCACTGGAGAAGAATCTGGCAGATGCTGCAATAGAAATAAACACTGACGATAGCTTGGAACCAGAGCTGGAGAATTACAAATGTAAGTACTTGACTTGGCTAGTTGAAGGTAACATAATAATGATTAAATACTTAGTAGTATTAGTTTCAATAAAGCTCTTTTAAATTCTTTTTTTTTTTTGTACTGTACCGTACTGAACAAGTGAATCTATTTCTTTAAGAGAAAGTCTGGGGTCAGGCATGGTGGTCCATGCTGTGAGTTTGAGGCCAACCTTGTCTACAAAGTGAGTTCCAAGACAGCCAGGGCTATTACACAAGGGAAACCCTGTCTCCAAAATCAAAAGCCAAAGCCAAACAAACAAAGACTAGTCTGAAGCCATTTTTTTTATATCACTTCTTTCAATGAATATTAGACAAACCCCTGCCCCCACTTTTCCTATGTATCAAGAGTCAGTTTGACACTAACATACTAAAGGTTTTAGAAGTCTCTGTAAACTAACTTATCTAATTTTGACAAGTAAAAATGTCTTTCTTTCCAAATGTGTTTCACCATACAGACTAGAATTCTGTTTTCTTCATACAACATTTGCATTTGAGGGCTACCAAATTTCCTTATGAAGCATGTCAGGGAACATTTTCTGGGGTGACGTAGACTAATATAATGAGAGACACCCCCTCCCCAGTCCCTCCATTCACCCACAGAGCTACCTCTCTTCTGCCTACCCATAAGTAGAAGCTTGAAATGGGGAAGACCGAATACTCTAAATGTTTCCTGTCCTACAGTTAGAACACAGGGAAATTTCTTATTCTCAATATAAGTCTTTGTCTTTCAGACCATTGCGTGTGTGACTGTTCTCCAACAGGACTGTAATGGATGCTTTTGGATTAGTTCTTTAGTAACTGTGGCTATGGTGAAACAAGAATTTAGTATTAAGGAAGTTTAATGACTGTTTAAAACTATAAATTTGATATTGATGGGTCTGAACAGATGTGCAGAGGCCGCTCACAGAGACCTAGCCTTGGAAGTGTAGAATCTTAATGTTCTTTGATTGGAGCTGGTAACATCTGAGAAAGGTTGTGTCATCAGGATGGTAGATTGCTCAGTCTGGGAAAGGTCAGCCCCGGCAGCATCTGTCTAAGCTTCCTGTAGGGGATAAAGGATCTAAATGAGGAGATTGTTCACTTAACTGGCTTCATTCATCTTAAAAGCTACCACTCTTACAGAGAATGTATTTAATTCCCTCTCCTTGTCGAGAGCCCAGGCCCACTGAACAACCTTCTCATGAGGGCTTGGCTGGCCGTGCAGGTCTCTCTTCAAGTAGTGTGGTGATGACACGTCATGGTCATAGAAAGGCTGAGCCTATACTGCAATGCCATATTCTCCAATTCTGGCTTTTATCAGATATGTTTAATGTTCTCCTGAAATTATATTTGCCCTCATTTATGATGGCAAATATAAGCATTGATTGTGTGATCACAGTGATCTTGAAAGCCTCTGTCTACTGAATGGCCATGTTCTATAAGCTGAACTCTAATGAGTGTTGTTGGACTTTATACTGTGTGTGTTATCTCAGCAGAGAGGTCTATAAGTTGGTTCACGGCCACATTCTTGCTCTTCTCCTTTGTGGACTTATATTGGGTCTACAATATAAACTGGAGAGCCACAATATTTTTTGTTTATTTCTTATTTGCTTAATTTAAATCCTGAAAACCTATCAGGTTACTGAGGCTGCCTTGCATTGTGTGTTGGCCAGACTAGGCCTCTCTGGATATTAGTAAGCTGTTGCTGAGACTCATGTTCTGTCCTGTACAAAATGTTCAGGTGAAGTCGTGGCCGGGTCTCTGAAGATAGGCGCCGTCAGTGTGCCCGTGCATGGTGCCCGCGAGAAGATGAAAGTGCCTGATGTCCTCTTCTACGACAATGTTCAGGTGAGAGCATCGCTTTGTGATCTTGGGCTAATCACGTCATAGCACTCAGCTCTGATCCAGATGACACTGATGTGGAATTGTAGTCATGATTTCAGTTCAGGTAAGGTAAAATGAAGTGCTGAAATATTTTTAATTACAGTGATAGAAGACTTAAAATTGCTTTCAGTGGTCAAAATTAGAGAATTTACTACTATGGGTTTAAATATGTGCGTGTTATGTACACACGTATGTATGACTGTGCTCAAGTCTAGTAAAGTATTCTATTGAATTAAAACAAACAGACCTATTGGTTGTTATTTTGCTGTCTACTTAAGTCTTTCCTGTAGCTCACAGGAGGTAAGCATCTTATACACCCATCTTCCTCTTTCTTCCTTGTTGCATATTCCAAGGGTTCCCCTTTGCTTTCCTTTTTTTCTTTGGAGGGTGGACTCTGATAGAGACTTTGCCTTCAAACCTTCCCAGTAATTGTAGACTGTTTCTGAAGACACAGAAATAAGTTTCAACTTAGAAACCTTTATTATTGTAAGATTCATTTCTGTAAAATTTGTTTTTAGTAAATATTTCTGAAAATGTTTTCTATTTCTTCCAGTTATATATTTCTCTTATAAAAAATATGCTTATTTTTGTAGTTCCTATTTGCTAATCTGCATGTAAATAATGACATTTACTAATTATGTTAGAACTTTCTTTTTAAGGAATTAGCAAAATTATAGTAAATTTTTTTCTTGTTATATAGATAGAAGGAAAATGCTCTTATGATATAGAAACAAAAACCTGATTAAAATAAACAATAATATTTCTATGTACTGTCTGTCCATATTGGACCCACATAGCAGAAATGAGAAAAAGAGAAAAAAATGTAAAATGGTTATAAGTAACAGTGGAAAAACTCCAAAATAGTTAAAGTTGCAAAGCCTTCATGACATGTAAGAACATAGGAAGTTCAGTAGGAAGGAAGACCATTATGTCCTTGAACAGTGTCTGTTGCCATGGTATTGGTGACACAGACATTGAGGACTGCAGGTCCTCAGTGAACTTTCCACAAGGCCCCCAAGGGGCTTCGTGTAGCCCTCCTCCCCAAAGCGTAGTGAGTCAACCATTAATGAGGATTTCAGTTCCTGCAGCTCTGGCTCAGTGCAGTTTGCTTCTGTAGTACGCACTGCCCCTTTGCTTTTGCTGCACAACATCTCAGAAGCAGGAACCTTCCTTGTCACTGATAGACAGAGGGTGTATCCAGTCCATCTTTCCTGTGATGTCCTCTTGTCCTCTTACCACTGAACATTGACAATGATCTTTAACATGTTACCCCTTGTCTTTCCTTTATCTGCTGTCTCCACTGAATAGCAAAGTTTCTAACACATGGTAAATAAGTGTTGAGAGGATTAAAAGGCATTAATAAGTTTTGAACATCCATTCTAAGGAGTATTCTTTCATTAAATTCTTTATTATGAAATATGAACCTTGGAGCAGCAACTTGGAGAAATTGTAGAATAACAAGATTAATAGCTTTTTAATAAGCCTAAGGAGCTTTAGACCTGAAAAATTAAACACAAGTCAGACTTGGCCCTAGGGAGCCCTCGGCATCAGGCTACAAAGATGAAAATGTTTGCACACAAGCAGATGCACCCCCAGACTCAAATTGCGCTTTACGTAGTAGAAAATACAGGCTGGTAAGTACATATGGTTACTACAGAGTGTGATGGAGGTACATGCAGGTTACTGCGGCAACACGAGGGAGGGGACTGATAGTCACACAGAGTGTGATGAAGGTACACTCAGGCTACTCTGGTAACACCAAAGAGGTGACTGATGGTCACTGACTGGAAAGATCTCAGAAAACTAGTTAACAGGGCAAAGTTGAAAATTTATTCAGGCTGAGATGGATATTTGCAGGGCTTGGTTATGTAAGAGAGACAGTCTCTTAGAAAGCTATATACCCTCGAATTCAGTCCACAGAGCTTTGGCTTCCCAGTAAAGTGTCAAGTAATGAGGCAGCAGCATGAAGAAGGGTGGTATTGTCCAGGCTTCACTCAGGAAGAAACTAAGATTCTTGCCAAGGAAACCAGTGACAGATTTTAAGCACATTTGCACTTTCACTGATTTTCTCTTCACCTCCCTGTGTTGTCCAGGAGTCAGAAATCAGAGCAGTGCTTATTGAAACAGTCCAGGTCACAGTTAAGAAGGACCCTAATGAGATTGGGCAGTGTGACTAGGGAGAGGGCAGTGGACACTTTACAGGATTCCTTAGGTGGTACACATGGGGACTTTTGTTTCAGACTCTCAGGAGGCACATCATCTGGTGACAGAGAGTGAACAGAGGCTCATTCCTGATGGTGCCCACACTGGAAGGGGTAGATAGTGTGTATGTGGCGGGTAAAAGCAGAGGCTGGTCCAGCACAGGAACAGGAAAAAGTTCCCAAAGCATTAAGAGTCATCTTGGGAACTTTGAAAAATGACTGGCAAGCCTCTGAACAAAGAAGCAGCCACAGTTGTAGTGTGGAGAACACATTTGCCCTGAGAGAAATGGGAGATTCAGAGGCCAGTGAAATCTAGGCCGGAGGTTGTAAATGCCCTAATCCCAGCTGTGGCAATAGAAAAGAAAGAATATACTGTGTGTGTCTTAGTCACTAAGATTGGTTTTTAACGAGATCCCATTAAGAGAGGAGCAAGATGGGCAGAGTGGCCATGGTGATGTCAGCGCCATCAGGAGAAAGAAAAGGATCCTTGTTAGTGGGCTGGGGGTATGTGAGGAAGACGAGAGCTGAAGATGAAGCAAGGGGTTGGGTTTTGGTTGAGTTTCAGAAACTGGGGACTAACAGTCATTACTAAGAAGCCTGCAGACACCTAAGTCGTGTTATAATCCCCTACAGCTGAAAACTCTGGAGTTTTGTTTTGTTTTTGCATTTTGTGAGTTGATGTATATATGTGGTCACACACATGTCATGCAGACATGGAAGAAAAAACAACTTGTGGGAGTCAGGTCTCTCCTTCCACCATGTGGGTCCTGAGGACTGGACTTGGGTCCTTAGGCTTACAGGAGAGAGCCATTACCTGCTGAGCTGACTCACCTGCCCTGGAAATTCTTTTATTTATACAATAACATAAGGAAAGCTCACAAAATAAAACCTGTCTTCAGTTTGGAAGGATTGCAGGGCGAGGGAGAAGCCCAGTGCTCTTTGACCACAGCCTGCAGCTCTGCTCACTTCCCTTACCTGGTCCTCAGACGGGGCCCTGTTCCATGTAGGCACAATCCACTCTGTCATCTCCTGGGCATCCAAAGGAAAGCAGCCAGAAAGACAGAGCAAAGGACAGAGCTGCAGGATGGGGACAAGAGGGAACCTGCCTGCATGCAAGGGCGATCGAGAGACTCATGTGGGCAGTGACCTTAGCCTCAGCTGGTGCTCATTGGTTTCAGTCAGCCGGGCAGGTGTCATGTGGGTGTGTGGTAGAAGGATATGAGAGCAGAGTGCAGACAGAGCCCAGGGGCTGCAGTGTCACCTGTGCAGGTCCGTGCGGGGATGTCTTTGTCCATGTTCCTCCAGTTGCTTGGCTCATTAGTTTCAGGAAGTACTAGGGTCTTCATTTACCACCAAGTTCTCACTTAGTTAAAAGGCAGCAGTCTTGAGAATATCTTAGCAGCAAGTCCCAGTGTAAGTGATGTCCTAGATCCTCCTTCTAGTGCAGTGCTTCCCAAACTTCCTAATGCTGCCACCCTTAATACAGTTCCTCATGTCCTGGTCACCCCCAACCATAAAATTATTTTCATGGCTACTTTATAACTGTAATTTTGCTACTGTTGTGAATCATAATGTAAATATCTTCTTTGTGACCGTGTGAAAGGATCTGTTAATCCCCAAAGGGATTGGAACCTGCAGACTGAGAAACGCTGGTCTAGAAGACAGTCGTATCTGTATGCTATCAGGGTATTCTTTAGACTGCCAACCCAGTGCTTTTTATTTATTTTTTAGTGTTCCAGAAAGACAGTAAATAAATATAGTCACTTTACTTTAAACCTTGTTAAAACTTTACTTCCCCGTTGTTTCTCACTTAAGAAAACTAAGAAATACCAACATATTCAGTATTCTTAAAGGAAGGAAAAAAAATAACTTTGTAAATTTTTATTTCTAAGGGAATGAAAATACTGCAGAACTTGGCAGTTAAAAAAAAATCAGTTCAAGAAAAGCAAGCAAGTAAAATTCTGGAAAGTATCTGTAGTGTGTCTGCATAATAAAAGGTTAATTGGCCTTTTTCAAAACTAGAACGTGAGTACCTTGAGCACTTTGGGGCTGCTGTTGTTTTGATCCAGAAACCTAAAAGAGGGACTCGGGGTTCAGACTGTGCTGATACACAGCTCTTCCTTCAGTCCCATGAGCCTTTGTAACCTACTCACAGGTGTCCTATTTCTCAGTCTACAAAGAGAACGCAGCCTCCTCTGTGGCTGCTGCAACCAGAATTTCACCTTTTTTATTATGTTGTATCATAATTCAAATGAAAAGAAATGGAAGGTAAAGAATGCTTTTTAATTCTAAGACTCTACATAGCTGTGAAGGTAAATGGTTAAGCTCTGTGTGTGAATGAGTATGTTTCTGTTTCCCGTGCCTTCTCTTCACACATACACACACACACACACAATTTTTTTTAAAAAAAAAAAGTTCAAACTGGAGACATTTGGTTGCTTTTGGTAGCCTTTGTTTCCTTATACTAGCAATTGTCAATTTAAATGTTACATTAAATTAAAGCCAAGTCTATAGAGTTTAAATACAAATATTTGAGTTGAATTATAGAAATTTGTTGAAATATTGGTCAGTAGTTTGTTCTTGCTCAGATGAGCTATTTGAAATTTTCAATATTGATGATATAATTGATTACTGAATATACTTATATCCACATCATTAAACATGTTTTTATCTACAGCCAGGTGTGGTAGTGCATACACCTTTAATCCCAGTACTAGGTAGGCAGAGGCATGTGAATCTCTGAGTTTGAGCCTCGCCTGGACTACATAGAGTTTTCAGAATAGCCAGAGTTATATAAAAAGACCTTGTCTCAAACAACTATTAATAAAAATGTATTTAATTCAAGTCAGTTATTTTATTAAATATGTGTTCTGTACTCCTAGATAACATCCATATAGCTAACTTTATCTGATTGTATCTTTTTGTCTAGCACATGATAGTGATGGAAGACATGCTTAAAGACTTTGTCCTTGGAGAACACTTACTATTGGTTGGGAACCAGGTGAGTTTTGGCTGGGAGCCAAGCACAGGGGAGTGAATGGTAGTACAGTAAGTTTCTTCTTTTGGGAATAAGAATTTGGAAATTCTTCCTCTTCCTAATAAAATGATATATTTAAATTTTTAGCATAAAACTCTTTACCATCAAAACAGGAATCTGTACCAAGATTCAAGGTGTTCCCCCAGCTCCTGTCGCACTGTCCATTTACCTCATGAATGTTTGCACCTCCATGCCCTTCTTCTGCTGCCCTTGTCAGGCTCTGTCACCTCCACCTGGAGTGCAGGAAGCTTTTGGGCTGGAGTTGCCTCTCCTGCGCATGCTGAGATCCACTGTCAGCTGAGTCGGTCAGTGCACAACCTGCACAACCTAAGTGTTTCCACATGTGTTTGCTGTAGTCAGCTCCTCACTGCTTAGCCAGAGCCCACATCCTCAGGATGCCACACAATAGTGAAGGTTACCAGCTTTGCCCGTCCCTGCAGTCCAGGCTTTCGTGTGTCTTTCTTATCCTGAACCACCCTAACCTTCCTTACAGTTTCTTGTCCCTTTGGCCTTTGCGCACCTGTCCTTCTACCTGGAGTCTCTCTCCCCAGCTCCTGGGAGGTTCCCGCTTCCCTTGCGTCTCTTCTCCTCTACTCTTGTTTTAAACTAGTTTCATGGAGCCATTTTTCCCATATAGTGACCACCTCCCAATCTGTATGTTCCACAAGAACAGTGTTTCTCTTGTCTATTTCTGTCCTGGGTTCCTAACACACTACTGCTACATTGTAGAAATGTTATTCTGTATGTTCTTGTGTAAGGGATGGATAGACACTCAGTATTTAGAACATTCTGGTACTGAATTATCAGACCTAAAGTGACCAGCACTTTGGTTTTTTTTGTTTTTTGTTTTTTGGTTTTTTGTTTGTTTGTTTGTTTTTTTGGTTTTTCAAGACAGGGTTTCTCTATGGAGCCCTGGCTGTCCTGGAACTCACTCTGTAGACCAGGCTGGCCTCAAACTCAGAAATCCGCCTGCCTCTGCCTCCCAAGTGCTGGGATTAAAGGCGTGCACCACCATTGCCCGGCCAGCACTTTGTTTTTAAAAGTTGATCTTAATGGCAACCATAAGCTTGGCCTCTGTGTGTGTGTGTGTTTCTTGTTTTGTACTTATATAAAAATATAGATTCTTTAATATGTAGTTTCTCAAACCTGTAGTTAGAATTTTAAATTTTATTTACTATTATTGTGTACATGATTGTGTCTCCAATCATGTTTGGAGATCAGAGGACAACTTTGTCTCTTTTACCTTGTTTTTGAGGCAGGGTTTCTCTTCAGACTCCAGGCTGGCTGCCCAAAAGCTTCTGGGTGATGCTCTGCCGCCTCCTCACTGTAGGAGTGCTTGCCTTACAGATGTGTACAGTTTCTGCCTCAGACTGCCCCACATGCTCCAGGAAGCTCGGGTCACCAGGCGTACTCAGCAAGCGCTTTCCCCAATGAGCCCACTAACTGAGTGGGTCTGTGAAGGCATAGCTCTCGAGTTGAGTGGTGGAAGGTCGAGCAGCTCCCACATGAGTGGACTCTGGCAAACAGCTCAGCTTCCTGAGGTCTAACCTGGCAACGTAAACAGTATGCACTCCACTGAGCTAAAGATAACTTGTGATAGGAAGTACTCCACGCCATGCTTAGTGCCTGCTAAAAATAAGATACATGCTTCCTGGGGAAGCTTAAAAGCATTTTTGTATTTTCTTGGTTCATTTTTTTCTAAACAAGAATTAAACATAAAATATATAATTCATGGTTGTTTTTCCCCATCTGGAATGCCCTACCTACTTCTGTTTACTGAGAGTCAGTGGACTGAACTCTTCTATAAATGTACCCCTGCTGGATCAGTAGGAACCTAGCTGAGCATATGACTCAGTGCCCATTTGCCTGAGATAGCTCAGAATCTGAGACAAGAGCCCTATGACCAGAGCTGGGTGATTTTTGTGACCTGAGCAATCGTTAGCTCGCATTTAGCTCTGAAGAGTGACATCTTATGCTTGGTTTACCCATCAGAAGGTGGGAGTTGCACTAACGTGGCCGGCTAACAACCCAAGTGGAGCAGGATAGACACTTGAGCCAACTGAGCTCCATTCAAACGTATTTTCAGTCTGTGTGTGGAACGGGTAAGATGCTGGTTAGCCTTTGTCTACCTGCTCCTGAGGGTGTAAGGAGCACAGAGACCCGGAGGGCTCTTAGCAAGTGCAGGACGAGGCTGACTTGCTCCCTTTCTCAGCTCTTTATTCAGGATGGTGTACTTTCCCAGTTACGGTAAGTAGGCCCTTCTTCAGTACTTTGAACACTAACACCCAGCTTTGCTGATGAGTGGTTTTCATACTTCCCAATGTTTTGGATTCCTGCTCACTTGCACTCATCTCCGCCTTGTGAAGCATCGCCATGAGAAAAGGCAGGCGAACGAGGTGTAGGTGGCAGGCTGTGGACTCTTATCTCCCTGTAGTGGTTTAGCTGCTGTTTCACTGAAGAGATCAGAGAAAACACCAATTTCACCACGGTAGCAGTGATCCATCTCCTCCTTCTCTCTTTCTAAAACATTGATGACAACTCAGGAAACAAAAAGAGTGAAGTGAAGCTTCAGGGATTAAATATGACCGAAGTCATCAGTGAATTGGCACAAATGTAAATATACACAGTACTCTTTATATGATGTGGTTGTAGTTAGAAGCTGCCCGGCCTTCTGTTTACAGAGGAGTGCTGGCTGGGTTCCATGAGAAGTTTAAGCTTTATTGTAACTAGAAGTATTTTAGGAGATTTTTGGGGTACCAACCACAAGTCTTAAGCAAGGGAAATGAGTGTTGATTTTGAGGTATCTCGAGAATTTTTACCTTTATTAAATCCAATCCTACCTTTCCCCCTTGTATACCATTCCATCTTGCCTAAGTATCTACAGCATTAGAGAGAATTCCACATATATGTTAGGAAGTTGAAAACAGGCCCATGTACAACACTTGCCAAATTAAATGAGAATAAAGTGGCTTACATTCTACTTAGACAAAATACGTCTGTAAGTTTCTATTTTCAGTGTAGGATTTTATGCTGGAGCAGTCTTTCTAGTAAATGCAGAACTGCCACCCTTGGACCAAATGGGACAGGTGCCCTGGACTTACACGCTTGGTCACTTAGGAGCCTCTGCTGCAGATGTAGGGCTCTGCACAGTCTCCTCCCCTGTAATGACAGCATTGCAACGTCCCCTGGTAATCAGGAGTCTTCATTTTTATATTATTATGTTAGCATGACATTTTGTTTAACAAAAAGAGTGCTCTGTTCATTTCTTAACTAATGATGCCTTTGGAGGTGGTAAGGGGAGTCCCCAGCTCTACAAATACAAAGAGCAAACTTCTTGGAACCTCCTCTTTTTTTTTTTTTGAACAATCATCCATTTGAAGCACAAATATTTGTAGAAATTGAGTTACTGAATCATCCTGTAGGTATGTCATTTCTATTTAATTACAAAGTCCCTATGAATAAATGTTTTGAGATAAGAATGCTTGTATAAAATAAAGTATATATTTTAGCTAGCTTGTTATTTACAAGCTGTAAGCCTAGATTGGGCAGGTCATTCATAAGCTGTTCTAACTTATATCCCAGCTGTGTATCCCTTGTTACTTACAGATTGAGCCTCGCCCAGGTTCTTTTTCTTCCTTCAGCTTGTCCTCAGGGTCCATTTCTCCTAGCCATGTGCTCATGGTCCATGTCCTCTCATGGCAGCCTCTTCTTCTCTGTCTCCTTTCTCCTTCTTTCCCTGGTTTCTCTTGAGACCCCTCACCTATCCTCAAGTCTTGCCTTTCTCTCTTTACTGCCCAGTCACAGACTCTAACCTTTTATTAACCAATTAACTTTAAATTGGGGAGCAAGGTTTACACAACAAAGGCTGATATATGTGAGAATTCTCTTTCCTGTGGCAACCAGATCTTGGGTACAGGATTTATCACTTGTATACACAGCACCAGACCAATCCCCAGCATGCTTGAGTTTTGAGAGCAGTTGCATTTTGCTAGATGTTTGATGAAGCATATTTTTCTAATACCATCTAAAATGCTTGGCTACCTTTGCATAAGCATTATTTTAAATTCTTGCCTGTTTTGTTTTAGAAATCAGTTTAATCAGCTACATAACCAGCTACACAGTCAGCTATGCAGTGTCATTTGGTTTTGGTATTAGGCAAGACTTCACAGCAAATCATCAGCATTTGGCCTATGCTTAATGAGGTACAATTAATTATTCACAGCCACTCTACCTGAACAATCTGATAAAACCACTTGTGATTTTTTTTTTCATTTTAAGCCAAATTTTTGCTATGTTTTACCAAATAATAGCTGCCTGCCATAGCTTAGCTTAGTCTTTAGCTTTTTAGTGTGTTTGATGATTTTTAATTTTACCTTGTCAAGATTCACATGGCCACCTGCTCCCTCAGCCCTTGTCTGTGTTGTTTTTGGTACATGGCACTGCTTCGTCCTCTTAGCCTGTGACATCCTCAGGTGCTTTGTTCTCTCAGAAGCCTTTCTTAGTTGGCATCACAGAGAAATTCAGTATTGCTATCCTCTAAATATCTATGCCATTTCCTACTCTTATTCAACATTAAGATAGTTGTGCTGTATATTTAATTTCATGTGTAGTTGAATTATATAGCTTTCTTATAAACAAGGATTAAAAGCAGTGGTATATGTGTATGCTTTATAATTTCTAATGTTTTTAATCATTTACTTAGTTCTACCATAGCACTGTGCAGTAAAATAAAAGTTGTACTTTGTATAAACATAAGACAGACATAAACAGACAAACTTTAAAGGATTCCGATATTTGTCCGAGATCACATAGCTACTTAGTGGCAGGCTTAGAGCTCCCAAGCTCTCATTTTCTCCAATGTCACACAAGTTTTATTCTATTGATTCTAATAATAGTAACAACAGCAGCAGAAAATGCAATGGCTGACTTTGTTGGATAATTATGATAGTTCAGGATAGAGACTGCATTTTTTACCCAGAATAAAGGACACTTATGTTTTTCTTTTATATAAAAGTAGAGTACATATTTATCTCACTCAACAGTCAAAAACATCTTGAAAATCTTATATTTCTCCAAAACTTTTGAAATTCATGTGTTCATGTGCATTTGCACTTGTGTCAAGGTTAGAAGTCAGGGTCAGGCATCTTCTCAGCCACTTTCCACTGTAGGTTTTAAGATGAATCTCTTCCTGGAGTTAACTGATTGTACTTGGCTACACTGGCTGGCCAGCAGTCCCCAGAGATATCTGGTCTAACTCTCCAGTCCTGAGATTGTAAGCATGTACTGCCATGACTGTGCCTGTGACAGAGGTGCTGGGAATTGGAGCACAGGCCCTCATGTCTGTGTAGCAAATGGTTTACTGACAGCTTTTGCAAGTCATCTTATAGTGCATTCTCCTTGCAACTTTTTCTTTTTTTTTAATTTTTTATTGGATATTTTATTTATTTACATTTCAGATGTCATCCCCATTTCCTCTCCCTAGAACTCCCATCCCACCCCCTCCTCCTTTTTGCTTTTATACCATTTTAATTATATATATGTATTAGGGTCAGTTCTAGGTTGAGGATCTAGCAATACAATAAATGCAAATAGTCAAGGAACAAGCAAGACAATAAACACAAATAGTCAAAGAGCAAGCAAGGCATTAAACCCAATTACATGAACACTCCCGTGATCATTGTTTCTAAGGGCTTATCTGGATGACCAAAGTATCTGAGCCTATTTCCCTGTCCTAGGCCAAAGTAATTTTCATGTCTCCAGCCTACTTCCTTGTTCTAGCCTAAAATTTAGATTCCTGTTTGAAATTACTTCTTTGTTCTAGCCTAAGATTTAGATTCTTGCCTGAAATTACTTCTTTGTAACAGGCTGGCAAGTCAAGGACAGGGAGGATTCCACACAGAGCCTTACAACCTAAGACGTAAGTGCATTGCTTTGGATAATGCATATCCCATGACAGGTAGGGAAGCATTCTTGTTGGCACGACCTAAGACAGGCTCATTCTTGTTAATGAAAAATGTGGGGGAGAGGAGAGCCTTTGGGGTGTTTGGCAAGAATCTGACATAGGCCAAGGACAACAAAATGGGCTGCTTGGCGGGAATATGACATAGGCCAAGGACAACAAAATGGGCTGCTTGGCGGGAATATGACATTGGCCAAGGACAAGGAAGTAGGCTTCAGGCAGGAGTCAGACATTAGGCTAGATCCTTGCAACCTTCTTAGTGGTCTCTTTCCCGTGTTTTGCAGTCTAATTCCACTGCTGGTTTGTTCCAGTCAGTATCCATCAAAGTCTGTTTGAGAGTCTGTAGTTTGGTGGCAGATACCTGAAAGAAAGGCTTATAACAAGAAGAGTTCATGTGGCTCCATTTCAGAGGTCTCAGCCTTGACTGAGTGGCTCCATTCCACTGGATGCACAGCCAGCCTAAAACCTCATGTTGGGAAGACATGGTGGAGGGAATGTACTCATCTCACAGTGAAGGGCGTGGGAGCACATAAACCCTTCAGACATACATCTCAGTGACCCGCCTCCTTCAGCTAGAGCTGACCATCAAGTCATCCACTCCAATGCCATTACCCAGTCACCTCAGTCGTGCTCCCAGCTGGTAACCAGCCTTCAGGACGTGAGCCTGGGGCCATGTTTTATGTTTCACAGCATAACAAAAGGCTGTTTTCTCCTGTTATCAGTATTTTGAGAGTTCTTGTCCCACTTATCATATAAATATATTAGGGCTTCCGGTGCTGCGCAGTTTCCAGAGTGGATCGCAACCCGGAGTCCAGATCCGACCCCGCTCTGCACATTCCACAGGCAGGTATCAGCAATGACTGAAGATGGTAGCGAGGAGATCATGTTTATCTGGTGTGAAGACTGCAGCCAGTACCATGACTCGGAGTGTCCTGAACTGGGACCTGTGGTCATGGTCAAAGACTCCTTTGTGCTGAGCAGGGCAAGGTCCTCACTCCCCTCTAACCTGGAGATCAGGCGCCTGTATGACGGGGCTGAAGGTATGTTTGCAGTGACCCAGCTAGTCAAGCGCACACAATTTGGTCCGTTTGAGTACAGGAGGGTTGCCAAGTGGGAGAAAGAATCTGCATTTCCCCTGAAGCAGGTGCTGTAGCTGCAGCACAGCCAGCGATGGTCTCTGTAGCTTCCTGCACCGGTGTGGCAATCTCACTCACATGTGTGAGTTGCACGAAGCTCTCAGAGACCGAATGACAGCATGGGGCTTGGCAGCTGCACAGAGCACATCTGGCTGAGGGAGAACGGGTATTTCCAACTTAGATATAACACCAAGAAAACCAAAGTGGATGTCAGTTACAAGAATGGCTGTGGATCTGTAGTGAACCCCAGGAAGCCTTCTGAGGCTGAGGAGGCTTAGACATGGGGCAAGTCTTTGGAAATAGTTGGGACATAACAAGTGAGGCTGAGCTGTTCCTCGGCAGCCCTGGGGACAGTATGCTTCAGTTTGAGACCTGGAAGAGGCAGCCACCAGTCGTAGGTGTTGTAGCCTCAAGAGTTTTGCACTCTTTGGATATTTGAACTTATGGGACAGATTTCAGCCGACCAGGAAAGACAGATGCCTGATGACAGCCATTTACAGGAGGAGAAGTGTAAGAAAAGCAGAAAGAAAGGGTCTGTGGTAAGAAATATTGTGAAAGGCCTAAATCTGAAGCCAGAAAGGCAGGTGGCTTAGTGTCTGCTCTCTGCAGGTTATAGGTAAACACTAATGCCGGCACATGGCTAGAGAAGGTCCTCTATGCCTGTTAGACTTCCTTCCACCTCCTCGATTCTAAGTTATTTTCAGGTATTAACTTGTCCTCATCTCTGAGTACCTGTATGTCTCAAGGGAAGCCCTGTGTCCCTGAGAGGAGGGTGGAAATGTGCTTTCCACACCCACTTGGGGTCACTGGGCACCTGGTGTACTTCTGAGAGCCTCCCATGGGTAAGGATCTTTTCAGGAGAGGCTTGGCAGTGGGCGGGGGTCCCTGAGGAAGCAGTCATCATTCCACAGAGGACAGACCCTATGCCTATGCTAACTCAAACCTAAAGATCCTAAAGGCTCTCCCTGCCCTGCCCTCAGTTAACCCTGAAGCTTTAGTGGTGCTCTGCAGACTGGGGGCAGCTTGTCTAGCCTGAAGGACTCTGTTGATGTCATGCTTGGGGCAGAACCAGGAGAAGAATTTCACTATCTGAGTACCCACCTGAGCCATGGGGGTCCTATTTCCAATAAAGCTGAGAGGACAATATATATATATAAAGTTAGATAGAAAACCACAGAAACACATATATATATATATAAAATTCAAGATTAATTTAAAATTAAATTATATTCTTTTGTTCCAAGCTAGAAATAACCTTTAAATTTATAGCCTTTGATTTTATCTATTTTGCATTGTAAAAGTCAGAAAACATTTAGTTAACATCAGCCAAACTGGATTCTGGTACCATTGTTATTATTTTCTGTATCTTCTTCCCTTTATTAATTACAGGCTTACTGTGATCAGTTTTTTCTGTGGACAAAGGTTTCACAATTGCTTGTTGAGTTATTTAGTATTAAGATAACAGGCTGGCAAGCCAAGGACGGATAAGATTCTGCACATATTTTGTTGCCAAAATTAGAGACTGTGTGAATGTTGCTAACTAATTGGAAATGGGCCGGAGCAGGTTCTTCTGTGTTCATCGGGAGCGTGCCATGTCACTGTGCCAGTGTAATTGTCTAATATCTGCAGGGGGACTGAACAGTGTGTACAGAAATGTTCTTGTCTGTGCTTCCCAGCTGGTAGTGACAGCAGGGAACTGGATAAGTATGTGTGCCACACTTCGAACAACTCCAGCAGCCATGGGGCCCCATGGAGGGCCTGGTTTCATCAGGTACACCGATGCTCACCGTTAGGCTAGTATTTGTACCTTCCCAAGCTTTCTTCAGTAGTTAAGTTGCCTGACTTGTATGTAGTCTGGAAAATTTTTCCTATTCTGTCACATTCTTTCCACCATATTAGTTTTTCTGCCTTGTGTTTCTTAGTTAACTTTTTTTGCATGTTTATGTTGGATGTGTATTTTCTTCTGGAGGATGCGTTGGTGGTACTGAGGCTGCCCACACTTCCAGACTTTCTTTGCTGTATATAGTAACAGTGTATTTCATGAGCAGATTATAGAAGTCTAGATTTTATTCCTGTAAGAGAAGGATCGGAGCCTTTTGCAGGAAGTTTGGTGTGGGAGCCATGCCTTTGGACTTTGTCTTCTTTTCTTGGCTGTTACAAGATCCATCTTTGTGAATACTTAGGATTATTTCCTGTTCATTTTTAGTAAAGTTGTTTTTCTGATCATATAATCTGCTTTTATTGAGAGAACTTGAAAAAATAAGAAATTGCTACTGATTGTATATCAGCAATCTCCTTCTTGGGCATAAGATTAAAGGATATGGTAGTATTTAGAGACCAATTAGCCTGTGCTGTTATATTTAGATGAACAAACCTAGGTCCAGAGGCTGGTTAAGAATCCTCCAGGTAGCCGGGCTGTGGTGGTGCAGCCTTTAATCCCAGCACTTGGGAGGCAGAGGCAGGTGGATTTCTGAGTTTGAGACCAGCCTGGTCTACAGAGTGAGTTCCAGGACAGCCAGGGCTACACAGAGAAACCCTGTCTCGAAAAAAAAACAAAAAGCAACAACAAAAAAAGAATCCTCCAGGTAAGAGCAGGTACACAGATTATAATCCTGGAGTCCAGACTCCAGTGTAATGAACTATAAGAAATGTTAAGCAAAAAATTTGAAGGTTCACCATTTAATGAAAAGTTTCAATTTTAAAAAGCCAGTTAGAGTTTTTTTCCAGTTCTTACTATTATTTTACTTTGCTATTGTTTACGGCGTGTGATATTTAGGGACATTCAGTTACTTTTCTAAAAAAAGGGACTAGGAATGCTATTGAAAGATAATTTCTAAATATCATGCAGATGAATCAACATTGTACAAATTATTCAAGAATTAAGGGAAACTGGAAAGAAAAGCAAGCCACTGTAGAGAGCACGAACTGCTCTTGTCACTGGCAAGCACTGTGACGCGATTAAAGCACAGCTGCAGAGGAAGGGTCTGGACTGCCCCTTAGTGGCCGCCCTCAATTCCACACAGGACATTCCCAGATACTTGGTCTGGTCAATTTTAAAACCTTGGATTGACAGACATTTGTTTGACTCCATGGCATTGTGACACAAAGCCTCCTGAAAGCAGTCAAGGAAGCCGCTTCTTGATGTCTTGTGTGTTAGGTATGAAGTACAGCTCAAGACGCTACACCGCATGGGATTGTCTTCTGTTCTTTATGGCCTAGAACTTAAATTTACCTCCCACCAAAACAGGCATGTTAGTATCTCCGTGTACATGGCTGGTGTGAGCATGCGAGCCATTTTGCACTGAAGGGGTATTTGTGTATAAGCAGCAGCTCCGAAAGTGTTAATCTCTCCACTTTCTGTACTAAGAGTGTCGCAGAAAATTTCATCATAAAAAACAGAAGGCACCTACAAGAGGTGTCTGTCCCCTTAGGAAGAGCAAAGTGCAGGGCTCCAACTTCCTCCCCTTTTTTCCCCCTTCAATTTCAGTGCTTATTGCCTGACGAATACACATCAGTCATGAGAGATAGACATCTGAGAGCGATGCCCTCTTGCCAGCACCTGAGTTTACTGGTGTCCTCTAGGGCATGGCGATGTCTTAGGAAGATACAGGAGTGATTCTGAGCTGAGGATTGAAGGAGAGAAAACAGAGTAGTCAGGCTAAGCTGCGGAGACATGAGGACATCTCACCAGAAAGCTGAGGACTGGCTGGAAAATGGCAGTTGAGACAGGATGGGCCTTGCAGTCAGCTGTTTTGGAGATAGGAGGCTGATAGGAGCAAATAGCAGTGAGGCTGAGCATAAGGCTCTTCAAGTCCCTGTCACTGACGTGAAGTCTGACATTTCAGTCTCAGGACCCAAAGCTGTTTCTGGATGAATTTCTACTCTTCTTAGCTCTTTTCTCCTAATTTTTTCTCCTTTTCCTCTGTGATAGAATACAGATAGAATATTCAGGAAGATAGTTCTAGATCCCTTTCTTGTACCAAGGCCTTAATTGCCCAAGTGTACAGTTTAACTAAAATAGTAAGACTCATAAATTTATGTGACCCCAGAAAATATCAAAGTTCATAAAGTTGTGGCCCTGGGCTCCCTGAGCTGGGGGAGTGTGGGCTTCCTGCCATTAGTCTGAGTTCTGCCTGAGAGCTTCATGCCCTCTGTTAGGCCCAGCCCTGGAGTTAGCCGAGCCTTGACTCCTGCCCTTCTGTGGCTGCCTCCTTCTAGTGTGATGTCATGGCGAGCTCAGCAGGGCATTGATGAAAAGACCTAGTTTCATGAGATCTCCTATTTCTTCGCTTTTTAAAAAAGTTTTACTCACTAAATATAATCTCAATACCTATGAAAGAATGTGTGTGAATGTTATTAAAGAGACAAGCTGCATTTATAGAATAGTAGCTAGTAAGTAAAGATAAATTTGCACAAAGATAAAGTGAAAATATTAGCAGGTAATTTTTTTAGCAGTTACACATTGAATGGTGTCTTATTTTCTACATTTCCCAGTGAGAAAAAGGAGTGTATGTAATTTTTATGACGCAAAAATTAGACATTATTTATGTACTTATTCAATTAAAGTAATCCTGAGGATCTTCTGGTCTAGACAAACCTATGATTAGAAGGAGCACACAGCTGTAATTGTTTCATTTTGCTCAAGATATTTACAGAAATTCCCTCCTAAATTATTCCTTCAGCATTTCCTCGAAGGAACTCTGAGAGTCTCTTAAAGAGAAGTAGGAAGTGACCCGATGAGATCTGGCTTAGGAAAGGAGCCAAACAAACTGTGGGCTGTCCCACGGGGAGGGTGGAGGTGGGGAGGCAAGCGGGACCCTTCCCAGCAGCCCAGGAGGATGTGTAGCTCTAGAGCTGAGACAGGGGATTGAAGAGGAAGGACCAGATGTGGGAAACAGGCACTTCAAAATAAACATGTCCAAAATTAAACTGCCTTTGTAAACTTCCCTCCCCTACCCAGCAACCCCTTGTCACCTCCCCCCCCCCCATTTCTTTCTCAGTTAATGGCCTGCTCTCAGCACTCTCAGCCCAGGACAAAGATTGATGTCTTCATCTCCTTACCCTCCATCACATAGTGATGCTAGTTTCCTCACTTTCTCTTGTTTGTTGATTTCTCTCTGCTCTTTGGCTTAGGCTGTCATCATTGTAGAATTCTTTAAAGAGCTTCTCCGCTGCTTTCCTTTGCTCTCACTTCTTTCTCTCTGCTATTTCATCAGACTAGTTTTCCAGAACTGATCATCTGACTCTGCCATTCCTCGGCCTCAGTGGCTACTCTGGAAAACAGTGCAGACTCTTGGCTGCCTAGGCTCTGACCCACTTAGAGCCACCTCCCTAAATGGCCTATTCCTTATAGCCCCTTCTCCACTTGTGCTGTGGCCTTTGACTTCTTGCAGACTTCTCTGGATCACAGAACCCACAAGTCTTCCCTTATAGCACTCTGCTTCCCTTATGGACACCCTCTGCTGCCTCTTTCCCCATACCTTCTAATTTCATGATTATTTTAAATAAAATTTTACATGTGCTGGGCCTTCCCAGGCCTCAGGTTAAATCTCAGAGCATCTTGGATGCTTCATAGAGCCGCATTCTCACAGAACCTCCGCAGTGTTCCCCTATGTTCTGTTTTGCTTAGGAAATGGCCCATGAAAGCCACGCTTTCACTTTCACTGAGTTTGTAAGTGCATAGCAAGCAAAGGTAGAATAAAGGGCAAGTAGCAGAGAGAAGCAGCAGATAGATAGCAAACCATTACCAAGTCAGATGCTCTCAACTGCCAGCAGAGACAACTGGAGTAGACTAGTTAAGAGGGCAAACCAAAAAAATATATATATATCAAATTTGGGGCCTTACAAACATCCTCTAAAACTGAGGCCTCATTGAATTAGCCAGCTGGAAGCCACAATAGAGAAAGTGTCTTCGTTGGTGCATTCCTTAGGAAGAATATGGATGAGCATATAGAAACTGTAACCATAACTGGGCACTCCCAGTTGTCTAGCAGAAACTGTCGTTCTAGACTGAAGGCATAGCAGTCTCTCCGTGAATGAGCTTGGCCTTCCCTCTTCCACAGAGGTATCTTGTACATGGGACAAGCAACTATAACCTCTTTGGGGAATGTCCACCTTCTGGATGTTCTCAAGGAGATGGTGCTTTTACTTTGAGCTCATTTTGGTTTTCTTTTGTTAGAGTAAGGAGGCCAGCTGTCCTAAGGAAGCATAGAGGGCCTCCCTGCTCCACCTGCTTTTTAAATTTATTTGTTTGTTTTGGTTTTTAAATCTTGAGATGAGGTCTCTCTTTCTAGTGCTGGCTAGCTGTTCTAGAACTAGTATAGACAAGGTTGGCTTCAGTTTCACAGACATCTACCTGCCTCTACCTCTCACCACCACGCTCCATCCAACTGTCTACTTTTAGTGGGATTAAACAGCACATGATAATTTACAGTATAATTTATATAACAGCCTGCTTGTATTTCCTAGAAAACTGCAAGCTGAAACATGGGCAGGTGTTGTATCATATTTACCATCACATTAAGCTCATTCAGGGCAGTGCTCAGCTTGTGTACTCATGGAGTTGATAATTGAGAAAGGAAGAAGGAAAGGAAGGGAGGAAAGACATGTTTTGTACTAATCTCCTTGCATTGAGTGGTGGAATTCATAGCAATGCCGGCATGCTGGGCATAAAAGGAAAGACAGATAGGTGTGCGTGGGAGTCTGATGAGTGCAGCCTGAGTATTCCTTCAGTTGACAGGAACGGAGGACTTCAGTGCAGCTGAGCAAAGAAGTGTGAACTGTGCATAGTGACGGAGGGTGTGGGAGTTAAGTGGACACCCAAGAGGCTGTGGAACAATAAAACAGGAGGTCAGAGTCCTAGAGACCCCAAGGACACAGCAAGGAGCTGCTCCAGAGTGCTGAGCATCTTAGCCTGCCTCTGCCCCTCTGCCCCTCTGCCCCTCTGCCCCTCTGCCCCTCTGC
>NW_021620757.1:1361811-1372412 GCF_004785775.1 Grammomys surdaster
CTCTGCCCCTCTGCCCCTCTGCCCCTCTGCCCCTCTGCCCCTCTGCCTCTGCCCTGCAGCTGCCCTGCCGAGGCCTCTAGGCTCTGCTGTGTGACTGATGATGGGGCAGAGCTCCTGACACCTTTCAGGACTCAACAGCTTTTAGCTCTTTGCTGTCTCTGGTGTTACCTTGAGTCTGTGATGTTTGCATTTCTCTGTGGTTACTGAAATTAAAGGAGCTGAAAGTTTTAACATAGACATCTTCATCATCTGAATTTTTTTTCTATTTTAAACTGTTTGTTTCTTCCAGCATGCCATTTAAAGCTTCCATGCTGTTGTAATTGACATGCAAATGTGCAAGTATAATTCTCCTTGTTTGGGCCTCTGTGCTAGGCTTACACTTTTGTGGGTGAAATCACTGTAGATACTAAGCCAATTCCTAAGAGAAGGAATGACCCATTATTTTCTGGCATTAGTGAATTTGTCAATCTAGTTCTTCAGCTTTCATAACCGAATGTGGGAGCTTGGTGGGTGGCTTCCAGGAGTGAGTAAGGAGGTAGCGTGAGGCCCAGATTGCCTAAATGAAGTTCATACTGAAGCATATAACCCAGTGCACAGGAACTAAAAGGATGAGCGTCAGGATCAAACACCCAGAACTGAGCCCTCTGTCATTGACTGTGATTGTTGCAGTGCTTAGCATTTCTGAGCCTTAGCCTTCTGGGTTTGTGACATTAAGACAATCTTATTTCCTAACTGATGGTGCTACATCTGTGTGGTGATTAAACAACACGTGAAAACATTTAACAGAGACCTTGAGAAAATATAAGAAATTAATGTTGTTATGATATTTCCCACGATACTGAACTCAACTCCTGCTCTTCACATACAGCCTAGTGGTTAGGTTTAGTTGTATTGAGCCGCTCTGTGTAAACTTTCAAATCAGGAAGTACATGGTCTACCTTCTACAGAAGGTCAGTAGCTCCAGCATGAGTCAGAGGGAAGGAGGGCACATCTAAGAACACATACAGCTGGATTATACTAATATGCCCAATGTTAGAGAGTTTTAAAGGAAAAAGTACAGGACAACATCAAGAAGAACTTTGGTGTTCTATTTATCTTCTTATATCTGAAATGTATTTCTGAGAAACTGAAGAAAAGCCATTATTTTTATATGTATCTGACTGCCTTTGATGGTATTTTATAACCTACAGTCTTCAGTGTTCTGTGATAATATGAGACTGTGAAACTAAAACAGAGGTCAAGAGGTAGACACCAGCATCTGGATTTCCTCTCATTAGAATGACATAGGGTCACCACACTTCAGAGTCAGAGCCTTCAGTGGCCTCTGTGTCACAGGAGATGTGCCATACATGTTCGTTGATTTGGGTTTTAGTAACAACAAAAGTAGCAGACCTTTGAAGAAGTAGCTTGCCTTCAATTTACCTCCAAAACTTCTTACTGCTTAAATCCGTTTGTGTATTTGCAGGGTGTAGGTAAGAACAAGATCGTGGACCGGTTCCTTCACCTGCTCAACAGACCCCGAGAATACATCCAGCTGCACAGGTAGGAGACTGTCCACGAGGCCTTTGAGCTCTGACTAAATTAGTCATCTCTCCTATGAATTAAACAGACTCTCTTACAAGCCTGCTTTATAAACCAGCTTCCTTCCCATTCCTCCTGCTCATAGCTATCCTTTCCTTAAAACGTCGTGAGGGGCAAAGACTGGCTCAGGGCTAAGAGCACCAGCTGCTCTTACAGAGGACCCAGGTTTGGTTCCCAGCACCCACATGGTGGCTCTTGAACCACTTGTAGCTCCGGTTCCAGAGGGTTTAATACCTTTTTGTGGCCTCTTCACGTGTGTGGTACCCATGCTCAGGTACACACATAGACATAAGTAAATCTTTTTTAAAAGTTGTTGAATGATGAATACCTTATATACACAAGTTAATAGGTGCTTTGTGCACAAAGAGATACAGCAGGTCTCAACAACATCAAGGCACTCCAGTTGGAAGCCATGTGGAGGCCAAGTCCCTGCTCCTACTCAGAAGCTAAGCTGGCTGACAGGGAGAAGCTATGAGCTTTGTGGGCTCCAGTGTGGGATAAGGAACATAGATTATGGAAAGGACATAGTATCTCTTGCCTTTCTTAAGGTAACGTGGGGATGATTTAGTTTTGTGTGGTTGGAATAGTGGTTCAGGGATAACTTTTAAGCAAATGAGATTTCTCAACATGAGTTGTTTAAGCTTTAGCAGTGGACTGGTTCTCATTTTAGAAACCAAATGCAGGCAGCAGATCTACTAGAAACTAAATACTGGAGCAAATCAGGACACAAGTGATATATAGATATATAGATACACATACACACCAAGTATTGAGCAGTTTAAACTTAGTGTCGAGTATTATTTTGATCCCAGTAGATAACAAATGCTGTCTTGGAAAGAACACTGGACTGTTCTAAAAGAATGAGTATCTGGTTTAAGTTCTTTGCTAAATAATTATGAGTTCCTGAGAGAAATTTTTAAAATAAAAACAGTTAGCAGGTCAAAGGTCAAAGTGAAAAGTCCTAAAGGAAAGTTGAGATATGATAAAAAAAAAACAAATAATAAAAACAAAGCAAACCAAAACAAACATTCCGTCTTAGAGTTCATGCCCTTGCTGAGCCCTAGCCCAGGAAGAGCATTAGACCTGGACAGACCCACAGACCTGGGAACAGCACTACCCTTAGGAATCTGTGAGCAGCCACAGTCACCTGGGCTGCTGTAGGTGCTGTGGTGGGTAGACATTAGCCTGTGCAGCCTATGCTTTAGAAGTAGCATTTTTCATCCTTTCAAGAGCCACTCGGGACTATCCTGAGGTTAACAAGAAATGTGCAGAATACAGGCTTGCTGCTGGTGGAGGTGGCGCACACCTGTAACCCCAGTACTGAGGAGGCTGAGACAGAAGGACTGAGTCTGAAGAGCAGCTTGCTCTGTATAATGACCCCAGCCAGGGGAAAGGATAGAGGGATAAAAAGGAAAAGGGGAAGAACCTAGCTCATCAGTTATATAATTTTAGAGCTTCTTTCTCATGCAAGATAACATTAAAAATAAAAAAAAAGATATTTTTGGAGGCAGTGAGGAATTTGGGACATAGAAAGAAGCAACAAAATGAATAAATATGAAATATGCACTTGAGATGGTGGAATTCACACAGAGTGATTATAAAATCACCACCATAAATACTTTCACATATTCTAAAAGGAAACTGAGAAGCAAAACAAGACAGTAATTAGGAGTTCTAGACCCAGAATGACAACACTGAAAAAGAGCAATATAATATCAACACTAAAGTCTCAAAGGTGGGGACGTAGTAGAGCAGGAATATATTTGAAGAGGTAGCAGCAAGAAATTTTCTGAGGGACTGGAGAGATGGCTCAGCAGTTAAGAGCACTGACTGCTCTTCCAGAGGCCCTGAGTTCAATTCCCAGCAACCATATGGTGGCTCACAACCATCTGTAATGGAATCTGATGCCCTCTTCTGGTGTGTCTGAAGATAGCAACAGTGTACTCATATACATACAATAAATAAATAAATCTTTAAAAAAAATTCTGAAATTGACATAGTAATATGAGATCATCAATAGCCCAGTGAATGGCAAAGGATGCCACATCATAACCAGATGGCTGAAAACCAAGCAAGAAAAGGCACATTGCACGTAGGGAACAATAGTAAAAATGACTGTTCACTTCTTATGAGCAATAAATATGGAACAATTCAATCAAATGGTTGCTTTACATTAAATGGAGAAAGGTTCGAATAGCACATTAAGAAAAATGCTCTTTCATGTAAAGGAAAAATACATTTTTAGAGCAGCACACACACACACATGCAAACACATCCAACAACTTATAAAAGGACAGTATGGGGCTGTGGGGGATGACTCAGTGATTATAGTATTTGCCATACAAGCATGAGAAGCAGAGTTAGGAGCCCCAGATTCCCAGCAGCCACTTAAATGCCAGATATGGTAGCCTATCTGTAATTCCAGCCCTTGAAAGTCAGACACAAACGAGGCCCAGAGCAAGCTGCCAAGCAAACTAGCCATGTTGGTAAATTCTCAGCTCAGTTAAGATACCCTGCCTCAGTCAGATGGAGAGTAACCTAGGAAGACTACCAGCATCAACCGTGGGCCTCCTCCAGCACATGTACACACACATGTACCCACACAGCTGTAAACATGCACACATAAATATACACTAAAGGGATGATATGTAGTGACCATACGGGTGTAATCCCAGGAATATAAGGTAAATAATGGCCTCTCGTTTATTCCTGTTTGTGCTTGTTATTATCTTTGTTGTTTGGTGTTTGTTTTGTTTGGGACAGGTGGGTCTATGTGGCCCCAGCTGTCCTGGGGCTGGCTGTGTTATCAGGCTGATCTTGAAGTCAGAGATCTGCCCACCTCTTCCTCCCAGTGCATGGATTAAAGATATACACCACCATACCCAGCTAACAATCTTGTTCTACTCAAAGAAATTACTATTGTGTCTTTCTTTCATTTTACTAATTGCTGAGTTTGTCTCTATTACTTTGTTCTTGTATTTCCTTTGGACTTGATCTGTTTGTTTTTAAACTTCTAAATGCCTACGTCATTTAGTTTTCAGCCTTTAAATTGTAACATGTGTATTTAAGATTCTGAGTGTGTTTGGATCTTAAGTCCTTCCCCTCTAAGTGACAGCATAGACATAGTATTCATGATGTTTCTCTCTGTCTGGTATTTCAATATCTTTAGTGAAGAAGTTGGTACTCAGGGTGCTTTCAAAATCTTAGAGACTTAGAGCTAGCATTCCTTGCTCTCTGTCTAGAGTGCCTTTAGTATGAACATTTTGTTATGAAGTAACAAGTGACCCTAAAAATGGTGACACCTTCTGCCAGTACATAATCTGTGCTAATCCTGACACTGGCCACATAAATGTGTAGAGATAGTTTCTACAAGGAATTTTCTAAACTCAAAATAATAAAAATGTCAAAGCTGAAGTTTATATTTTATGACACCTATTGCTATATAATTGATAATAGTGTTGTAAACAAAATAGCTATTCATTTTATTAGGGCCTAGATATCTCTACTCAATCATATTAAATATTTACCTGACTACGTACAGTGGAAGACAAAATGGTTTAATTTAAAATATAAATATTATAAAGTTCTCACTAATTAGACTGCTATTCTCACAAATTTCAACATAGGGATTTTCCCCTTACCTACAACATTAGGGCTACATTTCCCATAGAATTTAATTATTCAGTTGCTTTAAGTGGAACATGTTTAAAGGACCTAAAACTAACTGTCTGAAAGAATGTATAGGACTTGTCTGGTGTGTAGATGATCACTTAATGTCTCTGCTGTGTCTGTTGTGGAATCCTTCCAGTGGATTGCTGAGGGTTGCCCTGTAATCAGTTCCTCCCAGTTTGGTTTATGGATGTCATTTGAAGAGATTAGTTACAAGAGCCACTCAGAGCAGTCCTGATAAGTAGAGCACACAGTGCAGTAGTCAGGGTGCTGCGGAGTGTGCCTATGAGCTTAGGTTATAATGATCACAGTGCATATGATGAACAGGCTAGGCAACTCATGTCTGTTGTTAAAATCAAGATGCCTGAAGAGTGTGGCTTAAGAGATTTAGAAGACTGATAGATGTGATTATGGTTAATTGTATACATTTCCAATGGAAGAGTCTATAGGAGTCATATTTATACCAAGACTTGTAAATGAATTGCTCAATTTTATGACTTATGTTCATTTGATGTGAAAGAGGACACCTGCATATTTAACTTCTATAGTTCTTGAATAAAAGTACATCTTTATTAAAATCAGGATTGTCTGACTTTAAGTAGGCTGAGCTACTAGATTGTATTTCATTTGATGCTCTTCAGATACAAAGATGAAAGCACAAGTCCACATTTCTGTGATTTCTACTCTTGGCTATTTTCTTCAGCAGTATCCTAAGAAATAGAGATGTTAGGGGCTAGAGAGATGGCTCAGCAGTTGGGAGCACTGACTGCTCTTCCTGAGGTCCTGGGTTCTGTTCCCAGCAACTACATGGTGGCTCACAACCATCTGTAATGGGATCTGATGCTATCTTCTGATGTGTCTGAAGACAACAACAGTGTACCCACATATATGAAATAAATAAATAAATCTTTTAAAAGAAAGGAGGGAGGGAGGGAGGGAGGGAGAGAGGAAGAAAGAGAAAGAGAGAGAGGGAGGGAGGGAGGGAGGGAGGGAGAGAGAGAGAGAGAGAGAGAGAGAGAGAGAGAGAGAGAGAGAGAGAGAGAGATGTTGTTGTGGTTCCTAGTACAGCTCTAACTTTCTATTTCAGCTGGCCTGTCTCTACTTATGATCAGCTTACTCCAGACTAAATGAGTCCATGTCCTGCTCACAAGTTTTGAACTTGAACTTTTTTTTGTTTCTTCATTCAGAGTTTGGTTGATTGGTAACTTCTTTCATCTTTTCTTATGTTTTAGATTGTGTACAACATTTGCTCCTTTGAACGCCCACAGTAGGGAATTGTACCACTGGATAGAAAGAGTATGAGGTTTAGAGAGAAATCCTGTCCTCACAAATTTTTGTGAATTCTTAAACTCCTTGAGTCAAAATAAAATGATTTCTCACAGTTGGCTAAGAAGATTAAGTAAGAATGTATGCAGCAGGCTCACCATGGCGTCAGGCACTTGCAGCTGGCTCACTGTGGAGCACTCAGGCTAAACTAATACATGTGAAGCTCTTGATTTGCATCACATGGGCAGAATAGTCGTAGTCCACAAATCTAACATTTGAAATGCTCCAAAATCCAGAACATTGTGAAATCTGACATGATTTGAAACAGTAAAGGGATCTGGAGAAGGAAGGTTCCACTCACATTGAGTCTTAAGGAAGTTAAGACTAATTATGGGAAGTTATCTAATTAGAAAAAGAAACAGAGTGCTGGGGTTACTGAAGAGAAGGCTGTATGAGAATTCCAGAAAGAAACCTGCCTTGGAAGAGAGAGGGAGGGCAGGGCTGGGATATGGAAGAGTCTGAATGAGTAAATGAATGAATGTGTGTGTCCAAGAATAATGGCAATAGCATGACCACGTACAGGAAATTGGTCAAGTTGAGGGACATGTGTGTGTACATGTGACCTGCAGTCATGAGGCCAACACTGTGTGGGCTCTCTGTACATTCTGGATACAGTGAATGCTTACTGAGGTTACTTAGTGTGTGCTCATTTCATCTGGACTGTCAAGCTCCCTCTTGTCCAGGATCGGCTTTCATTAACTACAGGAACCCATGGCTGTTTAAGAATTGAGGGAGATTCTTTGTAGACTCAGGCATCTCTAGACAAGGGACCTGTGACTTTTCTCTAGATAACGTAGACAGCCCAACTAGTTAAAATATTGTGGTTATTTTTAAATCATTTTTCCTTTTCTCTGTTTTGTCTTAACTTTGTCCCTTTCCAAAACCAAATGAAGTAATACCTTACTGTAGCAAGTAGGTGCCAATTTACTATTAGCCCTTTGAAATCAGATATCATGGAGCGAATGCCTTTACAAAGCACAGCGGCATCCACATACAGGGCTCGTCCCAGGCTGAGGAGAACAGGACATGACAGTACAAAAGTCAAAGTTTGCAAAGTCCCAGAGGGCAGATAGAAGTGTTGGTAAGAAATAGAAAAGATGCACATTTCAAGTCTCATGGATGAATAATCCAACTGAACCGCCGCCATCACATCACTCTTATCTGTGATGAAGGAATCCAGGGCTGGCACAGGGCATATGGCAGCTGTTGCTGAGAACCTCCGGGAGCACCTGCATCTCAGCTTTCCCCATTACACATTTCAAAAACCTATTTAGAAACATTTTATTAGGAGTTAAGTAAGTGGTGGCTTTCCTATTAAATGCCTACCACTACTCCCATTTGACAGCATGGAGTATGAGAAAGCCTCAGATTGCTATGTGTAGATCTTTGGTTTGTAGTTATTTTTTACTTGTGTCTGGTTGATTTCCAATTCTATCAAAATTCCTGTACTTGTGTCTTCCACAAACATTTATATAGCATACAGGGACTATCAACTTTACAAGCTCTACAGTCTCCTAGGAGAAAGGGCATAGCTGTGGTGAATTGTGTAGGTCATATTTACCGTCTTGAATGTCTGTAAGAGATGATCTTGAGTGTAGCAATTGATGTGGGAGGACCTATCTTGGTTGTGAATGGGTCCATTCCATAGAAGAGCATCCTCCTGGGCTGTATAGAATGAAGAAAGCAGCTGGGTGCCAACTTGCTCTCTTTCTAATTGCTGATGGGCAAGCTGTTCCTACCATGGTTTCCCACCGTGATGAACTGGACCCTTGAACTCTGAGCCACAATAAGCCCTTCGGCACTTAAGTTGCTTTTGTGAGAGTATTTTCTCACAGCACGGAAGAGAAACTAAGATAGATGATGTCTGTCCCTGTTCCTAATATGCTTTTAGCCTGTAGCTAGTTGCTGTTCACCATGCACTTGTGAATTCTACCACGACTGTCTCTGTTTTAAGTGAACCAATGAGGCATAGGAAAGTTAAAGCTGGCTGAGCTCACACAGTCACACATTGTACATCATGGCTCTAGCTCTTTGCTTGACTTCATTGTACTGAATCTGAGATGTCTTACTACAGTACTGTTCATACAGTTAAACTCTTGGGCAACTAATGCTTATAGTCTACCTCAAGTCTGTGTAATATCACTTGATAGGCTAAATTCTAGTGTCCTGTTGTTATCTCCTCAGCTTCATCCCAAACTGTTTTCCCCTGGGAAGCTGTTCTGTCTTTCCCCATTTTTAATCAATAATACTGTCCTTACTAGATTTTCTCTTCTGCTTTTTTGACAACTTCTCCAGGTTGTTAAATGTATTTCATCCATCCCTCCTATGAGGTGTGTCACCAGAAAATTTTGTGGTCCTCTTTTCTGTCTCTCAGGTGATTCACAGATAACATTAGTCAGGGTGGGCCTTTACTACTGTCCCCCGGGATGGCCCTGATTCCGTGATACCATCTTTTGCTTGGTTTCCAGCTTTTCGTCTGTGGACTGCAAAGGCTGATGAGCCAGCGCTGCAGACCCGGGCACTTCATTCCCATCAAGCAGCTTGCTCTCTGATGCTCTGTAGAAGCAGGCTGGAAGGAGGGAGGAGCCTGTAGGACTTTCTCAGCTGGTCATGCTTTTGTTGAGCTTTAGAAAGTGTGGAGCTACTTATGTGACAGCTGCTGCTCTTAGATGGTGATGGCAGTGACCAATGAGCACTGATAAAATGATTTATCTGTGTGCATTGGTGTTTTGCCTTCAGATATATTTATGTCAGGGTACTGGATCCCCCCTGGAACTGGAATTACAGACAGTTGTCAGCTGTCATGTGGGTGCCGGGAATTGAACATGGGTCCTCTAGAAGAGCAGCTGGTGCTCTTAGTTGCTGAGCCATCTCTCCAGCCCCTAATAGAAGGTTATTTCAACCAACAGGTTTGGTAGATGTTCCTAGGATTGCTCAGTACACAACTCTATGAGAAATTCCTGTGAACTGAGGTATATCTATAATGTTTTGTACAGGAAGAAACAGTAACATTGTTGAAAAACTAAAAGTGATTGCTACCTTCAAATAGTCAAATAGTTAGGTCGGGTTCGCTTGAAGCAGAGCCAGAGATAAGCATGTTTGTGTAAGTGACTTCTGAAAGACTTATTTTTTTTTTTTTTTTTTTTTTTTGGTTTTTCGAGACAGGGTTTCTCTGTGTAGCCCTGGCTGTCCTGGAACTCACTCTGTAGACCAGGCTGGCCTCGAACTCAGAAATCCGCCTGCCTCTGCCTCCCAAGTGCTGGGATTAAAGGCGTGCGCCACCACAGCCCTGTGAAAGACAGTTTTTATAGGAAATTTGCAGGGAAGTAGAAAATGGTGTAAAAATTTAAACAAATGATCATGTGATAGGGAGTAAATTGAGACAAAGTAGAGTTTAAACCCTGAAAGTTTAGCAGCAATGACTCACTTTATAACTACAGTGGGATATTCTGCATGTTGACAACTTTCTCTAGTCTCGGGACTTAGTGGGTAAGTTGATTTAGTATGAGATGGACCTATAAGAGAACAACAAAACTTGGGCTAATAACTGTTTAAGGCTCCCAGCCAATAGCTAAAGGAAACAGGTCTGCCTCCAGTCTCTCTTGGGGAAAGAGCCTTAGCATCGGCCTGTTAATATAATAGATATTAATTAGTCCATTCTGTGCCTCTGCCCTGGTTTGCTGTAGCCTCTTGACTAAAAACCCAGCCTCTGTTCCGTCCTCCTTATGCCTCACAGACCCCCAGCTGATCACTTTCTGTCCTGTGGAGAACTTGTGGTGACTCCCAGTTCCCAGCAGCAAGTCCACAGAGCACCATGCTTTCCTGGAGAAAGAGGTCTTAATGCTTTCCTGCTCCTGGTCTTTTGCAAGCAGACATTGTTCCTGTTCTCTGTGCCACCTTTGGCCAAAGCATTTGAAGTGCAGAGCAGAGCAGAGCAGAGCAGAGCAGAGCAGAGCGCAGAGCGCAGAGAGAGCAGAGAGAGCAGAGAGAGCAGAGAGAGCAGAGCAGAGAGAGCAGAGCAGAGA
>NW_021620757.1:1372422-1427394 GCF_004785775.1 Grammomys surdaster
GCAGAGCAGAGAGCAGAGCAGAGAGCAGAGCAGAGAGCAGAGCAGAGCAGAGCAGAGCAGAGGAGAGCAGAGGAGAGCAGGGAGACCAAAGTGTGAATGTCACCTTGGAACACTTCTCTGCCTTGTCTGTGTGAACTGTTCTCCAGCCGTTGATTAAACTGAACTTAGGGCTAGACTTTTACATCACAAATAACCAAGTGGACCACTCCTATTGTTTGTATCAGACTAGCTGCCTTTAACTCCTAATGAAGGCAAATGTTTGTTTTTAATTATCAACAAATAAAAATGAAGGTTATTTTAAGGTATTATTTTTCAGTTTTAACTCATGGGTATTTTGCTTTTATTTTTGTATGTTTCAAAATGTGTCTTTTCAACTTTTGTTGATAGTAAGTTCAGGGACAGTAACCTAGGATAGATTCTGCTAATGTACCTGTCATTCCTTATCACAGTTGCATGTCCCTGTCCCCATCTACCCACTGGACAGTGAGCCCTCAAAGGGCAGGACTATGTCAGCTGCCTATTTCCAGCAAAATAGCCACACAACCACAACCAGTGTTCTGGAAAAATATCTTAAGCCACAAGCCAGTGTCTCTTCCCACTTATCCATTTGGTTTTCGCTGAAGTATATTGACATGAGACTGCCTGTGGGCAGACTCTGGCATGATGTGGTGTTGGTGTTGTTTTCTTTTCTTTTTCCTTTTTTAACAATCCTATCATAGCTGACATTCCTTCTATAAGGCTAAGAGAAATTGCCAGGGAAGTGGGAGGACTTTTCAGTCTCAGGATGACACAGCCATGTAACATAAGACAAAGGTGCCTTTGTTGCTGGGTCTACCAGCAGAAGCCAGCAAATGCCGTATGCAGCCTTTTCTCAGCCTTATTCTGGATAGCTCCAAAGTGCTGACTCTCACACCAAAACCCATCACCGATTAAACCACCCACTTTCTTCATTTGGGATTTAAGAAATGATATAACAGATACAAGCAAATGCACTCAGATGGTGTGATTTTAAATAAAAGGTGATATGTGAAACAACAAAATTCACATGAATGTGGCCAGAAAGCCTCTGTTTCTCTGCCCTGTGACCCCCCTGGGACACATGTACTTCTCCCTCTGCACTGAAATGCCCAGGAATGGTAAACCTGGAGTGGAAGCTTATTTTTGCCACTAAAAGCAGTATTTCCCTTTCAGATCATCAAGCATAAAGCAGCAGGTAGGTAAACTAGAAAGCTCCAGCAGTGCACACTTGTTTGCACACCTTCTTCTGCCCCATGTGACTTTAGCCTGGTCACTTGAGACTGGCAAATGTAGAACCAGGTCAGTGGGAATGTTTTCCAGTTCATAAACTACCAGGAGTGGCTTTCCATGGTGAGGGACACCATGGCTATTTATTTGTCTCTGAACAAGACATAAGTCATGAACTTCCTGGTGAGGCTACTTACTGTGTCATTCATGATGACAGCCCTTGAGCAGCCTAGGAAGAAAGGAGCCACACCACCTTTCTAATGAGCATTCTGTGGGATCAAACTCAGGTCCTCAAGCTTGCCTAGCACAGAGCAAGCACTTTCCAAATGAGTCATCTGCCCAGCCTGCTACCTGTTTTGTTTGAATAATCCTCCAATAAAGCCACATGTGTTACTACTAATGCAGTAAATATGTCTTGAATAAAAGAATACAGAATATCATGACATGAAAATTTGCTCAGTTTTCCTCTTAAACATATAAATTAGAATGTACCATATTTTCTGATAGCAATTTGTCCAGAGAACAAAGTGTTCATCAGTCTGAGCCTCTGGTTGCCTCTATGCACAACTTTTAATGTTTGTTCCCACCCCATCCTTCTAACCCTTTCCACACTGACGAGAGAAACTGTATAGTGTCTTTCATTTTTGTCTGAAAAAGAGAATGCCTGCCAAAAAGCAAAATTGTTTTGAGTTCTTAAAGTTTCTCAACCAAGAAAGCTGGTTTTTGGTGAAAAGAATCCAATTATCTACGCACCATCTGAGCAGAGTTTTTTATTTCTAAAAGCTGAACAACTTGTAAAGCTTTTCTGAGTTTGTGGAAATACTTGTCATGACTTCATTAATAAAAGGATTCCTTGTGGAGTAGTGTGAATCCAGAAAGACAAGGAGACGTGGTAAGAGGTAAACCAGGCGGACTTGAGAAGTTTGGCACCGTAAGGAGACTGGTTTAGTCCCCTTTCTTCCTGCTGTTTCCAGCAAGCACCTACCCAAGAGCTGCAGAGTGATGATACATCCATATCCAGAAAACTTCTTTGAAAAAAAATAATTACCCCTATCCAATCTTCCTCCGATCATGGTTTGTTAAGACTTGTTTTGCGTCTAGAGGATGATGAGAAATGAAGGCTACAGAAAGCAGTTAAGTCCTGTGTGAAAATGTCAGAACTCAGTCAATAAAAAAGTATGTTCTTTAGCCAGATGGTAACTTGTGCCTTTAATCCTTGGGAGGCAGAGGCAGTTGGATCTCTATGAGTTTGAGGATCTCTAGAGTGAGTTCCAGGACAGTCATGACTCCACAGAGAAATGCTGCCACAAAAAAAACAAAAAAAAACAAAACAAACAAACAAAAAATGGTCTTGATATCAAAGTTTCCCTTAAAAGATATCTAATGTCAGCCAGGCATGGTGGCCCACATCTTTATCTCACCACTCAGATGGGTAGGGGGGCAAGTGGCTCTCTTGTGATTTGGGATTCTAGGGCAACAAAGACCACATACTGAGACCCAGTCTTTAAAGAAACCTTATTTAGGAATTGGTTTTCAACCTCTCCATGGTTATCAACCCTACTTCCTCCAATCTTGGGACCATTAATTGGGTTATTTTTGCTTATTTCTTTTGGTCCCCTGGCCTTAAATAGGCTGACTAACTTTGTGAAACAACAGATAAATAATTTGGTAGCAAAACCTATTCAGATACATTATCATAAGTTAGCTATGGAGGAATACAAGACTCAAGATGAGGTTGTTACTTTATACAGGGTGTTCCCAAAACCTATCTCCACCCAAACTAAAAGAGGGGACTTCCGTCCCTAGACTAAGCAGAGAGGGGCCACCCAGAACGCCCTCTGACTGGCGATCTGAATTCTTGCTTAGGCTGCAAGGCTAAGGACTGCAAGGGAATATCAATAAAAGATAAAAATATCTCTCTGGGTTCCCTGAGGGACAAGCCTGACTGCATAGGGGTTGATGTCAAAAGTATTCCCTCTCCAGGAAAAAGACATTGGGATGGGTATGGCCCTCATGCCTCACTGGACAACAACAGGGGGACCAGAGCCATTACAAGGTCCCCTTCAATTACTGGAGATCAGGCCTCTATCCCCGCCTTTGCAAGATTAGAATCACCACAGCCCTTCTATGCTTAGAGAAGGGAGGAGATGTCAGGGCAGCCCTGATTGCACACTGAAGGCCTAAAATCATCCATAGGCCTAAAATCAGCAATAGGCCTGTCATACATGTATACTAACACCAAGTCTTGGGTCTCTGTGGAAAAACATTGAAACAGATGGCTATAAGCTATTATAAATAGGCAGCTTTTGTAGAAATTTACCAGCCTGAGTAGTCATAGACCTTGTAAATAGGTAGCCTTGGCAGATAATACTAACTTAGATAAGGACAAGTGAATCATAGGCAGAGTCATAGTGACCTGTTCCCTGAGTCTTCACCCAGCTGATACCCTGTTCTGAAAGATATCTGTACTCCCCCTGAACAACCACAGTCCAGTGTCATTACCCTTCCCCACATCCTGCCTTTCTGTGTTTATAACCCCTGTGTGAATAAGTAAAAATTACGACTTGATTTAAAAGAAAGAAGGAAGGAAGGAAGGAAGGAAGGAAGGAAGGAAGGAAGGAAGGAAGGAAGGAAGGAAGGAAAGAAGAAAGGAAGGAAGGAAGGAAGGAAGGAAGGAAGGAAGGAAGGAAGGAAGGAAGGAAGGAAAGAAAGAAGATATTTAATGTGAAAGGAGGAAGTCAGCTGGAAACTAGGCTGAGATGAGAAGAGTGAAGTGTTAGAAGGGGCAGAAACACAATACTTTTTAAGCAGTAAGAAAAAAAGCATTTCTGAAGAATTGAAGGACATGTATTATGAGATTAAAATTACTCATAAGACAGCTAGTATACTGCAGAAACATGTAAGTTATTTTCAAGAGAAAGGGTAACAAAAATACAAGAAGATACATTTGAAAATTTAAAAATGGCAAGAGCCCAGGACACTGAAGCAAAATTATTGGCTGGAAGGAAGTGGTCTACAAGCTCTGAATAAAAGCAATTTTTAACCTAAAAAACAAACAAACAAAAAAAAACAACCTTATTTAGTAAATATTATTAATATCTTATTTATTGTTGTATAATACTTAATAACTATTAGTTCTTATTATGACCTGGCCAAGCTCCCAATTATCTAGTGAAAGTCTTATTGATTTATTTAGTCTTAATAATAATGATCTTATAATTTAATAATAAAGCTTATTTAGTCAGCTTTAGCACAGTTACTGAGTGACTGCCCTAATCTATTTTTCTATGCTAGACTGGCTACTTCCCATCCCTGCATCCCAGTCACTTGCTGTTTGAGAGTCTGAGTCTCACCCACGATGATTTTTGTCCCATCCGTCTGTCCTCAAGGACACTTCTCTTAGCCCATGCTGGTCCGTCCTGCCTAAGGGAGACCTCCTCCCCGCCCCGCCCCCCGACTTCTTTCCTTCTCCTCTGTTCTCTCTCTCAGGGTCCCTACCTGGGACTCTCAGCCTGGTAACTGAAACCTCACCTACCTCTATTCTCCCCAATAATTGGCTGTCAACCACTTTTATTTAACCAGTCAGAGAAGATAGGCTGGCAAAGTTTATACAACATCATTTGGTGTACTTGAGAATGTGCTTGGCTGGACCGCAACGAGATCTTAAGGGCCAGTGTTTAGCATTTGAATGCATAGCAGCACCGGACCAACCTCCAGTAATTATTGATAAGAATTATCATTTAGTTCTACTTGTGAATCACCCCTCTGTTTACAGTACTGATCAAATCTGTGTTTGTTGTTTCCTGAGTCGTCTGTGTTCTGGTCTCATGCTTACCTCATTCTGAGTGGTCTGTAGATGCTTTAGTTTCAGGACATAGCTGGTTCTGAAGGAGATACCAGCTTTGGAAGCTCCTATGCCTTCTCTTTTTCTTTCACCCTCAGCGTATTTTCCTAAGGAAAGAATACTAATCTAAATCTATGGAAATGAATCTCATTAAACTATCTTCAAAATAAATATCTTTATTTTAATATTTTTTATTCCTGGGTGAATTAGAGAACAGCTTTACATACCTGTACAAACACATTTCAGAGCAGAATGCATTTTCTCTCCTGACCTTCCCCCATATACACACTTTCTGCCCTTTTCCTCAGAGGCTAGTTACCCACCCACACACTCCCACCCTGCCTTCTCGGAAGTCCACCTCCCCCCACCACACCACCCACCCACACCAGTTTTATTTCCTCATTTTGACAAAGATTTGGTCTGTGCATAACTTAATTATTTTTATTGTATCTGGCATCATTTTTAAGTAAACTACTGCATATAAAAAATTTGACTTCAAAACAGGATGTAAATTATAGTTAAAAGAAAACTAGTTTAGCATGCTATTTTTTTGTGCCACCCACATACTGACTTAAACTTTGATAGAAAATTGTACTTTGTAAACTAGTAAGAAGCAGGAACAGTTCCTAATAGCATAAACGCCAGCAATTAGCTGAACATTCATTAATTGACTGAAGCATTACCAGTAACTGGAAAACCATCTCTATTAAAACTTGGGCCAAAGAAACTGAAGCTGAGATGTGGTTTAGCTTTTCTTCTCCCCAGTATTGTTAAGATTGTTGACTCTAAATTTTTATTAGCTAATAATTCAAAGCTGTTTTTTGAAAGGAACAAGACAAAACAGTTTTGAAATTGCTATATTCTCTTCAGGCATTGTTTTGTATGTGTGGAATTAATATGTTTGACCCAAGATGCTCATAAATGTGGAGCAATTATTTAAATCTAATACTCTGAAAGAAAAAAACCATGTATCATTAGGAATCTGTGTCCTGTGCTGTCTGTGGCCACAGTAAGTGCCTTGTTATTTACTGACTTCGAGTTTATAAGCTGTCATAGAAATCCAACTCTTTTCTTACTTATTAGGAACCATGCAGAGCAGAATACATTGTGCCATCCCCTCCCCCCAGCACACAGAACGCATCAGCACATAACTGCCCCAATACAAGCAACTAGAGGCTCATGTCACTCTCATTTTACATAGTTTACTAGCCTTTCCTTTCCCTTTGATGTTCCACATGAAAGTGCCATAGCACTCTGGCTTTATCCTGAAATAATTCTCTTTCTCCCATAGTCAATTTCACTGAAAGTCATGTTTCCCATATGCCTTTATCCCCATTGCAGTCATCTTTGGAGAACATCTTATTTGTGCTAATTTTCTTTCTAAAAATTAATAATAATAATAATAAATATGAAAATTTTTTTTAAAAAGCCAAGACAACAAAGCAAAAAAAAGCAAAACCTACCCACATGTTCTTACTTCAAGCACCAAACCTTTAATGAAATCTATTTTGGCAAGTTGTATATTATCAGATTTCACATATTATAGAGCAGTTTCAATGGCCTTTTTAAAATTAGAATTCACCTTAAGTTGACTGATCCTAAGGCGCGATGCAGCACCGTTACTGCAGAAGCTGACTTTTCTTCCTTCTCACTGACAATGATGCAAGAGTTTCTTGTTCCTATTTGGTGCTGGAAGGTGTCAAGCTGTTGCCCTTAAAAGATATGAGAGCCGAGGTGAGAAATCCATTATGTTGCTATAAAAATCCGTGTGAACAAGTATTCTTCCTTTCCCCACCCACTCTCTCCTCTAGTGCTAGAATATTAATAGTGTATTTAAGTCAGCTAATGAAACTTCATTCTTAATTTATTCAAAACTGAAAATTAATTTGTCATCAAAAGATAATATAAAGTATGACTGACCGTGAAGGAATAAGACCTGAGAATACAGAAATTGATATATAACCACATCCCTAATGTCTCACAAAAACATGCTGAAAAGCACCAATAAACTACCAGAATGTATTTCCACAGTGCTTTACATTTAGTGGGACATTTAATTTGATTTTCAGTAAAGACAAAACCTGATCCTTTGGGATATATCTTGGTGAAGTGGAAGAAACAATCAAGTCTGGGGACAGATCATCGTCCCACATGACCATGATTGTGGCAGCTTAGCGTCAGGACAGCTATGAGCCAGACCCAAGGGGCTAACTCAAGAAACCCATCACCTGTCAAATTAAGGAATTCTTTCTAACAAGGTGTAAATGAAACAGGAATCTAGAAACAGTAAAGATGCATGATCGTATTGCCCATGTTTCTGTTCTAGCCCTGGTACTCGAAGATATTGATGGAGAGTTACCCAATGCAATAGGAAATCTAAATTCAGCTTGTCTGGAATAAAAGATGGACATAGACCATCAACTCTGAGTGCTGTGACTAGTCACCCCTAAGGGCACCTTGCTGATATCACAGTATTTTGTAAGACAGACTTAAAGATCATTTGGACCACACCTTACCTCCAAGATGCATGTTGCACATTTTTTAGTTTGTAGCAAAGTACAGAGTTCAGGTCTGATGTTTACAATACAGGCAGTGTCTTACACATAGTAGAAGCTCAAGGCTGTGCTATGGAGCTCTGTGGTTTACTTTGAATAAGTAGCAGGCTTTTTTGAAAGGTAACCTGTACTTTGAGAGACACTAGTTACAATTTGTTTCATGTCACTCCACTGTGCAGCTTGGTCAGGTGGCCATAGGATTTTTCATTTTTAAAATGTCATGCATACAGAAAGTAAGGCATAAAGTTGCTTGCAACACTGCACACAGGTCTGGCAAAAACATCCACAGGTGATAGTAACTTCACAGCTCTTCAGAAAAAAGGCTCGGGGCATCGATAACTCAGTGCTGACGCTTTTCAACACCCAGACTTGATGGCTAGATAAATAGTAAAGGAATAGCTTCAGTTAAAAAATAGTACGTATGATACAAGGCTGATTTCATCTCCAAATCTTCAAAATCCTATGAAGTAACTGTGTTCTTCAAGTAGCATTATAGTCTGACCTTTGCCTCGATGTGCAATGTGTTTGTTCACCTGATGGCCAGGATGGCAAACTTGTCATCAAAATTTTTAAGTAGTATAAGCATTCTTTGTAATATGTAGTAATCTAAACGTATTTTAAAATAGTCTGTTCATTCTCAGGAAATCATTTTGAGTAGTGAAATTACTATAATAAGATTACTGGAGGAAAGGGCTGATTTGGCAACTGTATTAATTTATAAACCACTTAGACTTATATTGTCAACAGAATCCTGTTGTTGGCTGCACTTTTACTCATTATGTGGCTTTTCTTGGGAAAATCAAGATGATGAACAAATGTAAAGATTTACTCATTGATTTATTTATTCATGCCCAAACATTGGTTTAATTCCTTACTGACTGAAGTGTTTGGTTTGATTTTAGGGACACCACAGTGCAGTCTCTGACTCTTCAGCCCTCAGTTAAAGATGGACTGATTGTGTATGAAGACTCACCTCTGGTCAGTAAGCCAATGATAACAGTATTTTAAAGTGTGTTTTGCTTGTAACTGTATCTCAGCCTATGGATGGGTTAACTGTCTGATTAAAGCACACGCATGTGTCATTTTAAACGCACATTTCTATCAAAATGACATTATTTGGAAAGTAACATATTCTTTTACTGCACTATTTCTCCCGAGTGAAAGAGAGTCCAGGACTGACACCAATCCTCTGCTTACTTTCTGAGATTGTTTTTAAGTCTGCTGTTGTTCTAAACTAACAAAACATTAACTCAGTGTTTTGGGAAGCTGACTCAAATCTAAGCCAGGCCACAATGCTGCACAGAAGGCAGCCATCCTGGGGCTACTGTTGGCCAGGCCACAAGGCTGGGGACTTTGAGATTTCTGCCAGGAGTCTCCAAATTTATCCTAAATTTAAAAGGGAAAAAAATCTTATCAAGTGTTTGAGACTATATTATGAAATTTTGTGTTGAAAGGAAGCATCTTAAGGCAGTTGTCAGGTGGATGTTGGGCTGTAGGGAAGCCCTGGGATACTGTTCCAGGGGTGGGAAAGCACAGTCTGAGGCTCGGGACAGCCACAGCTGGTTGGAGGATCCCAGGCCTGTGATGAGGCTGGGGCTGTATGGTTCTCAGACTCTTGGACACCCAGGAACCACTGGAATCCGCGGAAGAGCTGAGAATGGAGTGGGGGCCTGTGGGCTGGATCTACCCTGGGGTCCGGCTGGTCCTACAGTGATAGTCCTTGGCTTGTTGGCAGCAGCAGGCTTGAGCTTGGCTTGGTGGCTGCCATGGCTGGGAGTGCAGAGAGGCCTTCTGTGGGAAATTAGATGGGGCCTCTATAAGTGAAGTCCTTCTCCAGGACTCCCCATGGTGGATTCCAATTAAAAGATACAGTCCATGATTTTAAAGCATTTATTGTCTTGGTAGAAGGTGGATGAGTAAAACCATACCCCACTTCTCAGGATGGGCCTGAGATTAAATACCTTTTTCAGGGAGGAATATCTGGGAAGGAAAGCTTATTGGCTAATCCCTCCAGGCTTTTAGGTACCTCATTAAAATGGAGATCTGTCTTGAGGCTATGTGAACACAGGTCACATCCTCTACAAGTGGAGGGGCTTATGTCATTGCCCAAGTGTCACTGATGGTCACAAATCTATGGGGGACTGTGGCTAGTGACAGGGGCCTGGTATCTGGGAATAGGCAAACTGCCTACCGTCCCTTCAGGATTTCCAGGGTTTTGAGCTTTAGCTCATCTGGGAACCAAGCTACCTTTCACAGTCCCACAAAGGCCAGCCTGGTCTACAGAGTAAGTTCCTGGACATCCAGGGCGACACAGAGAAACCCTGTCTTGAAAAACCAAATCAAAACAAGACAAAGAAGGTGGGGAGCATCCTCCATCAGTTTGCATTTCAAATGATTAGTTAGCACTGCAGTCAGAACAGACTATGACATGATTACTATGTTATAGATTATTGGTATCTTTTAGAAGAAAATCTTAGGTTTATGTTGAAGTGCATAGAGTATTTCCTGTCTGCCTCCTTAAAAGCACAAGGAGAGACATGACAAGGTAGGTCAGGTTGACAGCGTCCATCTTCCTACTCATGACCCCTCTGCGTGGTTACTGAAGACCTCACCAGCTTGCCTGCCTTTCTCCTTCCTATGTAAACATTTACAGACTACACCTTTCTACAAGATCAGCCTAATGCTTTTACCTGTATTTTCTATACCTGCTTCAGTTTCCCAAAGTAAGTCTATTCTGTGTATTCTGCCAAGCTCAGTGTCCTGCAGACTACCAGGGCTCCATTTTCGTAATGTCGGAACTCACACGTGTGTAGTTATGTCCCATTACTTTGTGAGGTGAACTGCATATTCCCTGCTCTGGCATCCCATTCCTTAGCAGTAGAAACCCAATTGTCCTTCCTGTGCCCTCTGTTACATTTACTGTCCTAGAGACAACACAGGCTCTCCATGTTCACTCCTCCCTCCACAAATGCAGTTTGACCATTGATTCTCTTTGCCTTGAATACTCCCCCACCCCCCACTGATCTATACAACTGTGACAATATTGGAAGATCCATGAAAGCAGTTTTCTGTTTTCAGTGACTGTTCTGACAGACTCCTCCCAGCTCTGTGGTCCTTCATCTACCTCTTATACTCCTTAAGGGCCCCCTGTTCTAGGGTGTGAAACGTTGTTGAGAATGGTTCTAACACTGAGAGGAACAAAGCTTGCTGCCATGTTTTAGTATCTGTGATGCTTCTGTCACTGACTATGTGGTAGTGGACCTGTAACTTACCAGCAGCTCTGGTAAGTTCAAAGCAATGAGCAATGAGCTTTTAGTAGTGCTTACTTCGGTTCTTTTCTTGATTATGATAAGTTTTCTCTCTTCAAAAGGTTAAAGCAGTAAAGTTGGGTCATATTCTAGTAGTAGATGAGGCAGACAAGGCCCCAACAAATGTCACCTGTATTTTGAAAACTCTGGTAGAAAACGGAGAAATGATTCTCGCGGACGGAAGACGCATTGTTGCAGGTGAGTACTAACAAGCCACGTCTTCCTGCTGTGTCAGTTTGCGTCTGTAGTATGCTTTGTCGGCTGTTTTGTTTTGTTTGATGCCAAGAGTAGACTAGGCGTTTCAGTCATGGAGTCACATGCTCTGTCACTGCACATCACCCACAGCCCTAGTTTCCCGTTTCTATCATCAGTCCCTGACGATTGTGATAGTAGGACTGAGACAAATGAGCTTTATACTGTTTTATTCTGAAAAATGTCAGCCTTGAACCTGTATGCTAAGTTTTCATATATTTGGGTGTGAGTCCATTATTGAATTGCTATCTGGAAATTTTTAGAAACACTGGCGTGTTTCTCTTGCTTACAAAATTTACTTTATATTATTGGCTCGGTACATTTAAAAATCACTAACATGGGCTGGAGAGATGGCTCAGTGGTTAAGAGTACTTGCTGCTCTTCAAAGCATCCAGGATCTATTCCTAGAACCCCCGTGTTCACTCAATCTGTAACTCCAGTTCCAGGAAATCCAGTGTTGTCCTCTGGTCTCCACTGCCACCAGGTACACAAGCCGGTGAACACATGCAGGCAAAATGCTAGACACATTTTAAAGATCACTGGGTGTTTTGTTTAATTTGTATGTGTGTGTACATTTGTACATATATGTATATCTCACTCAGGAAGAGGTTATTCTCTGCTTTAGATTTTCTTTTCTTCCTACCCAAACATTCTTTTGCAGCTATTGCTGGAAAAGAAATGAAGATAAATTAATCTCATCAGTGTTGTCTCTGTTTAGATTTCTGTTGCTGTCATAAAGCTGTGTGATCACAAGCAGCTTTGGGGAAAAAGGGTTTATTTCGGCTTATAGTTTGCAGCTTACACCTCTCAGGCCACAGTCCATCACAGAGGGGAGTCAGGGCAGGAACTCAGGGCAGGAGCTGAGGCAGGAGCTGAGGTAGAGACCATGGAGGAGCGTGGCTTACTGGTTGTGCCTGGTAGGGCTCTCAGTTTGCCCTTTTATGCACCCAGGACCCCCCTGCCTAGGGGCTCATTACCCACAGTGGGGCTAGGTCCTCTCATATCAATCACCAACAAAGAAGATGACTCATAGACTCTTCTACAGGGGCTCCTACCCAGGCATAGTTTCTCTCAGTAGAGGTCCCCTCTTCCCAGGTGAACTACCATGTGTTAAGCTGACTAAAAAACAAAACCTAGCCAGCACAAGTATATATAACTGCAGACAATGTAAGTTTGCCAAATACAATGCAAGATTCTTATTTCAGAGTTTTTGTTTTTGTTTTTTTGTTTTTGTCTCTTGAAAGACATGAAAATTAAAAACTAGCCATAGAAAATACATAGCCAGTACCGTAAAATCTTCACTACTTGAAGAGCACACATAAAGAGGGCTCCGCTAGAAAGCTCAGCATCTTAGAGGTGGTCCTCTGTGATACTGTTGGTGACAGTCCCTACTGCAGCCTCTGCTTAGCACCAATAATAGCATTTTAACATTTCTCTTTCACAGTTTAAGGCAAATGAGAATTTGCCTTAGCATGAGTATTGTCCCTTGACAGAATCCCTCAGATTCCCAGATACTAGAACTCAGCCTCCTCCCTTGCTCTGGTGCTTATAGCACTACAAAGAGAGTGCACCAAGAAAGGACAAAGCTGTGGTCAAGTGTTGACTGGATCTGGCCCTCAGTGTGCTCTCCTGTGATTTGGAAGGCTAGCTTAGAAGTAGAAGAATACAGTAATTTTTAAACTCAAGTGTGATTTTTAAACAGCTTTTTTTTTTTTTTTTGGTGACACTAGAATCAGGAACACCTGTTTTGAGGAAAGTTTCACAAACTACCCATTTTATTTTTTCAGATGCAGCTAATGTGGATGGAAGAGAGAACGTGATCGTGATTCATCCTGACTTTAGGATGATGGTTCTGGCCAACAGGCCTGGCTTCCCGTTCTTGGGCAATGATTTCTTTGGAACTTTAGGTAAAAACAATGACTTAATAATGGCAATGATAGTTTCGGCCACCATGCTGTAGTGGCTGCTGTTACTCACCATGGGCTGTGTTTTTCCTAGCCACACGGGGAGGGCAGAGCTTTAGGTACTCAGGGGAGTTATTTTCCTGAGATCACTTAGCTACTGAGTGGTGGAGCTGAGCTTTGTGTGCAAGTCTGGCTTAGCGCGTCCTTCTTAAGCAGTTGTACTAAACTTTACTGTTTAATGCTACATAATGAATGGCTCCTAGTGTCTGCCTCTGCCTTCTCGAGCTAAAGAGACCAAGGCCAGCTCTGAAGAGACTGAGTCATACTGAGTAGAAAGGCCCCCAAGGATGCGTCGTCATCATCATGCATGAAGGAGGATTCCTCTACTCTGGACTCTCACACACAATACAAAGCAAGCCTGTGCTCCTCTTAGGCAGTTCATGCAGGATTTGCCCCAGTGGTTTTTCTGAATAGCCATCTAAGTACAAGGACACTCAGTACAGCATTAGGTGTAGTAACTAGAGTGAAAACAACTACAGTCCTTCCAAAGGAGACTAGATAAAGAAATTCTTCTGCATCCACACAGTAGAGTAGTGTGCCAGAAAAATATCAGTAACTAGCATGCTGAAGTGAAAAGCAGTCCTCAGAGTAGTAATTAAAACAGAAAGTCATGGAAATGAGGGTGGCAGTCCATACATCCCAGAAGCAACTGGTGTATGCTGTAATGAGGGTGGCAGTCCATACATCCCAGAAGCAACTGGTGTATGCTGTAGGCTCCCTTAGACTCTTTAGGTTGTTTCTATTTTAGATTCCTGCATTACTGCTGCTGTTACAAATGTGCTCATATGAACACTCCAGAGCAAGCCTATAGCTCTCTCTAGTATGGAAAGGCATAAGTTCTTCCCAGAATCAGGATCTTCATAGCTGCGCTCACCCAGGGGCCCTTTCCTCACATTCGTCCCAAGGCCTACAGTGATGCTCGGTGTCTGTGCTGTCTCTGTCTGCCATTGCCAAGTGTCACTCTCATTCCTAGGCGACTTGCTCCTTGTTCCCTGCCACCCACTCCAACCCTTTTCCTCCCCTTCTCCATCTTCCTCTTCCCCTTCATTCTCTTCTTCCCCTTCTCCCATATCTCTACTCTAATCCTCTCTGCACAGTGGTTGCTGGACAACTTCGGTCTTCTCATCCTGGCCGCATACACCTTAGATTTTTGGTTTTGTCTGTTTGTTGAGACAGGGTCTCTCTATCTAATTACTGTTCTTCCCTCCGCCTGTTTGTTGCTTATAGCAAACTCAGAGCAGTTGTTTGTGTTCAGAAGTTCAGTTCCCTCTCCATTTCCTCTTCTCCCTTCTCCAATCATTTCTAATCACACCTTTGCCTGAGTCACCCCAGAAGCCATTCTTAAGTGTTCAGGGCCATTTCTGTGACTAAGACTAGTGATGGCTCTTTGGCAACGGCTTTCCTTGAAGTGCTTAGGGTAGCTGGCACACGGAGTCTCTGTCCTCTCCTTCCCTGCCTCCTGGTCCTTCCTCAGGTGCTTTGGGCTTCCTCCTCCATTGATGATCATTCCTTCTCAGGTTCTTCACCGACTCCTTCTGAGAATGCGCTACTCCTCTTTTCTCTGCCTGCACTCATTCCCTTGGTACAATCAAAGTACGCCATTTTACAATACCAATTAAATAGCTGTTATTGCCATGAATTCTCTCTAGCCAGACTCTCCAGTTCCCTGCTGAACACACTTATTTCCAACTTGCCTGTTATTAGCACCTTACCTCAGATCTAATATTTCCACAGTATGAGATTGAATTGCTAAATGAATTTTTTATTTCTTAATCCCCTTGATTTATGATAATAACTCCATCCTTTTTGACAGAAAATATTTCTTGACTTTTCTTTCTCTTACCAGGAAATCTTACTGGCTCTTAAAACACATTCCAAATGATGACACCATTGTCAAGACTGGCCAGCACTTTGGCTGGAGCTACCACCCTCTCATCTTAATTACAACAACAACAACAACAATAATAATAACAATAACAATAATAGAGTCATTAATGAGATTCTTGCTTCTGCTCTTGCTTGTTGTCATGAGCTCAGAAGGATCTATTAATAAATTTTTGCCAAATAAGTTAGCCTGCCACAATTTCATGTCAGAAAACACTAGACTCTGGGTCAGAAGCTAAGGAGGGAACTTTGAGCAGTAGTAGAGCAAAGCTGAGTGGTGTGGTACACCAGCACTGGGGAGTGATAACCAGTGTGAGTGATCACACTGGGATGCCATGTGGAAGACCTGAACGTCAGTAACAAGCCTGTAATAGCTTGCCTAACTGCGTTCCAGAGAGATTACCTTCCAAAGTCATCGCTCTGTGACATCCTTGGAGGACAGTTTGGTCAGAGCCTCTTCTGGCAAAATGAATAGCAGTGCTGCAGACCCAGAGATGGACATTGGTCCCCACACCAATCATGGTTCTCAATGGTTCTCAATCTGTGGGACACGACCATTTCACAGGGGTCATGAAATGTGAACACAGATGTTCACATTATAATTCATAGCTGTAGCAAAATCACAGTTATGAAGTAGCAACAAAAATAATGTTATGGTTAGGGTTCACCACAATGTGAGGAACGGTAGTAAAGGGTTGCAGCATTAGGAAGATTGGGAACCACGCCCTATCCCATCTACAGTCTGTTCTCCACAGCAGAGTAATCCTCTGGGGGGAAATCCCCTGGCTCCTTGTTTCACTGAGCTCAGCCTCCCGAGCCTCTGTTCAGTGATTTCTAGCATCCTTGGTGATGTCTCCCACATCCCGTCTCTCCAACTCTCCTGCCTCACCCTTCCCTGTGCCAGGTACACTTGCTTTAGCTGAGTCGACCACCTAGAATGTTGTTGAAAACAGCCTTGTTCTGTCAGGCTTTGCCTTCTCAGTGAAGCCCCCACGACTGCCCTCTCCCACCTCCGGTTGTACTGCTGTGGACCATTCTAACTTATGATCCTTGTAACAATGTAATTCCACAAGGAAGGGGAGTCTTTAAATCATTGATGTATAATACCTAGGGCTGTACCTAGGTAATATAAGGTGTCTGGAAGATGTTTAATAAGTATTTGGTGACTGCATAGTAGAGGGATCAACCTTTTTACATTCAGGACAACTTTCAGTTTCAAAATCAAACAAACAAACCAGAGCTGTCCTGCATGTTTGTATTTGAAAATATCAGTCTGTGAGATGATGCTCAAAGCTGTGATACTCACTCTGCTTTATTACTTTAAACATACACGGGCACTCTTACCTATGCACACACAAAATAGCTGTGTATCCAAATGGTTCCTAAATCAAAATAAGGCCTCATTGCTGCTGGTCTGGACTGAGCCATTCCAACTGAGTGTATTGCCAGGGACAAAGGACCCTGGCCCTGTGTATTTTAATATCTCCCAGGAAGCATGTATTTGGATATTACATACCTTTTCATAGAAATAAACTCATGCAGAACAAAGCATACATCGGTTAGTTTTCTTCTGGGTCAGGCATTGAGCCACATCCATACAGTCACAGAGCTCTGATCTAACAGGTTTTCTTTTTTCTCTTGAGAGTCTCTCCCATGGCATACAAATCTTTCTTCTTTGTACACTCCTATTATTAGATAGGCTTTCTGAGATTTGCTAAGCAACTACTGACTTTAAACCAGGATTGCAATTTGTTCTGCAGGCTTACAGTGGATTGACTGCTCACTGAACGGAATTCTTCTTCTTTTCTGTAGGTGACATTTTTAGCTGCCATGCCATTGACAACCCCAAGCCCCATTCAGAGCTTGAGATGCTCAAACAGTATGGCCCCAATGTGCCTGAACCCATCCTTCAGAAGCTTGTGGCAGCCTTCGGAGAGCTGAGGAACTTGGCTGACCAAGGGATTATCAACTATCCATATTCCACCAGAGAAGTTGTCAATATTGTCAAACACTTACAGGTGTGGATGCCCCTGTGTTTTCCAGACTGCACAGTTTATAACTGCCATTGCCATTCTATGATAGGTCAACCAGACAGCCTGATATGATGTCTGCATAAGCTAAGAAATAGATCTAAGAGACCAAGGGATGATCTACTTCAGTCTTGGAGTTGACTTTGGCAAGTTTTGTGCCTTGAGCATTACCAATCAGCTAAAAACTTTGATGGGTTGATTTTGGTTTTATTTTGAAATTTGATATGGTGTATGTGTTTGTTTGTGTGTGTGTGTGTGTATGTGTGTGTGTCTGTGTGTGTGTGTGTGTGTGTATGTCTGCGTGTGTGTTTTGGAAGGGAAAAATAGCTCAGCAACAAGGAAACGTTTCTATTGTTTGGCTTTTTACAACCAGCCTGTGGTGTCTGGGTAGGAAATATTACAAATGACATGAAGGTAGAAGTAGAACAAGACCTAATAGACAATACACTAAAAGAAAGTTTGTCAAGGTAGGTAAGTGCTCAAGAGAATAAAATTCCTGTGATCATGTACAATGTATAATCCACTTGATAAAGAAAAGAAGAAAAAAACCATGTCAACTCTGTAGAGGAAATACTGATCTCCAGACAACAGCCACAGCCTTGAAACTCTTGAACTCTCTTTGGTCTCTAACCCTCCAAGAAAACCTTACTGAGAAAATAGCGTGCTGGGAGGTCAGAAGGGAGAGAGATGGTTAAAGCGAGAGAAGCTTCCATGGCAGAGGAAGAGATTCTATTACACACAACAGTTAAATGATTATATCCATTAAGATAGAATTATAAAAAATGACAAACAGGTCAGTTCATGTGCTTTAATTATACTGCAGCATGTACACAGACAGAAGTACTGCATTCTATCCTGAGGCCTGAAAAACTGATTTGAAAAATGTATTTTTATTATATATTATGTTTTTATTATATAATATATACTTTCATTATATATATATATGTTCATATATCTATGTTTTATTTTATGTATATGTGTGTATGTGTGTATATAATAAATATAAATATATTTATGTGGGAAGAAAAAGAAAAGCTTACTCTGTGTCTGAGGCCTTGCTAAGTGCAGCACACCAGCCTGGATGGCAGCTCCAAGAGGAAACGGGAACAGTCAGTAGAGGAGCCACCAGCACACGTTGAGCTGTGGTGGCTCCTGCCTTCTCAGCATTGTGTTCCAGGGAGCAGCAGGCAGAACCCTACTCCATTTCCTGTCCTTAAGTTCCTCTTCCCCTCCTTGTGATTTTATCTTTTTTCCCATTTATTTATAGACTGAGTGTTCTAGACTTGTGTGTGTTGACATTCAACATTTTATTTAGCTGGTTTGTTTAGCTTGGTCAATCTGGTATACCCATTTTTCTTTTTGTAAATTACTTTTTACTTAGAATACAGAACAATGGGTTTTATTAGGAGATTTTCATACAGGTATGCATGGTGCCTCTCTCTGTCCATGCCTCTCTCTGCTCTTCCCCATTATTCCTCCTCACCTCACCTCATATTACTTCCTTCTCTCCACGTCGTTCCCTCTGCTGCGTGTGTGTCTGTGTGAGTGTGTGCACATAGTTACAACGCCCGTGCATGTAAGAGAGAACGCTAGAACGCAATAGTCCATCTTTCCGTTCTCACCCTCCTTTGTCCCCCACACCGCTCCTCCTTTAAACCTCATTCTCACCACTTAGAGCCCCCCTTCCACTTGCATGTCCTCTGTGTGCTCGCTCAGTGCAGAATCCACATGAGAGAGAACACAGCATGCTTGTCTCTGCTTCTGGCTTGCATCATGTCTCATGATCTCCAGCTCCATGCATTTTCCTCCAAGTGACACACTTCGTTTCTTTATGGCTGCATAAAACCGGATGTGTCTACATACCATATATCAATCCATTCATCAGTCAGCAGACGTCTAGTCTGTTTCATGTCTTGGCTGATGGAATAGTGCAGCAGTAAGCAGGTCAAGAAGCCAACTGAGGGTCTGAGCAGGGGTCCACACCTGAGGTATGCAGCAGAAATGGAGGAGGTGCAGTCCTCCTCCTCAGTCGCTGCTAAGCACAAGTGTGTGTGTTTCCTTACTGCCTGGTTATTGGACACAGCTAGTGCATTTCTGCTGAAGTACGTCGGTGTGCTGTTGCTCTGTTTTACAAACGTATGATGATGTAAGCTTTATCTCATAGATAATGAGAACATTTTTTTTTCCATACAGAAATTTCCCGCTGAAGGCCTCTCCAGTGTGGTTCGGAATGTATTTGACTTTGATTCTTACAACAGTGACATGAGGGAGATTTTGATGAACACTTTGCACAAATATGGGATCCCCATTGGAGCAAAGCCTACCAATGTGCAGCTGGCAAAGGAGTAAGGAAACCCCCTGTTGGTATAACCTTGAGCATTGTTCTTCTGACTTAGGCATTGTTAATCTACTGTAGACACTACTAAGCCGACTTGGTGTGGGTGGGAAGCCCTCCAGGAGTAGTGTTCTTCAGATGCTACTGTTTGCTGGCTGGTTCTCAGTTAAGTAGCATCATTTATAGTCCTGTAAATTAAAATTTTTAATTTTTAATGACTATCCCACGAGTAGATGTAACACACTCAAATAAAGGGAAATATTTGTTTCTTTCTCAGTCTCTGTCCTTTTGTTGAATGACTGTGGGTCTTGTTATTTCATAATCCAGTGCACATCAGTGTGCAGCCGTGAAAACTGCATAAAGAGCAAAATGTTCATTTGTCAAGATGCTTTCTTTATGACAGATAGGCTTCTAAATATTCCAGATTAATGCAGATCTGAGGGTGCTTATTCTAGCTTTATAGATGACAGAGGTAGTGAGAAAAATCGGATTCCTTGCACATGGGATGACAACCCACCTTTTTTATATGTTCAAACCAAATATGTTGTTGACCAGACGGTAGTTGGCATCTCTGTCTACAAAATGTAGGTTATCATAAATTCACATGAAGCAATCACAGTTCTTAAGGTAAATTACTGGACCTGATTCTCTTATGGGAGGCACTATTTAGAATGAGTTATGTTTAAGTCAGTGATTAGTCTGGCAATATATGTTTTCCTAAGTCCACATATCATCATTCTTTGAAGTCATTATAAAAACATCATATAGAAGCCAAGAAAAATAAATTACTAACATACCAAGAATTTCTCAAAGAGAAACAAATATTTCCCTTCTGTGGTAAAAGCACAAGATGGTGTTATGGTAGACATTCTGAGTGTGCTGGTTTGTGTTGTCAATGAGTAATTTTCTTTCAGGAATCCTGAGTGGGAGTCAGTTGCTTATGCTGATGTTTTTCTATACAATACTGTTTTAGTGATTGGTTAGCGTCATTATGGACATTTTGAACAATGTAATTTCTCGTGTACAACATCTTCTGTATTAGAGAGTTGAGAACATGTCTTTAATATACAAGCTTCTGTTACTCTTACAGACCCTTCTCTTTCTTTTCACTTGGCAATTGGATGGTTTAATCACTGCAAACACGCTTATATAATTAAGATTCTATCTCTGTGGAAAGTAGACTTGTGAATTGCAGCTAATTTCTTAGTGTATTATTTATTGGTATAACATGAATTAGTTCTGCACACCAATTATAAGAAAATTGTTGGCAGTTTTCTTTTGGAAGGAAGGCAGAATAATGACTTGACTTGTTATGCTTAGTTGTGAAGAACAGTGCTTAGTGCAGTGTGCTTGTACCTGCCAGGGCAAAAGACTGCCGTCTCTGTGCTCACAGCAGTGGTCTGGAGAGAAGAGGGTCGACCTTGCACTTGAGATTGAGCTAGACACAGCTGCATATACCTAAGAATAAGCCAAGAGCAAATGTGGAGAGGTGACGTGTTCTGGGGATAGAGGTGTTTGTATCTTGTAGAATGTGCACAGTCATTCAGAGCAGGTTTTCATCTGTAATTTGCAGTGACTCCAGCAGCTCACAGTACTGCTGCTTTCTGGTCCTTCCACAAAACCCAGGGGTTCCAAAAGACTATTCCTGTCAGGTTGCCAGCCTTACATTGGAGAGGTCAGCTGGTAAACTCAGCAAGGCTTGGGATTTAGTACACCGTCGAATCTTAGATTGCATCCCTCTGTCGGACACAGCTGCACTCATAAAGGGATGAGTTTCTCTTCAGTTGAATTTGGAGCAGTTTTTTTCACTGAATGGAATCCCTGCTGGTAAAAATGAGAGCATTTTATTATTAAAAACATAAGAATAAAATTTGCTGTTCAGATCAGGGCACTTTTGAGAATGGAAGAAGTGTTGGCAGTAACTGTAAAAGGAGATGTGACATGGGACACAGGACTGTCCTGGTCCAGCCAGAGTGTGCTTTATCCTTATACAGCTCCTCACAGCCTCTGCCCTCACAGCCTCTGCTGTCTCACAGCCTCTGCTGTCTCACAGACTCTGCTGTCTCACAGACTCTGCTGTCTCACAGACTCTGCTGTCTCACAGCCTCTGCCCTCACAGCCTCTGCTGTCTCACAGACTCTGCCCTCACAGCCTCTGCTGTCTCACAGACTCTGCCCTCACAGACTCTGCTGTCTCACAGCCTCTGCTGTCTCACAGCCTCTGCTGTCTCACAGGCTCTGCTGTCTCACAGACTCTGCCCTCACAGACTCTACTGTCTCACAGCCTCTGTCCTCTAGCAGAGTGGTACTGTTCCCTGTGTCTGCAAAAGCAAACAGACTTTATAAGTAGTAACCCACATTGAGCATCCTAATCTGAAAATCCAAACTCTGTGTCAAAAATGATGCCACAGCTGGACATGGTGGCACATGCCTTTTAGGAGGAGAAGGTAGGGGGACCTCTGTGAGTTCGAGTACAGCCTCATCTACAAAGTGAATCTTAGGTAGTCAGGACTATGTAGAAAGACCTCATCTCAAAAATTTTTTAAAAGATGCTAAAGAGGAAAACTGCATACCTAAAGTCACATGACAAACTCGACTTAAACACAGATATACTAAAAATGTATAAAATGATGTCTAGCTGTGTGGGTAAGTTATACAGAAAACTAATATTTGTACTTGGGCTCATCCCCACATTGTTTATATGCAAATACTAAAAAATTCAAGTCTCCAGACAGTTCTGGTGTCAAGCTCTCACAGAAAAGCTCTGGCCTTGGCCAGTACAGCATCTCCCCCACTAGAGAATGACTGTGGACAGTACATGCATAGACTTTGAAACGGTTGGATTCCCATTCCTAAGAGAGAAGGGTAAAAATGGTCCAAGTACTTTAATATCTTCTTTCCATAAATGAAGATTCTTGTTAAAACCTTTAATTCTCTTGTTACATAATTAACCATCATCCTGATTGGATGGGAGTAAGATCACACAGTCTCTAGAAAATGCAGGCACAGCTACCTGAAGATGAGAGTGGGGAGATAATTTCGTTACTACCTCATGAAGCTCAGAAGAGAAGTGCAGCAGGCATTGGAACAGAGGGAGGTTTTTACGTGGTATTGATATGCAGCCGCAGATTGTCTGTCCTTCCTCAATTCAAATCAGAATACATATGGGTTGTTTAAGAGTGGTGGTGTCAAGCCAGGAATTCAATACCAGCACTTGGGAAACAGAGACATCCAGATCTCTGAGTTGGAGGCCAGGCTGATCTAGACAATGAGTTTCAGGACAGCCAAGACTACACAGTATGAGCCTATCTAAAGAGAAGAAAAAAAACTCCATCATTTTAGTGCCCTGTGGTGAAATACCCAGAAGAAAAGTGTTCTCTCCCTCTTTTTCTCTTAAATAGTACAGAGCATTTCCAGGCCCAGTGTGATAAGAACTTTACTGTCTTGTTTAATAAAGCTTGCAGGCCTGTTGGGATTAGCTGGAGGGAGGGGGTGGTTTTGTTTTATTTGTTTGTTTTAGTGGTTTGGTCACAATATAGCCCGTCTTCTTGATGCACAAACATTCCCAGATCCTGGTACCAGGTCTGAACTGACGGTCAGACTTCCATATTGCCCTTAACCCCTTTCTATTAGGACCTTCTCAGGATGGTTTTGGTTTATCCCCTTTGCAATTTCTACTGCATGAAAAAGGACATGTTAAAGAAATGATAAATACGATCAATCAGGCACATGGGGAGAAATGACTTCCAAATAGAAATATGCTTCATAGGGAATTGAAATTCCGTTATTTTTTTTTTTTTTGCTCAGTGGCTAAATAACTCGTCAGTGGTGTGTGTCTGCCATATGGAGCCGTTCAGGTCTGCATGCTGTAGTGTCATGGGCAGACATGGGAATACTTGGATTGAAACTATTGCTTTGGTTTTAAATGCTATTTTTGTATGTGTTGTATGTATATGGTACCATTTAATTTATGTATATATGTATATAACATATTACATACAGGACAGGATTAGTTCTAAACATCCAAAGAAAAACATATATACACCATGTACTATAAACATAGGTACGTATGCTTATAGTTACAAACTTCCTTAGCATAGATTGCATGCCTGTTCCTCAACTCAGCTCTTATTCTGAAGCTCCTTTTAAGAGTAACATTCTGCTATCATATCGGTGCTTCCAAATTAAAAGGTCTATTTTAGGATAATTTATAAAAATCCATCATGCTGGAGATGTATTTTAAAAGAAGGAGAGCATTTTTTCAGCCTCCACTTTAAATGACATACACTATTTTATACTTAACCGCAATTAAAATGGAAGAACTGTCATTTCATACAAAATAAAATGTAGATGCTTGAGAATGCTATGATTACAGCATTTTATTGTCACAATAATGAGATAAGGATAATGGAATCATATTAGACGGTGGCAGCAGAAGCACGGTAGGTGACGAGTGCCTCGTGCTCTCCAGGCAGTGTGAGCTACACCAGCTAAAGTAGTTCTCACAGTAAACCTGTTAGACACGCATCCACATGCATACACACCGTGCATGAAGCTGCATCTGTAGATAAGGAACTTGAGACAGAGAGTCTTAGAGACTATTAGAAAACAGAGGCAGAGTTGCTCTGTGCGTGTGTGTGTGTGTGTGTGTGTGTGTGTGTGTGTGTGTGTGTGTCTGTGTGTCTGTCTGTCTGTGTGACTGTACCAGCATGCTGTGTGTGTCCCAACGACAATATAAACAATGTTATTGGCAACTTCTGAAACAGTTATTAGAAACTGAAATTTTTTTTATTTTTTGTTTTTTTAAAAAGGACTTTACAAAATAAAAGCAAAGAAACTTATGATTTTCAGTTATTCTACTTGGAAGCCTATGATTCATATACTTGCACTGTGTGCTCACACAGGTGTATGTAAGTTTTCCCTGTGACATGATGGAAGCTCTTAGAATAAGACTCTGAATGACCATCTCTGACTTCTGTGTCTCCTGACTCGGAACACAGGATGAATTCTCGTTGACTGTGGTCCTTGTGAGATGAATAAACAGAGTTACCTCCAGCTTCCAGAGTTGCCTCTGCTTCTTGCCCTGCCTGTGACACACAACCTTGAAACCACGTCAGTGGCCACTCTTTTTACTCCAGATTCATTGCCCTTGACTTGGTATCTCTTCCGGCACCTCTTCATTTTTTCTTAAGCCACTTTTCTTATTGCTAATTTGTAAACAAAATACCAAGAAACCAAAGACTTCCATATATTCAACCCTACAGGAATAACTGTTTGGGGTTTTGCTTGATTTTTGTGAATCACGTTCTCTTGTATTCCAGACTAGCCTCTGAGCACTCGGCCATGTGTCACCTTGGGCATGTGTCACCTTGCCTAGTTTATATGATGCTAGGAAATCACTCTACCAACTGAGCCACTTCGCAGGCTCCCAGGATTGCCTGCTGATAAATCTCTGGGACCTTTTACAGTCCTATGTGCTGTGTCATGGTACTGAGGCATCAGGTTGTTTCCAGTCATTTTATCTTCCTGAGGCTTTTCTCTTAGGAGTGCACAAGTTCCTAAGAGACACACTTTCTAAAACGCTTCATCCTCAAGTATCTTTGTTGAAAAATAAAAATAACTAAATAGATTTAACTACGTATAGCACTTCTCTTTTTGCTCTGTTCCCTTCCCTCCTTGGATTTTAAGCTTAAGACACTTACTCCCACCACTGAGCAGACTTGTAAGCCATGGGAGAGCCTCTCAAGAGAAAAAGAAGACCTGTTAGATCAGAGCTCTGTGACTATATGGATGTGGCTCAGTGTCCTTGTGCTTCCACACATACACAGATATTCTCACTAGATGGCTTGTACATCTAAAATTTGGTGTGATACACCAGAGAAGTAACCACTGGTGGTGACAGAGCCTTGGTAGAGCCTGGCAATTACTACTCAGATGTCTTGTTGCTAGGCATTCTCCTACCTCTTTATTTAAAATGTTGTAAAATCTCACTTTGAAGCTAAATAATATGACATTGAATTGATGAGTTACAGAAGTATGCTAACCCATGGTTTTAATAGGAGTTTTTGATGGTCTTCACTTTAAACAATTTAAAATAAAATGGTATCTACCCTTCACTGGGAGAGGCTTTCTGTACTGTTTTAGTTTTGGAAAGTATATATCACTTTCGTATTCTAGTTTTTAAGCATCCAGTGTGTTGACATGGGAATTTTTCATTTTTTTGTTTTAAAAGCTAAGTAAAAGTTTTTCTATTTAGAAATTGCTCTTCCTTGGAACTTTTACTTCTATCACAATAAAGCATTGGTCCGACTCCAGCACCTCCTCTGAGGACAGAATATTTCCGTTTCATCTGTGGCAGATGAGAGATCAAGTCAGCAGGCACTCCGGTATTTCAGTACAGTAGGTTTGGAGTTGGTATGCATCAATCCAAAAATGTCAACTGGAGATACACAGAATGCCCCCCAGCCCCCTCCCACCACCAGAGCCTGAGCCCAGGGCCTCTTGCATGCAGAGCACATGGTCTGCCACTGAGCTATCCCCAGCCAGCCTCTACACATCTTTAAAGCGTCAAAAATTATAGTAGTTGGTATCTTTCAACTCCTGACCTCTTTCCCTAAGAACACTAGGAATATCAACTCCCCTGTTGTACGAGATGTGCATGTGTGTTGGGATTCGTCTTACACATGAAGGAACCAGGGCTCAGTTCCTTGAGTGATGTAAGAAATGATATATAAATAGCAGGATAGGGCATTCAACCACGCTCCTTCTACTCTGAAGTCTCCAAGTTATTCAAAGAAATGTCCCTGATTGCTAGAGAAAAGGAACATCTTTTACAGTATTTCTTATCCATTTTTTTCTCCTTATAAGATTCCTCTGTTCAGATCCCAAGCACATTTTTTGAATGAATCAACTGCTTAATTTGTTTGTTTTTTTTACCTCTTTTTATATATTCCAGATATCCATCCTCTGTCAGATATATAGCCATTTCTTTTACTGAATGGCTGAAACTCTGTGTACCATGTGGGATCTTCAGTTTTGTTCCATTTGCCTGCCCATCTGTGCCCGTATTTTTAGTACTGTGGTTCTGTAGTAGTCTGAGATCTCGGTTGGTAACCACTCCAGCATTGGTCTTCGTTCTTAGGACTATGTAGAGTCTTTTGTGGTTCCATGTGAATTTTAGGATAGTTTTTTTTTTTTCTATTTCCTTTGACCCTAGAGAAGGATGTACAGGATCTGATTGGGTAGAGAAGTTGAACATGGGAGGTCTAAAACTTCAAGCAATGAAATACGATCATATGTGTCCTCATTTTCTCTGTGAGCTCCCTTCAAGTCCCTCTAGCACACATTCCTAATTTTCATCCACCCCTATCAGATAGGGTCTCACTGTTTAACCCTGGCAAGCTCACCATGTAGACCAGTCTGGCTTCAGACTCAGAGAGATCTGCGATCTGCTTGTATCTCCCTCTTGACTGCTGGGATTGAAGGTATACACCACTACATCCAGCTGTCTCTCTACTTTTTGAATAATGAATTAAGTCCAGTTGATGTTGTCTATGTTTATAAATGGGCAACCTATCAGTATCTATAGAAGAAAACTTTCCCTTTTGTTCCTAATTGCTCCTTGGGTGGGGTGGGACCTTGGGAGCTCCCCAAGGAATTTTGGCTGTCTTGATCTTGTACAGGTAACCATAGTTACGACTGCATGGGTTCAATGGCTGTGTCATGCGCAGACGACAGTGTTGCCCAGTGCTCCTCCACATCTTTGGACTTTTACATTCTTCTCACCTCTTCTTCTGGGTCGTGTCTGAGCTTTGGTGGAGTGGGAGGTTGGGGTGTTGATAAAGATGTTCCCCTCACAGCAGAGCACACAGTCACCCAGTCTTAGCACGGTAGCCAATTCCATTTCCACAGACTTTGCTTTGTATTCTCTTGCTACAGTGTGAGAGTAGCTGCCCAGATGTGTTGATTTGATCCTTTATTGGAATGGGAAAAAATAGTTCAATGTGCCTAGTCTTGAGAGGATGTTTGAGATTATATAGGTCTTAAGTGGTCTCACATCATTTTCCTTAATCCTTCAAGCTTTTGTAGATGAGGTTTTATAAACTCATGTCACCTGGTCATACAGAATGCCCCTTACAAAGGCCTGGTGAGGCCACTTTCACACTTGCTTGCAAGTAGACTGCACACTTTGCTGAGATTCTTCTAAGCAAAGGAAACATTAAGACAGAACACACTGGGGAAGATTTGCCCCTCTGAGAGGAGAAAACAAATAGGTCCAAATGCTAACCATTCATTCACTCACTAAACAGACACTTCCCGTGTGCTGCTGGGGAGGGGGTGAGAGGGCACCATGTGGGAGCAAGAGCTCCAAAGGTCAACAGGATGCAGTGTTGTCTTAAGTAGGTCACGGTGACCCAGAAAGTGGTCAAGAACAAGCGGTGTGTGTCATGCTGTAGCTGTCTGTCAGTGAGTGGGAAAAGGCATTTGCCCTTGGGTGAGCCCATGAGGACAAGGAGGCTGACGCTGGGCAGTATTATTCTGTGTGCTTGGACACATGCAGGAGGGAGAACGACTCAAGCAGAGAAATTTAATAAGTTTTAGAATTACATTTTATTCCTCATAAGCCTGCTGCAGAGTGTGTGTGGAGGCCGAGAACAGTTTGCTAGCGTGAGTCAGTTTTCTCCTTCAACCATGTGGATGCTGGGGATCAACGTCAGGTCATGGGCAAGAACCTTTACCCCACTGGGTCCTCTTGCTGTCCCAAAGGTAAAGAAAATGTGGGTGTATTTTGAGGTACAAGTACTCTGTAAGTGGCAGGGTGAGGTCATGGATACAGGGTATTGAGGCTTAGAGGGAAGAGCCAGAATGACCTGTGTTGTAGAAAAGAGCTCTTCATTTTTGAAAAGTGATGAACGGATCAGCAGGGACCCTGAGCATAGGAAGTCTCTGGGGGGCAGTGGCAGGAGTCCCTGGTGATGAAGGAGGACCTAGTTACCTGTGGCAACATGGAAAAGAGAGGACAACATTGAGAGAAGGAAGTGGCCAATCAGTGGACCCTAAGCAAACTCTTACTAATTAAATAAAGCCCGAACCCTACGCAATGAATCACCAGTTAACTAAATCAGAAGCATGTGCTATTGATGTGTTACTCTTAATATCTTTCTTCTCAGGTGGGTTGTCCCTCTGTGGGTCTATCCTGTGGAAGTTCAGGAAGTTTCTGCATTGCCAGTGATGATGGCTGGAGTTTCACTCCCAAGCATTCTTGGAGATGATTAGGAAAGGAAAGAACACAAGATTTGAAACCACTAAGATATACTTGCTAGAGCAGATGACAGAGAAAAAGATGGTATTTTCTTTCCAGGGGAATTTGAAGAAAGATAAAGGAAATTTTAAAGCCAGCCTCCAGACCTGTAGCCTGGTAACAGCCTCCAGGAGAAAAACAGCCAGGAAAAAGAGTCCATGGCTCAAGCTGTCAGCATCTGCTTTGGCTGAAAGGCAGGACAGCTTCCCTGACACTGCAGGGTCATTCTGGAGAGCAGGAGGTGTGTTAGGAAGTGCCAGCCAAAAATAGCAGTTCTACCCAATCTTCCCATCTTGTGAATCCAGATGACAGCATTTCTGTGGCCTCAGCAGGCTCTGGGTGGCAGAGGTACACTTTGTAAATGAAACTAATGACTAAACTTAGAGTCGGGAATACAGAAGAAAATACAAAACCACACTCACATACATACTGTGTTCAGCAAAACACTGTAAAGTTGACAGGGACTTGTGAGCTGTGGGGAGGGAGATTTTACAGTTCTCCACAAAGGAGGATACCACTGGGAATCTGTAGTCATGCCCATCACTGCTATTTTGTGTTTAAATGGGCTTTCTTTCTCTGTTAAGCATGTGACTGGAGTGTATAAGGGTATATAGTGGGGGGTTACAGTATAGCCCATGCTTATCTCGAAGACTCTAGGTAATCTATACTAGCTCAGATTCCTGCCTTAACTTCCTAAGTGCCGAAATCATAGGCATATGCCACCATGCTCAGCCTTGTGCTGAGTTTTTATTTTATTAGGTTAAAAAAAATCAGAGATTTCATAGATTCATTTCTAACCTACTCTCTCTAAACTTGTATTCTCTTGCCTCTCTTAAATTGGAAAGTTACTGACTCTATAAAACTTCTCAGGGTTTCATATGTGTAAATTTGTATAGAAACCCAGAAGGACAAAAGATTGATTTTTTTTTCCCAGAATGAAATTAAAGGAGGGACTCAACAGCAAATAATATTTGGATTGTGGCTTTAAAAGAAGGATCTCCAAGTTGAGTGTGGTGATTCATGCAGCACACCCAACACTTGGGATGTAGAGGTAGTAAGATTAGAATTCAAGGTCATCCTCTGTTCCAAGATGAATTCAAAGCTAGCTCTGTGATACCTGATATCAAAGCGGGTAGGGGAATAGCTCAGTGAAGAGAGGAGGTGGCAGAGTGAATGGAAATGGCCTCAAGGAGGCATTAAAATACACATGTTCAGGGAATAGTGAAAAAGTAGTTCCAGGTAAGGCTGAGTTACAGGGTAGCCTGGAGCAAAGGGGAAAGAGCCCCGAGTGGGGAGTGTTGGTCAGGGACTGTCTGTGAACGTGCAGTGAGCTCACTGTTGGATCTTAAGATGGTACGAGTGAGGCAGGGCAGGAAAATTGGAGACGCTCTATTTCTTCTTGAAGATGGTAGTTATTGTTGAGTTTCTGGGTTGGTAGAACTACCCTGAAGGGTTTCATTATCTCCATAAACATTCGTAGTTCTTGTGGTAAGGAAATGTCTTAGGAATTGTTGATACTAGGTGTGCCAACAACTACCAATTGCATAATGGTCCTAGAAAGATCCAAATCTTCATGTGTTTTCTTTCAGACTCCAGAAATAGTGTTGGCAAAGGTTCAGAGGAGGCAGAAATTTGCCAGAACATGTGCTTTAAAAACCCAGCCCCCCTCTTTTTGGAAGTTTTCTGAGACAGCTCTCACGTGTCCCTCAGATGATGTTACCTAACTTTGCTGGCCATATGCGTTGTGTTATGGCTTGTCTGTGTGTTTTTTAAAAAGCAAATCCTTTCCTTTCTCTAACATGCTCCAAGTACTATAATTTGACCCAAGTCATAATTTTGATGTGTACCTTTCTCTTACTCAAAACTCTTGGTCTCAGATCTTTGTTACTGCTTCCACAAGGGATTAGGAAACATCACAACACATGTACTAAAATCTATCATTGTTTTAAAACACATAAATTGATGAATGACACTGAAAATAAAAAGTGATTCTATTTATAGGAGGAGTTCATGCTCCTCCCCCTTAAAATCAAACCCAGACATCATTCCAGCCAGAACATTAACACAGTTCAACAGCACAGTGACATAATCTTAAAATCATGGAAAATACCATTGTTGTGTCAATCAAATCAAACATAAAAACTTAATCTGGTCGGAGTTGGATGCCACATTTCAGTAAAATAGAAAAGAAGACCTTTTTTGCTAACTGTTTATCAGGGTAACGTTCCCTAATTCCCAACCCATTCCATAGGCACCATTTTATTGATTATTCCAGAACTTGTTCATACTCCAAACAATGCTTCCTCTCCTCTGACTGCTAACACTGAAGGGAAGAAAGTTAAGAATGGTCTGGTCACACACACACACACACACACACACACACACACACACACACACAAAGCTTCTAGGAGCCTTCATGGGAAATAAATGTGGAACTATGGTTTCCCAACTATTGTCAGGGTCCAGAAGCAATCAGGGGTGTGTGTGTGTGTGTGTGTGTGTGTGTGTGTGTGTGTGTGTCTGTCTGTCTGTCTCCAGGCCACCTGCCAATGCATCTTTCAACATTGTTGACACTGTCAATAGAACACTGTGGTTTGCATGGTTCTGTGTGCCGTCTGTGTGAGGTAACTAAAGTCCATCCCAAGGCTAGTTTTTCAGATAGCTAGCAGGCTGGGTTCCATGGCTGTTACTTAGAATGGGCTGGCAACTTTTAAGCAGATTTATGCACATCTCTGGCATTGACCATAAGATCTAGAATCTGAGAAAGGCTACCTTTTCTCAAATGAATGGGATTTTTTTCTTACTTGGCACTTTAATACTATTTATAAAAGTATTAGTAAATACACTAGTGGTGTTGCTTTTCAAGTGCTCCTGTTAGACAAGCCTTTGCAACTGAGATGTATCCTCAGCCTTGGATGCATTTCTTATCAACAAACGGTGATTTTATTACGAAGTTTTCTAGCTGTAACTAGATCAAGATGTGAAAACTTTGACCTCCAACAAATGTGATTATTTAGAGCTTCTTTATTCTTTAAGAAAAGCATGCCTATTGACCAAGGAACCCATCTGATTGATAGGTACAGATATTGTCATTCTGATTGATCAATTTCAGTCAAGAGCACCAAAGTAAAACAAGCCCTTTAAACTGTACTGTCATTTCTGGCTTTGGCTTCCATGATTATCACAGACTCTCCAAGCCCTTAAGACCTTCTAGATCAGTCCTTTCTTTAGAAATAAAAAAAAAAAAAAACTTAATGCTGAGATATTAGCTGGCTCTCTTTACAATTTTGCATAGGTAGTTAACAAAGAACCAGGACCGAAACCCAGATGTCTTTACATTCACCAGTACTATGCTAAGAAAGAAACTCATGTATCTCCTTGTTTCTCCTTCCATATTTGGAGAACAGTAAACTTAGGAGAACAATTGAAGAATACAGTTTGTTCCTCAAACTAGAAGAACAAGGAAGATCCCACTCTAGGAGCTCTGCCCTGTTATTGCAGAAACACATTTTATTACTTTATTTAAAAGAACACATCATAGTCTTCTAATTCTTCATGGGCCCAGCCACCTCTCACTCTCAGTCAAGATCACGACCTTGGTACTTAAAATGTATGTTATTAATTTATTCGGATGTATCTGAATATTTTTATTGATGTGTATGAGGAGGGAGTGGCCATGGAGATCAGAAAGGACATTGGTTTCCTTAGAGCTGAAGTTAGAGGTGATTGCAAGGCAAGGTGGGAATCTGACTCTGGTCCTTTGTAAGAGCAGCAAGTGCTGTTAACTTCTGTGTCATCTCAGTTCCTTACAATGTATTTTAAATCACGTATTCACAGGGTCATATGCCTTAGAAGACACTCATTATGAGGGCCCTTTCTTATTCTCAAGTTTCAACGGGTCAAAAAGCATACTCAGCCAGAGCATTTAGTTCCTTGTCTTATGCAAAGAGTGATCAAAGCTATATAGTTTTACTAAGTTTATGAAATATATATCAGACTATAACTTTACTGAAAACAAAATAACTTGTCAGTACAAATATGTGCTGTGTGAATGATCACCATACTCATTGTAAACATATTTTGATTTTTGGCCACATAGAGAACTTTGAACTCTGAGTCATGTTGTTGTTGCTGCTGTACCATATGATGAATCAGAAATAGAGCTAAATGAAAATGACAGATCCCTGGTCCTTTTCGAGTGAAAAGGTTTGTGATTAAGAAGTAGAAGCTTTATTCTCAGGTTTGACTGACATTTTATTCTTTATCACTGCCATATTTGCTTTAGTATAGGAATCGCTTTATTTAAAAATTGCTTAAGCCAGATGTTGTATTGCATGCCTGTAAGTGTAGCACTTGGGAGGCAGAGGCAGAAGGAATGCCACAAGTGAGGGGCAACCCTGGCTTTACATAGTGTACTCTAGGCCAGCCAGGGCTATACATAATATCCTATCTCAAAAAAGTGTTCGCACTTGGAAGACTGAGGGCGTTGTCTCAAGGCCAAGCTGATCTACATAGTGAGAGCCTGTCTCAAAACAAAAAAAATTGTATTTCTTTAAATAAATCAAGTAGGAAGCAATTCTATCAGAAGTCAGGGTAGGGTACTACTTAGTTCAAAGTGTAAAGGGGCTGGAGAGATGGCTCAGTGATTAAGAGCACTGACTGCTCCTCCAGAGGTCCTGAGTTCAAATCCCAGCAACTACATGGTAGCTCACAAAATGTAAAAAAAAAGCAGGTTAAGTTACTACACATTGTATCAGCTCCAGTGGGAAATATGTTAGCCTTAAGCATAGTCATTAAGATGAAATGGGACAGGTTCTTATTTTCTGAATGTCCAAAGTGAAGTGCCTTCCTCATCCTAATGAACATTCTAAGCATGATGTTATAGACTGCATTCTAAGTGAGTCTTACAGAACATTCTTTGTATGTATGTGTGCTCCTGGTGATAGGTAGTAAATATGTTTCCTGCTGGCAGCTTTTATGCCAACTTGACACAAGCTAAAGTCATCTGAGAAGAGGAGACCTCAATTAAGAAAATGCCTACATAAGATCAGGCTGTAGGCCAGTCTGTAGGGCATTAAAATTAGTGATTGATGGGGGAGGTCCTAGCCCATTGTGAGTGGGGCCATCTTTTAACTGGTGGTCCTGGTTTATATAAGAAAACAGTACCCTTCCATGGCCTCTGCATCAGCTCCTGCCTTCAGGTTTCTGTCCTGTTTGAGTTCCCATCCTGACTTCCTTTGATGATAAACAGTGATACGGAAGTATAAGCCAAATAAACTCTTTTCTCCCCAAAGTCCTTTGGTCATGGTGTTTCATCAAAGCAGTAGTAACTCTAAGACACTTGATAATGGGGAAAAATGCTTACTTTTTCAAATCATCTTCAACAGGTTTCCTCTCCCAGAAAAGACATTCATGGGCTACTGGACCGTCGGTCAGGCGGGAAGTGGGATGCAGAAGGTCTTGTGTCCAGTCGAAACGCATCACGTTGACGTAAAGGTTGCTATCGTCATTGTTCCCTCTTAACATTGAATCTACAACTTTCTGAATCTTCTATTGATGGGTCCACACAGTCGGAGGAGTGACTTACGGGTTGGTTGGCTCTTTAGCTTCTGTGCCAACTTAAAGTTCAACCTGACCTCCAAGGAATTCAATGTAGGCAGTTGCTATTGGCCAAACAAAACTTCTAAGAGCCAATCTTGTGTTTTGGGACAATCAGTTGGGTATATTGTTTAGTTTCCTTACAGAGTGACTCTGTGATATTTGTCGTTACCTTATGTATGCTAACGAGATTCAGTTGTTTTCCATACATTGTTGACATTGTATTCCTGAGAAAAGGAGAGGGTCACTCGTTATTAGTTATCATCAAAATCATTCTAAGCATTTCAGGTAGAAAGAGTTCTCCTCTGGGTGGTTAGGAACAGAAGTCAGGGATCACGCTAAAATCACTGTTCTAAAATAGGTGATTTTCTGTCTGCTACTATCCTCACTTCTGGGATCTACACAGACAGCAGTCAACAGACCTAAGCTGTAAATGGCCAAAAATAATATGGTAGATTTTGTGGTCTAGAAAGATTCTGTTGTAACAAAATTCTGTCATTGTAACACAATAACCAGTTATGACAGTACATAAACCAAAAGATGGTTTCTTCCACTAAAGTTGTATTTAGAAAATCCAGGAGTGAGTTCTGGTTTGTCAGTCCATTGGGAGCATAGAATCTCTCATTTATCAGAGCTTCTCGCCAGACCTGTCCCTGTCTTCTGTTCCCCCCACCCCCTCAATGTCACTTAAGTGTAATCAGAGCACCTAAATCACTTCTAGAAATGTTTGCTCAAGGTTTGAAGAGGGATACCGTTTGACTCTTCAGTCCCCTGGGTACACTCTAGATAGGAGGGGACATGGATGCCAATATCTAGCTCAATATCTTGATTAATTAAGGACCGTAGGGCATGAAAGTCATTGAAAACTTAGTTGTACAATAGGATTCTTCCAGGAAGTTAAAGCTAACTACCCAGAACTGATACACACAATATAATCAAGTTAGTTCCTTTGCTTATATTAAATAATCATATACCACATATGAAACATTCTCCCATTTATAAGTAGCACTTGTGATTATCAGTCATTTGTGGGGGGGAGTAGTTTGTCTTAATATCCTATTTTTAAACATTTAATTTAAAAGATCCACTTTAGCTGTTTCATTTCAGTATAATGATTTCATAATCTTTCTTTACAGTGGAAATATACTAGTCCCCAGTTTGTAAACGTACGTTATTTTGCTGGTTTGAGCAACTCTGGGTCTTTTTCTATTTGGAGGTCAAAATGGGTTCTTGGTTTAGGAAGAAATATAGTCAGAAATCTTATTGTGCTTTAGACATAGTATACTTCATTATAAAACAAAAGAGAGAGAGAAATGTAATGAGCTACAGCATGAGAAAGCACTCATGAAGATAAGAATTATTATAGTTTTAAGTACCATGTCAAATAATAGAGTATGTCACGATATGAAATACAGAAATACTATATTTTGGAAGAGCTGTTTTATTGACTACCCAACTGTCTTCACTAAGACTGTGGCTTTGTTATAGGGTCCAGTTCTTGTGAACATAGAAAAGTACCCAATAGAAAAACATGAAGCGAGATTCCTAAACTTTACTGAAGAATGTACCTCTTGGAAGTTTCCAATGGATGAAGTTAATTTAATCTGTGACATCGCTGTATCACATGGTATGTCCATTGATTCTTTTGATCCTTTCCTCCTGCACTGATTTAAAATCAGAGGGGTTACAATAATCTTGAGGCATCAAGAACTCTGTGAGAGACGGTTGGTGACTTGGTGGATCCAGATAGCAATTATATATAATTTAGAACTAATTTCCTCTAACAACCCCATAAAATGATATTGTGGACCCCACATAGGCATCACTGGGTTGGTGTGCAGATGTCTGTTTCTCATTACAATCATAGCACAAAGTTAAACACTCCCAGGAGTGTGCTGAAAATAGAAGGGGAGAAGAGAAAGGAGAAACACTGGATTGAGAAGGGAGGCTGGGGTCCAGTTTGGTGACTGCGTAAACCATGGCACTGAGGCCTGGAGCCTCTTCCCATTATTAAGCCCCCACTGTCAGGGATGCAGGCAGAGGGTGGGAGCCGTTGGCTCGATACTTGGAGGCTGCTGCCACCACTGGCTCATTTGTGCCTTGGACTCTGGGTACCTCCTGACAGATGTTCTTCAGATAATGTCTGTTACTAAAGTGGTAGGAATGAACTGGTAGAAGGCAAGGGCAGCTGCTAACTTGACTGAGATAGAATCACTGAGGAGAACAGTCTGGATCTTGCTTTTGTCCCTGTAAGTTCTGTGGCTGTCATTTCTTCTTCAAGTCAGCCATTTTGAATAAATGTTGGAGGTTGTATTATTGTTTGTCGGTAAAGGATGGGTGCTCCTATCAGGATATGTTGCATTCACTGGTAAAGAGAGAGAGAGTTTGAGAGTGGATAGATGAAGGTCGAACTTTGGTGCTTGTGATGAATGGTGACCCTCTTAACACACAGCTGTAGTGGAGAGCAAATTGCCTGCAACACTGTTTAAATTTGCTCTCGGCCCCTGTTCTGAGCACAGTGCTTCAGGTTGCTCTAGCAGACAGTCACAGTTGGCCTTGAAAAAGACTCATTTGCTTGTCCCCCACACACACACATTCCCGCCCCTCCCCGATAAAATGTAACCCTTTCTCTCAGGGAACCACATCCGCAAACTGGTTTTCCCCCTAGTTCTCATCCTTCTCCTTTTTAAAACCTATTCTGCATTTTTAGAGAAAACAGCTCTTTCTTAGGAGAGAGTTGGAGTTAATTATATATCTATATGTTTAAGCCAAGGAGCAGACAGCACTTACTGCCTGTAATGTGAGACAATTAATGATTGTGGGGTGTGTATTTCTGCCACTGGTCCTCCTGTGTCCCTGATGCCCTCGCATATGCAGGAAAGTGCTCATAGAATGTTAAATTGAACTTATTTTTGTTCATAATGGATGCATTTAAAAGGCCAATAAGGTACAAATTCTGCTATCCTGACTGATACTTGGAATTGCTACAGCATACTTCATATCAGCTCTTAAGTAACAGGCCAGATATGGTGGCACACATCCTTAATCCTAGCATTCAGGAGACAGAGGCAGGTGGCTCTCTGTGAGTTCAAGCCCAGCTTAGTCTACACAGTGAGTTCCAGAACAGCCAGAGCTGCATAGTAAGACCCTATCTCAGAAACTAATAATAATAACTAATAATAATATAACAATAATAATAATAAAATATATCTTCTTCAGCTTCTTCCTCCTCTTCTTTTCCCTCATTGTTTTCCTCCTCCTTCTTTTTTTAGACAGGGTTTCACTATGTTGCCGAGGCTGGCCTGGTATTTGCTATATAGACCAGGCTGGCCTCAAACTCACAGAGGTCCACCTGCCTAAAGGTGTGTGACACCATGCCCAGCCTGGTGGCTGTGTTCCTCATTGATATTAGTTTATTTATCTAAATTTAATATATCTTTTAATGTACCTTTTCTAGTGTATATCTATTTATTGTAGAACTGATATTTTGGGCATATTTGTATAAATGTTTTAGATATGGCTTGTACACATATGTGATCCAGATTTTCTTGGATCGGACCAAATTCTACTCCATCTCACTGTCTTCCTTTTTATCTAATTTGACATTAAGGAAATGTGATTGCTGTAAGGTTAATAACTGACAGGCAATGCTTAAAGCACTCATCAGACAAAAGCAGCTTGTACCTCAAGGTTCTCATGTAAGAGATGATGGCCCTGTTGATTTACGGGGGAGGGGGCACCCAAACTAACTTTTTTGGCATCCTTTGCTAAAACACAGAACATGACAGCCCACTGCAGCTCCACTGACTTAGTATCTGCAGTCCCATTGGCTCTGCTGGTGATTGAAACATACAGAAGCATTGCTTTATGTTTTAGAAGCTAGACATAGGCTAGGATTTAAGAGAGATTGCATAAGAAAATTTCAGATATGAACATTAGATTAGAAGTTAAAATCTACAGTGATAAACTGTGAGGGTTTAGCTCAGTGGTAGAAATCTTGCTTAGCATGTTCATTACCTTAAGTTAAATCTTCATTGCCATATCTGGGGAAGGGGAGACCCACAGGGCTCAGATCTTTTAAGAATCAAATTTCTTATTTATAGGAAGAAAATTCTGTAGCCTAATAACTGTCTAAAAGAGGAGAACTTAGCAGATAGACGATGTTGACAAAATGCTTCTGAAAGAACAATGTCATGATAGAGGAAAGCACTGAGCCACGGAGCTCTTTGCTGCCACATAGTGAAAAGTCTCCTGACATCCCAGATTGTCAAGTATCTAATGCAGTTATCACGGGTCCTTGTGGAATTCTTTGGGAGCCCTTTACTATATGGTGCTGCTTTACTACGTGGGTGTCACTGTCTGCATTTAGGGTGGGAACAGAGTTCGTCAGCCTGACAAACCTAAAACCCATGTGCTGAGCTCCCCCCCCCCCCCGCCTGCCCTGTGCTCAGGAGCAAGACTCAGCTGTGCTACACCATTAACCAGCCAGAAAACTGTTCACAGACTGCACAGTGAACACATTTTTTCATTTCAGAAGATGGAGAACACACTCTGTACGTGGCTGCATGCAATCCTGTTTCCTTGTACTTCATGAATATGACTGGGAAAAATGGCTTCTTTGTGGACTTCTTTGACATTTTCCCAAGGATGGCCAGTGGATCCTGGCGACCATTTGTGTCAGTAGCACCGCTGGGGAGTCCACTCAAGGGTCAAGTTGTTGTGCATGAGGAGCAGGTAAGGCACACTAGGCACTCACAGGTACCGATGCGGGAAGACTGAGTGCTTTAGAGAAAAAGTCAAGAGTGATATCAGCTATGATAGAAAACCTGAGCTTTCAGAAAGATCCAGGGCAGGGCCCTACATTGGCCGAGCTCATGCTGTACCAATCACACAGATCACAAAGGTGGGATACTATCTTCTATCTGGAGACACTTGAACACACTTTGCAAGTCTGGAAACAGGTCACGGGTCAGTTTTCCAACTTACCACGTGGACAGTTAAGAAACTGTCAGTCTTTTTAAAAAGATAGACAGAAAACTAGTAAACCAGTAAATAAATACATCTCCTCCAGGTCCTGTAGAAGTGGGGTGATGTCAGAGAGTGTGGTGGGGATGAAGTAGGTTAGGAGGGTAATGGAACTAGAGGAGTGCCAAGTTATCTCCTCTGAGGAGATAACATGTTATCTGAGATCTAAATGACATTCTTCAGAGATAACCACAGAAATCCACAGAATGAAGTGCGTTGGGATTCTTCTGTGTCAGTAATGCTCAACTTCCGCCCATCACATTTATAGATTAGTAAATTAAGGTCTCACTAATGAAAAGGACAGATGCCTAGCTAGTGTCAGGCTGAAAGTAATTCCAAACAGATGACACAGATCAGAAGACGGGTTATACTTCACTTAGTGGAAATTCTAAAGGTCTCATTAATCTGCACTATACCCACAGAACATGGTCTGGTTTGTGTGCCTATCTCTACCTAACAACTGCCCGGTGTTGCACACGGCATAGCATTTATTTTACAATTCCCATGCCTGCTGCTGGAAATACTGCAAGGAACAGCAAAGGTGGCTCAGCGTTCAGAGTACTTACTACACTTGCAGAGGACCCAGTTCTCTGATACCGCAGCTCATTGTCGCCTGTGACCCACTCTCCTCTCCTGACCTCTACAGACGATGACATGAACATTATACACATAAACTTGTGCAGGTACACACACATAAACCCATTAAACGCAATAAGTGAGTAAATAAATTGTTTTTTACAAAGAGATAGCAGTTATTTTTACTCTCAGTTTAAAATCTGGTCCAGGATAGACAATAAGAGAAATAAACCACTAGTTAAATTCCACCTTGGCCTACAGTGTGAGACGTGAGAGAGTGGATGCAACTTAAAATAACGGCCGTCAGAACGGCCTGAGTGTCTGATGGAGGTGAGCGGGAATGAAAACCCAGAGGAAGCCTGTAGGTTCAGGAAATGATACGTTCTGAACCCCAGAGGCTAGAACATTCCCTCCTCCTGTTTAAGGATTGAACAAGGATGAGAAAAGGTGAAGTAGAGAGGTTATTCAGTGAGCAGGAGTAGAGGGGAGGTAGAGGAGCCGGTGGGCAGCAGATTGCTCAGAGCCTTGTAGGCACTGGAAGGTTCTGGGCCCTGAGAGTAAGAGGGGAGTGTGCTCTGTCATGTCAGAAAGGGGTTTCTTCAGCTACTGTGTGTTATCAGTGAGAAATGAGACAGAAAAAAAAAGGGGAGCCAGTTAAGATCTTCTCACAGTGAGCACTCCAAAAAATCCTGGTGGCCTGGAGGAGGGTGAAGGTCATAAGTGATTGGCCCTAGATGCATTTGACAGTGCAGCTGGCAGGACTTCCTAACACAGCAGGCATGTGGAGTGGGTTCCAGGACAGCCCAGAGTGTCTCAGTGAGACCTGGCCCCAAACAGCAAACAGACCAACAGAAAGCATGGAGACCTGAGTTCAGAGCCTCGTCCCACATACGAGCTTCACAACCAGAAGAATCCACCATAGACAGGACCTGTCAGGGTGAATTTAAATTTAATCAGCTAATCAAATTTGGACGCGACTCATAATTGGAAGTATTTATTCAAACAGTTGCCCCAGATTTTCAGCTTGTCACATTAACAGAAATTTACACATACAAATTCTGTAACACTATTAGATTTTAGATGCTCAGCTCATGTTGTATTTCTCAAAAGATCCAATTGTTTGGCAACACTCTAGGCTAATTTTTTGTTCAATGACTTTTTCATCAAGGTAATAAAGTTTTCACTGTAGAGCTGAACTTGACTTCCACGGCCTGTGGCTTGCCTCTAGGTACTCTCAGACCCTGTCCGACTTCTGCATCCTGAAAGCCATTCAAGCTGCCCCTCCTCTCCCTCCTCACAGAGGTTATTCCAGTTGACTGTTTTATGAATCAGTGCAGTCAGGCTGGGCGGTGGTGACGCACACCTTTAATCCCATCACTCGAGAGGTAGAGGCAGGTAAATCTCTGATCTTGAAGCCATCCTAGTCGACAGAGCAAGTTCCAAGACAGCCAAGAATACACAGAGAAACCCTCTCTGGGGGAGGGATGGGGGGACAGGGATGGAGCAATTTAACTAGTGGTATAAACATGTGGGCTGCCCTCGGAATCCTTCTTCTTGATTCTGGTAGACAGAATTGAAAGGGACGCAGTGCAGCCACAAATAAATCTGGCCCTTATCATTTTAAAATAAAGTTTTGCTGTAGATGCGTCCTCCTGGTTAGTTGAAAAGTTGTTCAAAAATTCCTTGCTAAAATAAAATCTTAAGTGAGGACAGGAAAACTAAAAATAACGGCCTCGCCCTGCCCCTGTTCCCAAGGGCTTCTTCAGTACATCTGCTTAGCCTTTAGTGTTTCAGACTTGGGCATGGAGGTCATCCAGAGGTTACTCTTCTCCCAGTCAGATCCAAACACAAGAAAATGGCTCAGTTGCTCCTACACCCTGCCCCCACGCCAAGCAGTGCCAAAGCCACAGTTTCTTGTACTCATGTGTGACGTGAGATTCTATTTTTAAGCACAGGCAGAATATATCATTAGTCATTTACAGAAGGAACCCATTAACATCTAAAAGGATGGAGCCACAGAGCTCTTTCAGGCTGCCAAGTGTTGGTGGAAGCCATTCTCAGCCCATGGGGCAGTGCACTCAGGCTGTGGACACATGTGCTAGGAAGAGTGTGTGTGTGTGTGTGTGTGTGTGTGTGTGTGTGTGTGTGTGTGTGTCTCACTTAGCAGACGGTGCTCGGGTCACGTATGCCCAGTTAGGAGGATACATGTCTTTGAACCTAGAAAAGGAAGGAAAATGGGAATTACACTGAATTCTCTGTTTAATCATCTGATCATTTTTTATTTTTAAAGGCGAACACTTTATTTTAGGACTTCCTTTAATCACAGATTACTTAAGAGCTAAGGATTTATGACAGAGTTGTATGTATTTATCATGCAAGAAACATTTTCTCTATTAAAAGCTACTCAAAAAGAATTTAACCTAGGACAGAGACCTTGTAAATTTTTAACTTGATTTTATGCTTTCTTTTTAAATTATTTGTCATGCGTATGTATGTGTCAAGGCCACAGGGTGATGTCAAGTGTCCTTCTTGGCCTCAATCTGCCTACATATTGAAGCAGGGCCTCTCACACGAATCCAGAGCACACAGGCTCATCTGGTCTATCTCACTAGATTGCCTGGCAGGTCCCAGTTCTACCTGGAAAATGCCTGGCCTTTATGGCCTTTATGGGTTCTAGGGAGCCAAGCTCTGCTCCTTCCTTGTACTTGTGGGCAAGCCCTGTTCCTGCAGACCTGTCTCCTCCACCCTTGTGTTTACATTTGTAGAGGGAAAAGCTTTGTGCTTTCACCACCATTTTCAAAACATTCAAATACCAGGAAACAAGACTCCTTACGCTAGACGTTATTCTAAAGAACATGTCTACCATACGTTCTTAAAGAGAACCAGAAATGGGTGCCACTTTAAGTGTGTCAGGGCCTCATCTTAAATAGAATAAAAGAGCGTTTGTTCTGGAGCCAGTAAAAATGATCATGTCCAACATGGAAGCAGGTTCATGACGTTTTTAGAAGTTTACAGAACAAAAAAAGTCATGAATCAAGTCAAGTTTAAAATACAACTGGTGGGTACACCAGAGAGGCAGCAGGTACAGCAAGATGGGGGGAACTATTCATAGGCCCAAGGTGCTACCTGATGACAGTCTTAGCTCTTGGATTGGTAAAAGGTAGTGTTCTGCTAAATTAATAGCATCTAAGGGGTTTTTTTTATTGGTTATTATGAGATATTAGTTCAGATACAGAGTAGAACGAGGAATGGCTGTTCCAGAAGCTAAAACTAGTCCAAGATAAAGTAGTTAGCCTCTAAGCCGACAAGATTCCAGTCTCTCCACAGCACTGGGGCTGCAGCCTGCCCACCCATCAGTCTCCACAGACACAGACTCCTTCCAGGAGCCTATCTTCACAGATAGATGCGGCTTCTTCTCAGGAATTGTCATTCACAGGTGTTACCTGTGAAAAAGTTAGAGTTTTCTCAACATGCTTACTAAAAAATAACATAGCCACAAATCAGAGTACGTGGTGTGCAGTGAACTCTGAGGTGGGAATAATGTTTTATCTAGTGTACGTTAATTAAATTATCTTGTAAAGTACTTTTTTGTATTTCTTTTCATTTCTCTGACTAGACTGCATACTGGAAGGCAGAGGCCATGACTAATCAGGATCGTATTCTCCCTCACTTTAAATATGAGCTATCTGGTTGATACTATGGAATAATGGAGCAAACATACCATATTTTATTGTTTTCTGCATCTTATAAGGTGTCTGTTGTCGTTGGGTGCTCTGTGGCTTTTTCTCATAAGAACTTTGGAGGGCAAGGATGACTAGACCCAAATTAGAACAAGGAAAACTGTACAGTTGCAAGACAGTGAGGTGTAACTTACAGACACCCCTTTACTCTGCTGCTTTCATATTTTAACCAGAAAACCAGCTTCTTTGCAGTATTTGAACACATTTAATCTTTTCTAGCTTTCTCAATTTTAAATCCCTATTGCATGTGTTCCAGTTCATAAGTTCAATACTTAGGGTTTATTTTCTTCCTTGAAAAAAATTAGCAAGAGATTATTATTGCACTATGATGCCATTAGGATAGGTTCCAGGACTGGGTTCTTTTCCTCCTCTGACTTAGAGTAAAGGAGTAAGAAAGGCAAGGTCTCAGCCCTCAGGCAAGTTTCACTGAAAGCCAAGGCATGCGTGTGTTTGTGCGTGAGTGTGTCTGTGCGTGCATGCACACAGAGCAAAGCACCAGAGAGGACAGGACCAGCCTCTAGGAAGGGGAGGGGTCCTGGAGATGTGTCCAAGTCTACCTAGAGGTGGGGGATTGTATATGGTCCTTCAGAACTGACTGCTTATGTTATCACAGGTAAAACTGGATAATACAGAGACACATAAGAGTATTGGTTTCCACCACAGTAACCTCCAGTGTGAGGTTTGAGAGTTCCTTACTTGGAATAGTTCCCTTCAGAGGGGGAAAAAACAAAACACCAAGCCTTTGTCAGAGGGAGAAGAACCCAGAAGTGACCATCTTAAATGTTTAAGTAAAAAGGACATGAGTTTTTTTTCCGGTCTGTCTGTGGGTCTGTCTGCCTGACGGCTGGTCCCTCTGTCACACAGCTCTAAGTCATGCCACAGAAACCTTGTTTGTGTGTTATTGTAGCAACTGTAGTGGAAGTTCCATGGGTGGCAGGGCAGACACATGCTGAAGATCTCCACTCAGATAATCCCACATCCTAGGCTTCACCACAGAAAGAATTTCAGGCCAGGCCAATATTAAACAAAGCTGGCAGAAGGGGCATGTTCTTGTTATTGGCAGTGGTTTATTATTGGTAGTGGTGGGTTGTTTTGTTTTACAGTTGTGTGTGTGTGAGAGAGAGAGAGACAGAGACAGAGAGCTCCTGCATGTAGGCATGTATACTATGTGTGTGCTTGGTACTTATGGAGGCCAGATATGAGTGGCGGATCCCCTGGAACTGGACAGCACAAGGTTTTCTGTGAGAGCTTCCAGTGTTCTAATGCTGAGCCATCTCTCCAACTCCAAGGGTAATCTTCACTTCCTGACTAATAAACACAAGTATAGAGCAGCCATCTTTGATCTTAAGACAACCTTCAAAGAAAAGGTTACATAATCACCTAATTCTTCAGTAAATTAACCAAAAGTATATTCTGTGTGAAGATTACTGAGTTCTCGTGATATCTTACATTTCAATATCATTTTCTTTTCTTTGGTTTATCATAGTAACCTTCTTTCTCAGGTTCCTAGTCACTGCTGTTTTTATGGTGGTGGTGTCTTCAATTTCATACCGTTTTCTTTATTTCCAGAGTAATGCCGTCCTCTTGCTCGACACCAATGGCCGTGCCATCCGACGTCTCATCCTTCCCACAGAAGAGTTTACATCTAAGAAGTCTTCCTGGTGGATCAAGGAAGAAGGTGTAAGGAATACCAGATTTGCCTAGCAAATTGATTGCCAGGGATTTTCCCAACCTCCAAAACAGATGCCTGTCTATGCCTCCCGGTGCCAAACAACAACAGAAACTAGAAGCCACAGAAGAGTTATTAAGCAATTTTAGATTTTGACATGGGAAGACTGTGTAGTTAGATGTTCCATTAAATAGCAGGAGGTCCCTTTAGTACCCAGCATATCAATGTGAAGATTGCAGGGCTGGACTATTAAGGGGCATTGGAGCTATTTGAGTGGGATATTCATAGCAAATTCTTAGTCATGCAGTCAACTTAATTATTTTCCAATTACAGAGTTATATTTTGGATTTATATGTTAAGATCTTAGATACAGCAACTGATTTGCCTCTATCAGATACCTGTTTCAGTTTATTAACTAAATTAAACAAACCATGTAGCCTCACACAAGGAAAATTTTTTCTGCCATTTAAATTTAGGATAAAGTTTATCCAGTGCTTTGCAAATAAGCATGCATAGTTCATAAAAGACTGAAAAAGTATTTTTAAGTGTCATAATTGACTTAAGAGCTAAGAAATAAAGTATTTCCTATATGCTTATATTATGATATAAATTCTATAGTTAACCAGAAATTAGAACCTTTTTTTAAACCATTATTTTGTACTTTTTAAAAGATTTATTTTCATGTGTTGGGTGTTTTGCTTACATGTGTATCTATGCATGTGAGTGCCTGGTGCAGCGGCCAGAAGAAGATGTTGGATCCCCAGGAACTGGAGTTGTAGATGACTGAGAGCCAACATATAGCTGGGGGAAACTGAACCCAGGTCCTCTACAAGAGTAGCAGGTGCTCTTAACTGCTGAGCCATTTCTCCAACCCCATTTGGTACTATTTAAAAATTATTCTGAAGAGGTGTTAGTAGCTTACTGATAGACTGCTTGCCTACCAAGCAAAGGCCTCGAGTCTAAGCCTCAGTACTCAGAACAGAACCCTCAAAATGCCTAAAGAGCTTTAATATATAACATGCAGTATATTTTCAAATATAGGTTAATCTGTGTTCCCCTGAAAGTCTTGGCATAGACGAATGCTTCTCTGCCAGTGGCTTGGGTCGTGCATTACAGGAGGAGTTAAGAGATCATTCACGTGTATATTTGTTTTGTTTTTCTTTAGGAAACTTATAGAATGTGTAAAGAATTTTCACACAAAAACTGGGTAGTATTCTACAAAGAAACAGGGTAAGCTCTTCACTGTAGAAGATTTTAAGCTGGAATTCTTATTTTGTTCATTCTGTTACCTGATGTAATTATACTTGTTTAGTATAAAACTAACAAAATAAAATAAAATCTTATTCTGAAAATAACCCTTCAAAAATCTAAGAATGCTGAGAAACAGGCATAAGAAATAATACTGTGATTATGTAACACAGCCCTGGCTACATGGCAGGTGCCACTTCCTGTTATTTTTTCCTCATACCTACCCTGACATATTGAGAATGTTGTACACCAGTTTTCTAAACTAACATGTTCCATTATTATTGCTTAGTCTAAAAAAAAATATGCATCTTTGGGTTGTATATTACATCATAATATGATTACATCACGTTATCCTCATCACGTCCTTTCAAATATAATTTTCTTCTTTTTCAGGAATAGCTTGACTGTCCTGGATGTCTTAGAAGGACTAGCGCACACCATCTCACTCCCCATCAACCTCAGGGCAGTTTTCCTTGTCGCGGAGGACAAATGGCTTCTTGTGGAAAACGGAACAAATCAGTGGGTAACCCTAAGGGTGTGCTCTCTCAGGAAGTATGCAGAGGGCCAGCCTCGTCTACCATTGTTCTCCCTATCTTTCATGTTTTAGAAATCTTAAAAGCAAATAAAAACGTGGGCAATTATAGTGGCAAGCACTTCTGTTTCTCAGCTGGTCACAAATGTAAAGTTACAGTCTCATTTGCTGCCTGACCCAAGACTCATATCCAGAGGGAGCTCCATTTCCGGGCATGGCAGTGCACACCTGAAGTCCTAGCACTCAGAATATGGAGGCAGGAAAATCATGAGTTCATGGCCAGCCTGAACTAATAATTAATTCCAATACCAATACCCTGTCTCAAAAAAAAATCCACAAGAACAACAACAAAGAGAGAAGGCTACATCATAACTGTGCCTGTCTTGTATAGGAAATTGTTTTTGAATTTGTATTTACTATGTTATCATTTAGTATTTTTCTTTACAGTATTTTTGAAAAGGTTTTTGGTAATTTGTGATGAAATGTTTAAGGTACAAATTATGCTTAGGAGCTTTGAGAGGGAAAAAAATCTAATTTTTCTTGGCCTGTCCTAATGATTGTTAGAAAAGAAAACATGTAAGATAAAATAGATTTAAATTAAGTTAGGCTTCTTGTTTGTTTACAGGAAGTTTCTTTTGACTAAGCCTGCACACATTGGTTCTGAGGACACTGGGGCCTGTCAGCTGTATATGTTGAAAGAAGAGCTGCCTAGCACAGGATTTGGGCTCACACAAGGTAAATACTGTGTTCCCTGTGCTTGCTGCTGTGTATGCATATGCATTCTTATGCATACACTGCCCTCCAGGCTGACGAGGGAACAGGAGCATCAGCCTGGGTAATACTTACACCAAACCAAACAGCTTAGACACTGCGCCAGAAGTAGGAAATCAGACTCCACCTACAAATGTTCATCAGGAAGCCACCCTTTGAAACTCTGTGTGAGATCTGTTTAACTGTTGAATGGCTTGTTTGTCTGTTTGTTCCATTTTTTACTTACTATAGTTAGGTTCCAAGTCTAGCCTGGGTTACCATCTTTCCCCCCTACAGGCTACCATCTTATCAGAACTTCCACTCCATTCACCACAGTTTACCTACCCTGGCCAGGGTCCTTGATTCAAGAGGATAGTTACTGCTGCCAAGTGTTGGGTTGCATAAGTGCTTGGACTCACTTTGGGAAGATGCTTTGATGATTAAAACCATTTTCTCAGACAAAAGCTGGCAGATGTAGTTTAAAATATTTAAAAAATAAAACTTGTTGTTTGAGTTGTTGAGAATGAAATCCTTCAAAAAAAAAAAAGAATAACAATGATAATTCCTGGAACATATTCAGATTAATCATGTCTAAGATGTATCTGACATTTTTCAGAAACAGAGTTCTGCATACCTCATAAAGTTTCAAGTGATCAGCTGACATCTGAAAACCTAACCTCCGCTGTGGGCCAGAAGATTGCCTCTCCTAACCGTGTTCTCTCGGATGAAAAGAGCCATGCTACCATAGTTGTTGGCTTCCCGGACCTCATGGTAAACACCAACCTCTGAAATTGAGTGAACATTTCTCCTCAGTGCAGCCTAGTACATCCTAGCCTGTCTGAAGAAGAGTGACTAAAAGTAATGTTCTGGTAAACATTTTCAGTCAAGCCTACATTTAAAATCAGCCACCAAAACTATAGTCTTCATATATAGCTTCAGTACTTTAAAAATAGCGTTTAAACTGTGATGTGATAGAATTTAGTACAGAAAATAATTTTTTTTCCACCTCTGGGAGTTCATGTGACACAGCTTCTTATCACACCATCCTAATTGTGTGCTTATGGACTGACAAGAGGAATAAGCTGAGACTGGCCCAAGTGCCATGTCTTCTAGGATTTATATTTAAAGTGATTCTTAATGGCTTTAAGTAAAAGTAGTCCTCATCTTCCCCCAATGGAGATGTAGGGGACGAAAAAGAAAGATTATTCCAGGACAAGTTGCAATCTGATAGACTAAGATGTAGCCTGTACATTGTGATTAAACATTCAGTTAAATCATTCCCTTGTGACTCCAAGGTGGGCTGATAGAATCAGTTCAAGGTAAAGATAGGGTTCCACTTGCTACACCAATTTCACATGCTTCAACATTTTAGTTTAATTAACAGATGGGAGAGTACTTAGGGATATAAAACATTGGAAATCCGAAACTGAATAGATAATATGTGCCTTAGCACTTTGACGTAAGCTTTACTAATTGTCAAATAACAAGCATTTGCTCCCACGTTCTGGAACTGCAGTGCAGAGTGCCGTTGCAGTATGGTATCTGCAGCAGCCTTGATGGAATGGCAGAGCCACGCTCACGAGCTTTCTGCCACCCTTGCTGCTTAGGTAGAAAAATAACAGAGCTGTTCTGTGGAAATAGGACTGTCTAAAAACTGATCTCACCACTGTACTCTGGTTGAAGATATCAGTGTTAAAATACAGTGCTACCATGAAAAAGGTAGAAGGCAAAAGCTGTGTATAGTCTACTACTATGTTAACCCTATAGAACCCTTCATAGGCCATAAGGTAGTAACCTTGTTAAAGCCACCCTCTGGATGCTTGGTACCCACCATGGAGGAGATGCCCAGTTAGAATTGAAGTGAAAGGTCAGCATTCAAAGCAGGTATACTTCTGAGACCCAATACAACAGCAACACACCCTACTACTCTAAGCCCTCCCTCCCATCCCAGTAGCTCTTTTTTATACAATAACTCCATAAAGTTTTACACATGGAGAAACAGGAAGAGACTATACCTCCCATCCTCCCTCCCACAAAGATTATAATAACAGACCTAGAGCTTAAGCTCAGGTATGATTAACCCTCTAGCCTGTATCCTTTACCACATTGCCTCCCTGCTTGTATGTGAATTTCTTTGGATTTCTTCATCAGGTTTTATGCAGTTATCAAAATCCATAAATTATTATAAACTTATATAACTTTCTTACCCTAACAGCAAGTAGATATTTTTAAAATCTACAAGAAATATTTTCATCAGTGATGACCATTATGGGCATTCATTTTGTTATTAAAAGTAAGACAAAGAAAGTAGGTATGGCAGTGCACCCCTTTGATCCCAGCACTCAGGAAGCTGAGGCAGAAGAACTGTAATTTTAAGACTAGACTGTGCTAGCAAGATCTTGCCTCAAAACAAACATGAACAGAAGACCAGAGTACCCACTACTACTACCCCTGCCAAATCTTGTATTAGCTTAGATGTGGAACAAAAAGAAAAAAATGATAATTATTCTGCCTTAAAACTTAGGCCTATAGACTAAGAGAAAGTATTTGCAAACTATATTTCTTAACACAAGACTTATATCCAGAATACTTAAGATTCATAAAGTTCAAACTAGGCATGGTGGCACATGCCTTTAATCCCAGAGCTCAGGGAAACAGAGGCAGGTAGATCTCTGTGAGTTTGAGGCTAGCCTGGTCTACAGAGTCAGTTCCAGAATAGCCAGAGCTGTTACACAGAGAAAACTTGTCTCGAAAAACAAAGCAACAACAAAAAGTCCTTAAAGTTCAATGCTAAGAAAACAATCAATTCTTAACATTTCCAAACAGTAAGCTAGTGTGAAGTAATACAGGGAAGTCTGGGTGGGGTGAGGTCATCTCTGGTGGGTAAGGGATTTCTGTATCCTGAGTGTCAGGCATGATGACTACAGTGTCCCTTTGAAGGGGCAGCCTGCTGTGGGAGTGGAGACCCTAGGGAAGCACAGGAGTGTGCCCATGGATGGGTGCATCCCCATGTGGGCTACTGGGACCCAAGCAGGAAGAGCAGGGCTTCGGAGATAAGCCTACTGGTAGAGGTGAGAGATTGGTCATGTTTCATGGACTTGAGGAAGAAATTAAATATTGTGAGGATAATGTACTATACCAAAGATAGCTGAATGGTGTATTAATGGGCCAAAATAAGAAAGATTTCTCACAGTCAGGAAAGGGAATTGCAGATTCTTGAAAGAATGAAGCCTGTAGATGTTGGGTTGGAATTTCATATATTTATGTTGTAGTTTCCAGTATATTTTAGGGTAGAAATAAAAATAAAATTAATAGTAAGTGTGAAAACATGGGCAAAAGTCATGAAATATAATTGGTCAAAGAAGATACAGGGATAGAAAGCAAGTATATGAAAGATTCTCACAGCCATTATCCATTAGTAAGAAACTTGAAGCCCTGAAGAGATGCTACTCCATAACCATTAAAATGAAAATATAGACAACACCAAGTGTGAAGTACCAAGTACCTAGTACCTGGTATGAGGGAAGCCACAATCTTGTAGAGTGCAAGAACAAAACAGCGAAGCAAGAACGCTTTGCCTGCTCCTTCAAGGCTGGGTAGAAAGCAGTTATCCACGGCTGGGAGTAGAAGACACACAGTAGGTAGAGTACAGAGTCCAGACACAGGTGCATGTGGTGGACTGTGTCTCATGCTGGCAAGTCCATGGCAGTAGTGAGTAGTCCAAGAGAAAAGTAAACACCAGTCCCTGCCTCACACGTGAAGGTCAATACGCTCCTCCTGAGTTCTGGACTTACATGCAAAGCTAACACTTTAAAACCTTTAGAGAAAATGGAGGACAAAGATAGCTTATAATCCTGGGAAGGATAAATGTATGAAGTAAAACAATGTGAGAAAAATATCCCACAAAATCCCAGAATAGCTAAATCTGGACAAGGCAAAGACACGCGGCCAGGAGGGCATCCCAGGGGCTATAAAAGTCCCAGCATATTTTTTTACTTTATGTGACTAGTAGAGGCATAGTTGTTAATACACCTATTTAATTTCTAAATTACACTTAGAGCACGTGTGTGTGTGTGTGTGTGTGTGTGTGCATAACCTTGTGACATCTGCACATCGTAAGACAGCTTTTAAGAAGCTGCTCTTTACTTGCATCCTGAGAGTCCCAGACATCAAACTCAGACTGTGAGGCTTGGCAGTGATTCCCTTAACTCACCAGTTCATCTTGCTCAAGTTTTATTACTTTTAAAATAACTATGCTGCTTTCTTCTCTCTTTGCAGTTATAATTCACTTGAAAATAAAAAGTTAAGCATTTTGTACCTGCATAGACAATTACAGTTATTGGTTAAACATATATCTCCTGTGCCTTGTTTTAAAAAAGGGATTAGGGAATATCTTAAATTTGTGCCCATAAGTCTAAGTTAGCATTGGCACTAGCTTAAAGTGCAGAATAATCCAATCATTGTGACAAGTGAGTGTAATAGATATGCTGTTTTAGCACTGCTTCTCTTTTTCTTTCTCTTTTCTTTTTATTTATATTTTTTCAGTCACCCAGTGAAGTTTATTCATGGAAGAGGTCTTCATCTTTGGGAAAACCAAGTGTCACCAACATGACAATCTATACAGGGAAGCGGACAAGTGTTACCCCAAGGCACAGCAACTGTGTGACTCTCACACACACCAATCAGGTGGTGAGGATTCTGCCTGCAGGGGAAGTCCCTCTGAAAGACATCTACCCGAAAGGTGCGGAGCCATTTCAGCTTGCCAGCATGGTTGAAGGCAGCCTGCTTTTGTAGGGAGATGTTTAGTTTATCATTGTCATTTTCTATGTACAAGTATAAACAACCCTGACAGTTAAAGTAGCTAAAAACACCTCTGTGTGTTGGAAGTTTGTGGACACCTCTACATGGTCGGTACTGTGGGCTCGGCCATGTTCATCTTTGTTCACACTGCGTCTGTGTGTACCTTGACTAACTTAGAACTCGGCTTCCAAGAGCTTGTACGCAGAGAGTCCATGTGCAGATTGCTTTATCCTAGTCACCTCGTGTTGATGACTGTAAGAAGCACAGTATTTATCATTTCTGTGTCCGTTTATTCATTTTCAAAAGCTCTGTTATTATTAGCTTGTTTTCATTTAACCTGTGTTGAACCTCGGGTATAGGGAGAGAAAGTAAATAAGCTGGGATCACCTTCAAATGTCCTGAGGGGTGCAGACCTGTGCCAAGCTCTCCCACGAGAGCTCTAGAACTCCCCTTCCAGATCACACTGGCATTCAGCATAGCCACTGTAAGAACCGTCATTTGCAAGGCGGTAGAGCTGTTATCCTGTACTCATATGTGTCGTGTTAGTGTGGTCTCTATGGATATAGTGCTGAAGGGTAGATTATTAATCCTCTCTGAACTCCCCACTGGTGGCGGGTGCTCCTCGCTACCACTCACCAAAATGTCTAGATTCCCAAAAGAAAGACACACGTACACAGCCTTATATTTTAAATACCTTAAGCAGCCTTTATGGCTGGGTACTTTCAAACTTCCCTGCGGCTAGCACACTCTCCCTCCAATATTCCTGAATTATTACTTCCTAAAATCTATATTCCATCTCTGCTACCCCAGACCCAATTGAGGCCACTTCCCTGACTCTTGTATGATGTATGCTTTATCCTGCTCCCTCTAGTCTGATCTCTCTGCTTCCCGAAGTCATGGTGATTCTATCAACTTCTTCTCTCTCCTGCTCCCGGGAAATCTAAAGTCCTGCTTCTGTCTTCCTTGCACAGACATGGGCTACAGACAACTTTATTCCCCAATCAGAGCCAACTGGGAGCAGGGACCCTTAGCATAGATGTGAGCGTTCTGTGTGATTTGGAAGCCGAATTAACTCAAATAGCATTAGAACCAATCCATAACATAATGCTAAATTATTATAGCTGTTACTGAGTTTGAAAAACCTGTTCAAATGATTATACTTAGAATTTGTTCTTTCCAAACTGAAACTCATGGAAATCAATCAACAGTTCTTTAAAACGCGTTACATGGTAGACGAAGCAGCTGAATGATGTGGTGGCTGCAGTACAGCACAGCAGTACTATAATAGAAATATATATTAAATATACTATATATAACATTGTGTGTGTATATATATGTATATATATGTATACATACACACACACACACAATCAAGGTGATCTGTAAACACAGGAGCAGCTTATGACCCAGCTGATGACAATTAAGTGATTCCTGACAGATGTGTGGGAGTTAATGAAATGAAGGAATTATGACAGGAAAGGGGGGATCAAGTAACAAGTGTGGGAACTGGGTAGACACTTCCCACCACAGCACAGCGATCTTCTATCCACCCAGAGACACAGGGCTCCCTCTGGTCCCCCTCCTCATCACTCATGTCTATCCTCCTTTATCCATCGTGTCCCTGTGACACAACTCAGGAGTGCTTGTTACATTAGATTCTATTGCCATCATCCCACAAGGACACACTCAAGGGCCGGCATGGCCCCATCGGAATTACTTCTTCCGTGTTTGCCCTCCTCACCTTTATCAGTGATAGTTTGAACATTCACATTTTTTCTGATTATAGACAGTACATTTCACTGTTTTTACTATATTGTTTTTTACAGTTGATAAATACAAACAGTTGCCTGGCCATCATCACAATTAGTAAAGAAATATCTTCCTGACCCACTACTAATAACAGTAGTCCACCCTTCCAGCTGCCTCCAGTCCCTACTGATCTAATTTCTGTCCTTATGGATTTACCTGAAACATGATGCTGTACTAATGGATTCATATAAATGTATATAAATTAATCCTTGAATATAAATATAATATTATATGTAATCCTTGAATCTGGCTTCTTTCACTTAATAATGTCTTCAAAAAACATTTATGGTTTGTGTCTGTCCTAGTTTGGCTTTCTATTGCTATGATAAAACATCGTGATCAAAAACAACTAGGGAACAAAAAGGTTTATTTCACCTTATAGCTTGTGGGCCATCATGAAGGGAAGCCAAGACAGACATACAGAGAACATGAAGCAGAGGCCACGAGGGTGTGCTTCTTTCTGCCTTGCTCACCCATGCCTTGCTCACCCATGCCTTGCTCACCCATG